>NW_028327178.1:28922500-29267500 GCF_987537825.1 Furipterus horrens
TGTCAGGCAGCAATTCTCCTCTGGGAAACCCAGAGTGCTTTAAAACATTTTTGGCATGACTCTTGGCCCTTGACAGGATTCTTTCATGGCCTAATTGTTCTCTCAACTTCTGGGAGTGTGATCTCCACGAGAAGAATTGGGAAAAGGAGAGAGAAGTAAGGACAGAGCACTGAGAATCATGATGCAGGCCAGGAAGGCTTGCACGCTTTCCTCTTTTCTTATGTTTTAGTTTTTTGAATTGAAGAGTGCTGAGTTTGGAGAAGTGGAAAAGGGAGAGGCAGATAAGAATATTGTTTTCTGCAATAAGACAAGAAAATCTATTTTTTTCTAATAATATTGGTCCGCCAAAGTCCGTATGTTTTTTCCCATAAAATAAAAGACACATTTTTCATTTTCACCAATAACTTCATTGATTTGGATAATGGGAGTATGTTGGCTATCTGCCATGTGGTATAATGTTGACTGTTCTCATGTCTTGATTTGATCACTATCAGCTTCAACTGGTCTGCCCAACCATAGAGCATTGTCCAGCAAGAAATCTCCAGCACAGAACTTCAAAAACCATGTTCAATCAGCCACAGCACTTTCTCCATACCCTGTACAAATCTTTATTTCGTGTTTCAGTTGTTTTTACTTTTCTTGCAATAATAAAGCATAATATGCCACAAATGTTGTGTATTTTCTTCCATCTTCAATATTAAAATGACTACACAAAAATTCACCAATTTTGATGTTTTTTTAAATGCATGCTGATATGACAGCGGTCACAATACAATCTAACAAAATCATTTCAAATGAAATTAAAGACAACTAAGTACTATCTTATGGAAAAAACCAAATGAACTTTTTGGCCAACCCCATAATAATTAGTATAAGAATAACTGCCACTATTTAAAACAATTACCATTATACAAAAAAGCTTACTATGTTTCAAGTACTATGCAGGAATTTTTTCATTGTGTTCTTAAATGAACACCATAATGCTGGTATTATTCCTATTTTACTGATATGGAAACAGAGCTTCAGAGAGATTAATTGCTCAACAGCCTCTTAAGAAAGACCAAAGTAGGAGTGTATGAAGTAAGACTCATGGGAACAGCTCTTTTTATCCTAAGGATGGTGATCTTAGGACATTGCCAATACATATGCACACTGAATTGGGCTAAAGCATAATTTAGGATATGCATTGGAAGATGCCAAGGGGAGTTAGGCAGGATGGAGTTAATGAGTTATGCAATTCCACAATTTTGCTAAGGAAACAGACCTGCAAGTCATAAGGCCCCTGTATCTTCTGCATTCACCCCTTCATTTTCTTCTGTCAATTTTATTCCCTCTTTCTTTAATCCAGCCTTCCCTTCTTGCCTTTCAATTTTCCTTCCTAAACTCAGTTTCTTTATTCATTGCCTCCATTTCCACGTTTACTAGGGAATATGACTCAAGCCATCAAAACAGACATTTCTTAGCTTGAGAAAGAAAAAAGAGGCAAGTCTAATGGGAAAAGAAATAAAAACAATTTTATGATGAAAAAGTTCTGAGGATCTAATTAAGGTATGGCATGGTGACTATAGTTTATAATACTACATATTTTAAACTGGAAATTTGCTAAGAGAATATATCTTAAGCATTTTCACCAAAAGTAAAATTTAAAAAAAATTAAAAATGAAATAAAGGTAACTATGTGAGGTGATGGATGTGTCAATTAAGTTGATTGTGGGAATCATTTCACAATGTATAGGTATATCAAAACATTACATTGTATACTTTAAATATATTACAATTTTGTCAATTATACCTCAATAAAATTAGACAAAAATTAATTTTATGCCCTTAAAAATGCAAAGTTTCCTGAGATAAACATAAACTTCCCTTTAGTGTAATTCACTTAGTTGCTTTCTTTTTAATACCTGGTTGATAGACACACAGTGAGGACATGGTGATTTTGACTGCATGGGAAAAGGAAATAATCATGGCTCTTGAGTGCTTCCTGGGGAGGTCAGGTTCAGATGATATGCTTTGGAGGCCACATGAGCAAACTCCTTTGAGAGAAGAGAAATGGGAGGGCAAATGATGGAAGAGGGCTAAGGTAGGTAGGTGGAAAGATATCAAGATGACTGTTATTATGTATTTACGGATTCAGAACCAATAACAGAGTGTAAGATGAACATCGGGGTTCAAATGCAGTCCATGAAGAATATAAAAAGATCATAGGGAACGTTTACTAAATTAAAAGAAAAAAATCCCTTTCTTCCCTATTAATTCTTTCAGGTAATTTATTTAGGCCAGAACAAATACTTTTGAAGGGTAAATCTCAAGAATTCTAGATTGCAGTAGGAGCTATTTTGTTCTCATTTAAAATGAGGACGTAAGGATATCTAAATCTAACCACTTTTCAATCTAGTTTAATGTGTTAGTAATATTCAGTTAAATATTAATTAATATTATGTTATTTTTTCCTTTCCTCACTCGCACTTTCTCTATGGAGAATATCTCAGGCTAATATAATATAAAACATTTTAGAAAACAGGAATGACATTGTAGGGATTCTAATAATTGCTATCCAATAAAGGCACAGCCAGATATATGGAGTTAATGAGTGCACATGCCAAAATTAAATAGGCCACATGGAAGAGAAACAGGCAGAGTGTATGAACAGCCAAAAGTAATGGCTGCAAGGTCCCCCGCAGTAAACAATAGCATTTTGCACATCATGGTCCTTTCCCCAAGACTGGGGTTGACAAGAGTACAGAGTGGGAAGAGAAGAAACAGAGGGAGCCCTTATTTCTTGCTCCTGGATCTGTTTTCCATGAATTATAAGGCTCTTAATTATGTCCTTTCAACTGAAGAGAATTTTGTCTGGAATTAAGGAACCACCAGAAGAAATCTCTGTTTCTTGAGCGAACCATGGCTCTAAATTGGTGGCTGCCAAGAATCTGAGTGGGGAAGAATAGCTGGTGGGAATGCGCTTTGTTTTTCAGTCTTGAATCAGCAGGCCCTCTGAATCACCCCGCTGAGGCAGAGGCACAAGGGCCTGGGTAATGTAGCGGGAAGGGACTAAGAGATTCATTCAGTGATAATAACAATAATAACAGTTAATATTAATTTAGTGCTTGCCATGTGTGAGTGGACTCTGAACTAAGCATTTTACATAAAATATCCTATTTATTTCTTATTCTAACTCTGAGATAGGTCGTAAGGCTGATGAAGTAGATAGAATAATCGACACCAAGGATGGCCACATCCTAATCCTCAGAATTTGTAAATCTGGTACCCAAATGGCAGACGGGACTTTGCTGATATGATTAAGTTAAGGATCTTGAGATGGGGAGATAATCCTGAATTACCTTGCTGTGCCCAATGTAATTATAACAGTCCTTATAAAGGGAAGGAGAGAGACTGAATATGGAGGAAAAGCCAACAGAACAATGAACGCAGGTAGCCTCAAGAAGCTGGAAAAGGGAAGGAAATGGATTCTCCTCTAGAACTTCCAGAAGGAAAGCAACCCTGACGACACCCTGATTTCAGCACAATCAGACCCTTTTTGGACTTTCAGATCTCCAGAACTGTAAGATAAACAACATTTGTGTTGCTTTAAACCACTAAGTTTGTTGCAGCAGCAACAGGAAACTAATACAGCTGAGAAAGGTTACGAAATGTTCACAAGATCACAGTGCTGGTAACCACAAAACAAGGACGTGCAGTTCAGAAGTCTCTCTAGAGGCTGGATCGGTAGCCATCATGCTGCACTGCCCACCTAGTCTTCCTTGGACTCATTAGCTACTGAATATAATTTATTCACTTGGTGAGAGCTATGATGTTAACTCCTAATTTTCATGATCTTATTTACTCCTCAGATCTGGTGGTATTATTATCCCCATTTTACAGATGAGGAAAGTGAGACATAAGGTATTTTAGAGCTGAAATTTAAACCTAGGTCAGTCTGACAGACTTTCACTCTGAGCTTTTAGCCTCTTCACCCTACTGCCATATACACTGAACAACATTATGGAGTATCTGCTAAATGATATCATAAAACAAACTCAAATTTGGGTACTTTCTCTCCCAATAATTCTTGAATACATCATAGAGGAAGTTACAATATCAACTACACTCTAGAAGGTTAGTGCTGGAATCCTTGGACAAAAAGTTACCATTGCACAAACCCTTTCAATCTCAGAGGTTTCCTGATTAAAACTAATCAGAAAGACTACATACACCCTGATCCCATCTATACCAATATATTTAATTAGCACTTATTGCTTAATTAATATGGTGAAATTTAATAGAGCTAAATATAGTAAAGAATATTGTCTAGCTTCCAGTCAAGATGGCAGTACAGGTAAACACAGTATTCAGAACCTCCAACCATCACATCAAAAATTACAATTAAACTACAGAACAACCATCATTCAGAACCACCTGAGATCTAGCTGAACAGAAGTCCTATAAATAAGGATATAAAAAAGAAACCATGTTGAGACTCGTAGGAAGGGCAGAGGCATGAACAAATTGGTCCCACATCCACGTGTGGTGCTTAAATAATGGAAGGGATATCTCAGTTGCTGAGGTCCCCCTAGGAAGCCAAGGTACCAAAACACCCAGGCCAGGGTTCCAGTGCCAGGAAGAGAAGTCCACATAACTTCTGGTTGTAAAAACCAGCTGGGATTGTGTCTGAGTTAGATGAAGGGCTGCTGAAGCTCTAGATACTCCTCTTTAAGGGCCAACACATGGACGTACTTGAGTTCACTGGCTCTGAGCTCCAGAACCGGGCCAGAAGCTTGAAATGCCAGAGATATAGGAGGAACTGAACTGTCTGCCTTCAGGACGAGGGCTGGAGGGGGTGCTTTCTCCTGGACATAAGTGCTGAGTCCTCCTCAACAGAGTTGGCAGGCAGGAGCCACATCTGAGTTTCTATCAATCTGCTAACACTGTTTGGCTGCTCTGGTGATTCCCTGAGACCCTGGCTCATCCAACTTTTTGGCCCACTCAAGCCCTTTCCAGTGGCTTTTCTATACAAATGACAAGTCTTGGCTCATGCTGCTGACTCTCCTAAAACCTCACAAACAAGTAGCACTTGGCCTCAGCGTACCTTGTACCTTTTATTAAGTGGTCCCAGGCCTAGCACTAAGGGCACTGGGTCTTGGTTTGCAGCTTGGCCTCTCCTGGGCACCTCCAATCCCAGCACAAGTAGCAGCTACCTGCATATTACTTTGTAGCTCATGCTCGGTGGTCCAGGCAGGGCACAGGTCAGGCTGACTTTGGCCTGCACCTCCTGGGAGACCCTAGAGTCAGCACACCCAGTAGACAGTTTCAGATCACATGCAAGTACCACCCAACCATCTCCATGAGCAACACACTCAAGGGGTGTGTTCAATGGGTACATGAGCCCTACTAAAGTGAGTTATGCTTTATGGGGACAGTTCTTGCAGCTGATTGGCCTGAGGATAAATCTTTCCCATTGATGTGCTAACGGCAATCAAGGTTCAACTACAAAAGGTGGGTGCACACAGTTCACACATGGGGCACACCTGGAGTGCCCAGCTCAGGTGACTGGGGAGGCTATGGCATTGGGCCCCACAAGACACCTGTTATATAGGGCCAGTCAACCAAGACCAGGAGATGTAGCAGCTCTAACTAATAAACAGAAACAAATACAGGGAGGCAGCCAAAATGAGGAGACAAAGAAACATGTCCCAAAAGAAAAAATAGAACAAAATTCCAGAAGAAGGACCAAACAAAATGGAGGCAAATAATCTACAGATGTAGAGTTTAAAACACTTGTTATAAGGAGGCTCAATGAACTTAGGAGAAGAATAGAGAAACGAACCAGTCAGAAATGAATACTATAACTGAAATGAAGAATACATTACAGAGAATTAATAGTATAGTAGATGAAGTAGAGGATCAAATCAGCAATTTGGAAGGTAAGGAAGTAGAAACACCCATTGAGAACAGCAAAAAGAAACAGGAATCCAAAAAAGTGAGGATAGTGTAAGGAGTCTCTGGGACAACTTCAACAGTACCAGCATTTACATCATGGGTGCCAGAAAGAGAAGAGAGAGAGCAAGAAATTGAAAACCTATTTGAAAAAATAATGATGAAAAACTTTGCTAAGCTGGTGAAGGAAATAGACACACAAGTCCAGGAAGTACAGAGAGTTCCAAACAATATGAACCAAAAGATCTCACACCAAGACACAGCATAATTAAAATGCCAAAGGTTATAGACAAAGAGACAACCCTTAAAAAGCAGCAAGAGAAAAGCAGTTAGTAATCTACAAAGGAACTCCATCAAGATTGTCAGCTGATTTTTTAACAGTAACATTGCAGGCCGAAGGGATTGGGAAGAAATATTCAAAGTGATAAAAAGTAAGGAGCCACAACCAAATTACTTTACTCAGTAAAGCTATAATTTAGAATCAAAGGGCAGGTAAAGAGATTCCCAGAAAGAAAATCAAAAGGAGTTCCTCACTATCAAATCACTATTACAAGAAATGTTAGAGGGTCTTCTTTAAGAAGAAGAAAAAAAAAGGTAAAAAATATAAATAATATAATGGCAATAAATACATATCTACCAACAACTACTTTAAATACAGGTGAATTAAATGCTCTAATCAAAAGATGCAGGGTGGCCGAATGGATAACAAACAAAACCTTTACATATGCTTTCTACAAGAGACTCACTTTAGTTTGCAGGATAAAAAAAGACTGAAAGGAAAAAGATATTTCATAAAATGGAAATTAAAAAAAAAGCTGGGGTAGCAATACTTATACCATACAAAAGAGACTTTATAACAAAGGTTATGATAAGAGACGAGGAGGGACCCAGCAATTCTATTTCTGAGTAATTATTCAAAGAAACCCAAAACACTAAATTGAAAAGACATATACATCCATAGTTATTGCAGCATTATTTATAATAGCTCACCCTGGCTGGTTTGGCTCAGTGGATTGAGCGTCGGCCTGCGAGCTAAGTGTCGCTGGTTCGATCCTCCAGTCAGGGCACATCAGAGAAGGAAAACTCTGACTCCAAAAAACCTCCGCTGCCTTGCGGCATACCTCTTCACAGGAAAGGCTAAGGGAGTAAACCCTGACAGAAAATCCGGAGCCGGAGTCCCTAAGGCGGTTTGACGTTGTAGTCAACACCGGCAACTCCTGCGGCGCACCTGAAGCCAAGCTGTATTGACTCCGTCTTTCCCTTGGACCCTTCAGCTGCGAAGAGAGGGGGGGTCTGCTGCATGGGCAACAGCAGACCCTCCATATTACCCTGCCCAGGCTCTGTAGCTTCAGCTTCACTGGAGAGGACACTCCAGCGTCATCGTGTCACTCCCGAGTCGGACTGCACAGCCATTCTCGGCGGTGCAGATAGACTCTTAAGAAGCTACACCATCGTCTCTCGAGACGGATGGCTGCCGCCGCCGCCGCCGCCGCCGCCGCCGCCGATTTATAATAGCCACATATGGAAGCAACCTAAGTGTCTATCAATAAATGAATGAAGGAGTGGTGCATATATTCAAAGGAAAATGATTTAGCCATAAAAAATTATATCTTGCCATCTGCAAAAACATGGATGAACCTAGAGGATATTGTGTTAAGTGAGATAGACAGAGAAAGACAAATGCCAGATGATTTCATGTACATCGGAATCTAAAAACAAAATTAACAAACAAGCAGAACAGAAAGAGACTCATAAATACAGAGAACATTTTGATGGCTGCCAGATGAAAGGGGGATTATAGAGATGGGTGGAAAATGTGAAGGGATTTAGAAGTACAGATCGGTAGTAACAGAACAGTCATGGGGATGCAAAGTATAGCATAGGGAATACAGCCAATAATATTGTAATAACTATGGATGGTGTCAGATGGGTACCAGATTTATCAGTGATCACTTTGTAAGTTATATAAACACATAATCACAGGGTGGTACATCTGAAACTAATATAATATTCTATGTTAACTGTAATTTTAAAGTAAAAATATTTTTAAAAAGAATATTTTCAATTTATTAAAGTATGAGATCACATATCTGACTATCACAATAGAAAAATCATTGGAATCCCAACCTCCCACATATCAAAAATCATCTGGATGAGACAATACCCTGCTTATAACAGACATACTATTCTGAAACAAGAGTTGATAACTAACCAAAGGGTATGGAAATAAGGTCTCTACTGCTGGAAACAATATGACTCCCAAAGCCAGTACCACAATGAATTACATTAACCCCATTAAAAGAACATACACTTTTATTATGTTCTGTTATTTTTATAATAATATAAAGGACAACGTGATATACAATTATATAGATAATGGACCTGCCAAGAGAACCAGAAAACAAATCTTTGATTCATAATCACTCAAGTTAGTGCATGTAAATGGAATAACACACACACACACACACACACACACACACACACATGCACACAGTGTACTTTTCTGACTCATGATGCCCATACTTCCAACTACCCCTGCTTCAGACATACCACTACAAATAGTCACAAATATGCAAAGTAAGAACTGCAGCACTTGAACAAAACATTCTCAGCCAGATAGCACTAACAGCACGATGAACAGACTTTCGAGGTTGTAAATGTCACTCTTGTGATGCCTCATGTGTGTCCACTCTGTGAGTCTGTGAATAATGAAAGCCAGTGTTCCAGATTCATGCTTCAGTGTCTGCACTTACAGAAACAAGTGTCCCTGGGCCTCAGGAGAACATAGCAAAGGGTAATAGCACAGGCTCAGTGTCCCAGACTGAACAATCAGTTCTTTTTTAACAAAGGCTTTTGCTGAGGGTTACTCAAGCCATTTCCTGATGGTGCTGGTCACACAGGCGCCCGCCATTTCACTGTCATTCAATGCTCCAGAGCAATGATGCGTTTAATAGAATTTTAGTGACTTCAAAGGCTTAATGAGCCTAAACTACTACCTGGAAATGATTAGGCACTGAGAGAAATAACTGCTAAAAAACTGTTTTTTAAAAGCTATACAAAGCTGTTGAAAGGGATTCTGGGACTTAGGAAGTTTACAATATGTGACCAACAGTTATCTTTTGAGCTCACATAGTGTAGAGATCCATCTCACAGACAGGCTCTTTCAGCTATGAGTTGTTACATTATTAGGCTTGACACACGAATCAGTCCTGTCTCTTTACAGTTACATAAAGACAGGCCACTTCAAATAAAAGCCAGAGCCTGCATAACATTTCAGGGACAAACAATGACAGTGTGTAAATAAAAGAGGCAGATCAAGAAGTTCCTCATCATTTCCCATTTGTAATATGTGTCTGTACCACCATTTCCCAACTTGGTGGTGTCGCTTGGTGAGGAAAATGAAGCTCAGAAGTCAAGTTAAAGGTTCAAGGCTGCACACTGAAGTAGCAAAGCCAAGATGAGAATGCAAATTTCTTGGGCCTTAGCTCAAGGATGTTTTTCAGTCTATTGTATTGCCTTTACAAATCCTTGCCACTTTTTGTCTATTTTGATTTACAGATCTATTTCTTTGAGCCAGTCCCTCTAGTATAAAACCTCTAAAGAACTCCTTTAAAGAAATGAGGATGGGGTGTTAGGGATGGGAGGGGAATGAAGAACAAGAGCCTTGAAGTTCACAAGTGCTTGTCATAATCACAAGAGTCCACAGAAGTCCTTTCAAGCAAGCAAGTCATTGCTTGGTGCTGAGATATGCCTGGAAATGTTTTAAACTTGAGTTATTGTTCTCTAAGGTACATTAAGTGTCTGTAGAGCAGCCAACCTAATGAAACCTTGAAAAGACAGAGTTTTTAAAAGTCTGGTATGCCTTTTTTCATCCAAACTTTAGGATTATGCCAATATTTTATGGAGGTGTGTAGGGTGGAGACTATTTTTGATAGTGAAGAATAGAAAGAGAGCTGGACCTCTTATCTCCAAACAAAAATAAAAAAAATAATGGTCACTTTTAGTTTTAAAATATGTCACTTAAACAGGGAATGGGGGGAAAAAGTGGTAATGGAAAAATACAACAAAATAAAAAAAATGTTATTTATACATGACAAATGTATTTATTTTTAATATAGAGCCTGCTTATATCCTAATCACATAATATCAGAATCAGGTGTTTTTTAGTTTTAAAAGTTCAAGCTAATTACATAGATTTTCTCTGCAAAACTTGCCAAGAGTTATTTATAACATTGATCTTGGAAACTTTCTCTAGCATAACTTTCTGCACTAAACTTCCATTAATGTGCTGCTCACGCCTCTAGGTGCTCAGAACCAGGACCCTTTCAGTACTGTTAACTCTGCAGAAAACTCTAGCATTTCTTACTGTCAAATGCTCTGCTCCTACAGACAGAGTAGACCCCTAACCGTTTGTCAGATTAGGACAGCAGATAGGAAGACAGAATAAAGAGGCCAAGTTACAGTAAGAGGGACCAGGAGAGAGAGGAACTATAGGAGGGTGAAAACTCAAATCAAAAACGTGTCCAGGCTTAGCCTGGTTGACTTGATAGTCTGGGTTTTTAGTGAACCATGTGTTTTGAATGACAGACAACCAATATGGACACCTTTGTTTTGAAAGAAGCCGACACACCGCAGTGTTTAAATCCTGAGATCCCAGGATATTCTCCTCACTTCCTTGGTGTAGATGGTGTGCTTCTATTATGCAGCTTATAATCACATGACCTAATTTAGTAGCTGTGCCTGCTGTGTCTAATGGCCCCTGTAGTAAACTATGTTGCATTTTGCAGAATGGCAAGTAAAAGCAAGAGGGGCTTCCCACTGCCTTTAATTTAAAGTTCAAAATCCCTAAAATGGCTTTGTAGGTCCTGAGCAATCTGGTTCCTAGGTTCATCATCTCTCTGTTACCCACTGCTATCGTTTCTAAAGGTCCCCCTTCTGCTGACCGATTCCTTTGCCTGGAATAGTCATGTTTCTGTTCCCCATGTATTATATCATCCCAGCTCCCCCAGCCCAAACTGGCCATCTCCCATTAATGTTACCCCCAGGGAAGCCTTTCCTAATTTTCCTAATTCACTCTAGTTATCAGCTTTCATAATGCCTTCATAATTTACTTTTATAACAGTTATCACAATTATAGTCATAAAATATTTCACTAAATTTTTTTGTTGTTGCTTGTATCACTCACAAGACTGTCAATCTCACTGAAGCCATACACTATCTCAGCAACGTTCCCTAGAAGATTTCTGTGCACAGGAGTTAAATAATTACAGAATAGTAATCTGACAATAAAGATGGAGGATACATTAGAGATGGTGAGAGGCTAAAAGCTTTGGATGATTTGACCTGGAAAAGCCAGCAGTGGACCTCACAGATAGAGCTGTTTCCCCAAAAGGAGGGCTTCTTTTCTCTAAGCAGTCAGCCTTTGGTTGTAGGTACTGCCAGAGGGAGGACCATGTTGAAGACGGTCCAGTTGCTGGTAAAAGAAACCTACTTAGAAATTAAATGAGAGAAATCATTCACTTTTACTTTCATAGCTTCAAATATATATTTAAGAGTCGGGGAGACATGATAAAAAATATATCATCTTAGAAGAAGTAATTAGAATTTGATGTTAGCTGAAGTTTCACAGTCATTTCACAAAATAATTTTGCATACTTATACATTGTTTTAAATTTTAAACTGTATGCTGTTTGTGGATGTGAACTTAGATAACTTCCTTAGGTACACCTTGACTCAGTTTCCCTGATGAACATTACTTAGCTCTTTCTTTGATGATTAAGATAGTCTTTAGATATATCAAAAAAATACAGTCCTATCAGTTAAGCCTCAAATGGCCAATTTTGGATAATTCTGAATATTTTCAAAGTAGCCAAATATCCTTTGAATACTAATACTTTCATAATAAAACTGTTTAAAAATGAATACAAATTAATTTTTCCTGCTCTCCAGTTTTCAATGGAACTTTCTTCTTGAGATGAGGAAGATGAAATGTGTTGCGTTGCGGCACATGATGTCCTTTTGAAAAAACTAAGGATGCATGAAAAAGTTGGAAGATCCAGTTATACAAGAAAAAGGTAGAGAATTATTCCCTAGAACTTGTCATTTTGGTTATTTTTAATTTTTCAAAATTCACTACTGAATTTTCCATCACTACTTTCAAACAGGACGTATGCTCAAATAACTTGGTGGATCCATTATGTTTTTGGCTAAAATGAACTATGAAAAATTTTCAAAAGCTCATAATGTCATTGTATTTTACATGAACAATTTTGAGTATTCTGAGAACATGTGAGCAAGAAGTGAAAAAAATTTAAATGAAGCCAAAAATGACAGAATACTGACTCCATCTTTACAAAGCTGACCCTGTCTTCTCTCAGTCCACCCTAGTAGTTTTAGAACCTGAAATTTAATTCTGTGTGTACAATCTTTTAATCTTTCAGTATTCTCCCCTTATCTGTTACTCTTAAGATCCATGACATAATGGCTGTGGGAAGCAATTTAATTCTCCATTTGGTGACAACTGCTTACTATAACACCATTGGGATATGATGTACATTTTAAATGTTTTGTTTAAGTGAATGTATTCATATTCATTATGACTCTTATATAATTTAATTGAAAAATACCTGTCTCCTACTGATTTTACAACCAAAATCTCTAATACATGGAGATAATAGATAGTGCATGCACACATACGTGCAGTATGCAAGTGCTAATTAAGGAAAGTAACATTTTAAAATTTAATGTGGTTTTGCTCTCTTGTGATTCTAACTTTTATCAACAGACAATCTGAAGGTACAACTATAGTATTATATCACTAGTGCATATGACCATTCACCATAGGGCATTGAACCAGAATTTCCAGCTCCAGGGCATGGATATATTTGCTGTAAATGAAGTTAAAGTCTGTATAATGAGCACTTTTTTCTTATTGATTTCAATTTTTAATTAAAAAATAAATTCCAGAAATAGCAAAGTCATCAGAAGTAGTCTTTGGGGGCACGGTAAAAACCCTATAGGATATAATAAATGAAGGCAGAGATGGAGAGAGGAAGCAGCTAATTTCTCATGCACACTTTCAGTGGCCTTATGTGAACAGTACACCTTAAAGATTAGGTCCAGGTAGAAATGTCTCATATAGTTGGCAAGTAGAATGACAGTGTGTTAAAACATGAGACAAGCTGATGAGGTAATGCAATGAATTTTCAAGAGATGTACTAGTTAATAATAATAAGAACAAGATAAAATTAACTGCAAAAAATCCAACTTAATTTATAAGGTCTTTATTCTTGTTTGTATATGATGCTCACACCCTCCCACCCACACCCCCCAGTCCCAAAGTATCTAGCATGTAAGATTGCTAGATTTAGCAAATAAAAGTATTTTTTTACTCTAAGTATGTCTCAAATTTTGCACAGGACATATATGAAAAATTATTCATTACTTATCTGAAATTTAAATTTAACCTCACATCTTACACTTTATTGAAATCCTACTAACAGCACTTTCGACTCAGAAAACATTTGTTGGGTGATTTAATGACCTTTACTTTGCAAAAATCAGCTTGCTGATTTTTATTTTTGCCAGAGAATCTTCCTTAGAGTAATTCCTCAATGGGAGCCAAGCAGCTAAAACAGATAATCAGGAGGTTTCCCTGGCAGGGGCAGGAGGGCCAAATGCAGCCCACACAGGCTGCCAGCCTTTGCTGCCATTAGAAACCCATTTTGCTGTCTCAGGCTCACAGAGGAAAATTCAGTATCTTTGCTCTGAAATATGCTGTCACTGCATATATGGGCAACTATGCAGTCCAGGAATGAGTTAGAGTCCCAAGGTTAATTTATAAGCTTCATTACAGTACACACTTTTATGTTCAGAAAGTGCTGTAACATTAAAGTTAGATTATCAGGTGATCTAAAAGGTAGCTAAAAAGCAAACTGTCTGCCATGGAAAAATATTAGGGAAAAAAAAACCCAACTATTTCAAAGAAATTATGAGTAAGATCAGTTTTTCTGGACTAATCTGTAAACCTGTTGATCATGGGCCATGTTAGTGAGACAATGTGGAGGTAGGCAAACGAATAGTTTATTGTCTTTTTTCACAGGGAGAATGATAAATCCAATAGGAATAGGGAGGAGAGGATGATGGAAGGGAGAACAGGAAACGCACAGAAACAGAGTCAATGACAAAACTGAGGGTCTGCTAATCTGTCCGAGACTCTGAGACAGTCACAACATTCCGAGAACAACCAACATGCTTTCATTCTCCCTCACCTGCTCTGTCACTCCTTCTTCCTATAAGAGTCACTAACTCTAAAAAAAGAGAAAAATCCTCCACACCTGCCTCTCTGTGTATTCACTTATCTGTTCATTAATGTGATAGTTACCTCTGTGGGTCAGGCACTCTATGATGCCTTGGTGACCCAGGGGTAAACAGACAGAAATAGTTTCTGCCTTCAGGGGACTTACAGTCTCATGGAGGGGACAGACATTAAAATATGATTGCAGAAGTAATTAATGATAATTATGAGAAGTTATACCTATAGAAGTACAGCCACTGCAAACGCTGACTACCTAATACAGAATCAGCATTATCATAATCATTTATTATGCATTTGTTCTGTGCAAAGTATTTTACATCCCTTATTTCTAACATTCAAATAAGTCTTAAAAAGGAACAAGGACGGTATTATTATTACTATTTTAAAAAGATAATGGAAAACTTCCATTTTCTATTTATAACTTCAACTGTCTTCTGAGGAGGCTGATGGAATGGTTGGCTAACATCTTGATGTCTTTGCATATGAAGTTTTGGAACAAGAACAGAAGAAGCAATCTGGAAGCATGTGTGAGGAGTGAGTAAAAAAGGAGAAGTAAGATAGAGGTTTCTGGAGAGATGAAAGAAGCTGTGTGTCCCCTACCCTCTACCCTCTCAGTCCTCCCAGTCCTTGACAACTTAAACTTTCAGTGAAGTTATTAGGCATGCCAGTCAGAGTGGGTTCTTTGGTGGACACTGGTGAGGGGGCAGAGTTCCACTTTCAATCTCATAAAGGGGGAAATGGGAACACAACTTGCATAATATTGGAGCCAGAGGAACAATAGGTTAAGGGACAGTAAGTCCCAAGAATTCCCAAGTGAGAACGTGTGGGCTCAGAGAGGTCCCAGACCTAGTTAGTGCATGAAAATTATATTTGAACCTAAATTGGACTCTCAGGTCTGTATGCTTCCTAGTTTGCCATGTTTTCTCAGTTTTGCCAAGAAGGGCACTGGGGGCCACAAGGCAATACTTCTCACCCACTATGGCTCTGGAAGAAATTGGTTCCAGACCAACCAGGGTACAGGCTGGCTGTTCTCATGTCAGAGTCCCCAGCGACTGTGTACTGCTTCACAGCTTCAAGTTCAAAGCACTTTTACATATCACTTAATGTTTGAAATTTTACATCTTCTGAATAAAGAACTAAATAAATTGTGCTAAATAAATCTCAAGGGTTAATTAGTACTTTTTTTTTTTTTTTTTACTACAGATTACCCAGCAGTTCCTTCATGGGCATTATCGACTACATGCAGCTTTGCCAAGTGCAGGCACTCAGCTGCAGAGCAAATATGAAACCTGCATTTGTTGCACTGCTTGTGGACAGACTTCAAGAGCAACTCGTACATCCGGTAGGCGTTGGAAAGAAAACTGGGGACGTAATGTCCTGGTTCAAGCAAATGCCTACGTTTATTTTTGGAATTATTTCTTGGACGTGGGGAGATGAGTTTTCTCATACAGAACTGAGGGCAGAAAACAAGGAGGTTAAGGGAACACAGACTTTGAGGTCTGAAAGCTCTACTACACTTTATCTAGTCTGTCACTAGGGAGAGTAAATCCTCAGCAGGTATGAACTTCGGCTCCTTTTAGATTGTCTGCTTTAGTTGGGAAACTGCCAGATCTACAAAGATCATTATTCCAGGGTGCCATTTATGTCTTTCCACCTCCTGCTTTTTCTTTGTGTCCTAATTTAGACTATGCTCACTTTTTCATATCTTTGAGAGTATCTCGTATGCTGTTGAAAATACTCTTTGCATACTAACATGGAATAGTCTTTAACTTCAAAAAAGTCTAAACATTTCAGTGTGAAATATTTTAATATATTTGACTCTTACATCAGATTTTAATGTATGGGAAATGTCCAACATTTTATCTAAGGCACACGCTCTGCCCTATAATTCTCTTTGTTAGCTTTTCTCAAGCAATGTCCTCAGGGGAGATAGAAGCAATCGGTCACCTAGATGTATAATTTGGAAGGTAGTAAAGGTTTTGTTTGCCCCCTTGTCATTTCTCATATGCAGAAACACAGAACATCTCTCTCCATCCCTTAAGTGTAGATGAAGCAACAATAGGAGCTTAAGACAGACAAATATTTTGGAGGGGAGGTTTGGCTATGATGCTAGAAATAGGTTAATTCAAATCTCCTCACTGCTATGTGCTATATGTGTGTTCTTGGGCAAATTAAGTTTTTCTTACCCTCAATTTCCTTCTGAGATTTCAAGATGGAAATTTATGTAATTCCATGAGGACTGGTGAGGTAGGTAATTTTGTTAAGTGTCTGGCATCGTGCCTATTAGTTTCTGTTACTGAGATCTGTCATACTGTCCTTCCAATACTCCCTTTCTTCCTTTTTTCCTGGAACCTTTCTTGTTATCCAATTCCATTTGATTTCTGTGGGACTGACTTTGTTTCTCTTCAGGAATAGTGGTAGACAACTGAACCAAGATTGGGGGGGGGGTTGGAATATCCCATCTCTGGCTATGGTGACAATTCATAGTTGTGCACACAACCCAAGCCAGCTTTTGCCATTTACTTGCTAGGATCTTGTCTGAGTTACTAAGAAAAATTTCCTGCTGAGGATATGAAGGGGATAATAAGTGATTTAGGGGCAGCTGGCAGCTGTCTTATCTACTGCTTCAGAAGCCCCTATCCCTGAGATCATGAAGAGCCACAAGATCTGGTTATGTCAGTTGAGCACAAATCACTGGGTATAAAGCTAAGCAGAAACAAGTAGAGCCTAGAAACAGGGAAAGACAGAGCTTTGGGGATGTCTTCTGGGTCTACAGATCTAAGTGTCTGAAGCCAAGTGTAGATGGGCTGGCTCTATTTATTTACATAAGGCGATTCCTTTTTTAAAGCTGGTTGGAGTGGTATTTCATGCTCCTGCAGTGGGAAGAGCCTAACATAACTCCCTCTGTTCTCATGCATTATTTTTCACAAAGTAAAGCGAGGGATTTGTTTTCTTCCTCTTGCTCTCAAAATAATGTTGGCCCTGATTCCTTCATATTTAGAAAAATTCCAAAATTATACTGACAAGAGAAAAATTATGAGATGTTCTAAATTAAATTACAGCAACTGAGGAGTGAAAGGGATAGGAATAGTTGACCAGTTAATAGCTGTGGGCCAATTAACAAAAGACCACTCACATTTCTGAATATATGTTGTACCCTTGAATCAACCTCCAGGCATCTCTCTATAAGCCCAGCACTACATGCCACTGCATCCTGATTACGCATGAAATTTCAGGACTGTTGCTTGTAATCAATCACAAATAGTAAATACTTCTTTCTTACATACTGTGTACCTTTGTAGAACTGCCCCTGCTTCACCCTTTCCTGCCTCCCTTATCTGTGGCCAGTGCAAATTTTTTTAAAACAACTTACATCTTTCTTCCCCAAAACATAATGTATAAAAAAGTGCTCATCAACTCTAGAAAGGTGGACCTGCTGGCTTCTCCACCAAGCACTGCTGCTGGTGGTTTAGACTTCATGCCCCAGGGCCTGGCCCTTTTCTAGCCAGCATAGGCTCAATAAACCCTTTCCTTTAATAATGGCTTTCAGCCATGGAAGTTACAGTTTTGTTTAACAATACAAAAGAAAATAAAGTCATACTATTAATGTTTTGGTTGATACCCTTCTTGCCTCTTTTTCATACATAACTGCATTCACCTTGAGTACGCAATTTCAAATTCTAACTCTATAATCTAATTTATGTCACGGCGTTGCAAAAGAACTATACTACATGTCCACAGAGGAAAATGTGGATCTATTAGCCATAGATTAATCATTACTAACATTTTGTTTCCTTTCCTTCTCTTTAATTTTCTCTTTAAATTTCAATATCAGGAGTTGAAGACAGATGGTATTTTATAAAATGCATATTCTTTCTCACGTAACATTTTTATAGGGTATTTTAAATGATCTCCATTATATAAGTGCCCCATAATTTAACTTATTAATCTTTTATTAACTTATTAAACTATTTAATTTACCCATTGTTGGGCATTTGTCTATTCTAAAGTTTTCATTGTTTTAAATAAGACTGTGATGAATATCTTTATAAATTTTTGTGTAAAAGTATTTCCATTTTAGAATTACTATGTTAATGTTCATAAGCATTTTAAGCTAATTAAAATATTGTCAAACTTCTCTCCAGAAAATTTGTAGCAATTTCCACTCCTACTAATAGTTTATGATATAGCTTGATAAACATGCCTCAGAGAAGATTTCTTAGTTATGGAATGATTTGTGCTTTTATTATGAGACATTTAGCTGTTTCTGATTTTTAACTTCTATAAGTAATGCTAAAAATAGTCCCTGGACATATATCTTTGTATTCATTTTATATTATTACTTCAGGTGAATCCAAAACAAAATTTTTCTCAACAGGTACAAATATTTTCAGTCACTGAAACTTATCAATACTGTCCAATTCCTTTCAGAATTATCATTTTAATTTATACTTTTACCAATAAAGTATGACAACAGCATCTAACCTCACTATTATTAAAACAAACTAAAGCAACCCAACAACAAAATATCTAAAAATATATTTGCTAATTTGAAAGGTGTTATAGGGTTGTTTTATCTTCAATTTCTTTGATTAAAAGTGAGGTTTAATACTTTTTATATATTTTTACTTTCCTTGGTTGTGAACTACCTATTTATGTCTTGCTCCCATTTTATCACTTAGTATTTTCCTACATATTTTGCATAAGTTTTTTATATAATAAGATTATTGATAATCTCACATGTATCAGACATATATATACGTTTTATGAATTATTTTTGTGTTCTATATGAGGATATTAAACTTCCTCTGACAAGCATACCATCTGCACATAGTATACTCTGTCTCTGTGGGGAGACAGCACAGAGCAGGGTTAAGTTCTAAATGGAGACAACAGTGTCTAACCTTTGAGACTAGTGAGAATTAGCTGATACAACATACAGATTTTGATGCCTTGCTTATAGCAAGTTCGTTCTTGCCATGGTTAGCAACTATTTATATATTTTCCTTGACTATCATTTAAGCTGTTATTTTGTTAGATATTTCTTGATATGTGAAAATTTAAAATGTTAATGTCAAGTATAACTTTTTCCTTTCTGAACCTTCATTTTTATACTTATAAATCTTTTTATTTTGCATAAATTTAAAATTCCTCTAGGTATTTACTCAAAGGGGATAAAAATATATGTCTGTTTAAAGATTTTCACATGAATGTTTATAGTGGTTTTATTTGTAATTGTCAAAAACTAGAAACAACACCAATGTCAAATAAATAATAAATAAAGCAATAAACTAAACATATTGGAACATGCAACAACATGAATGAATCTGAAGATATTTATAGAGTGAAAAATATACAAAGAGAATATGTATGAATGATTCCATTTACAAAAACTCTAGATAATGCAAACCAATCTATAGTCTCCAAAAGCAGATTCATGGTTGCTTGGGAAAGGGGGAGGGGTGGGTGGGCTGCATTACCAAGGAGCATAAGAAAATTTGGGGGATGATGGAAATGTTCACTATCTTTCTTCTAGAGATGATTTAAAGGGTATATACATTATGCCAAAACTGATTAGTTTGTACACTTTAAACAGTGTAGTTTACTGTCAATTATATCTCCTAAGGCTGTTTTTAAAATTCCTCAATGTTTTCTTCTAATTCTTAGGGCTTGATTTATTACAAGTATTAAAGTATTATAAGTATTAGATATTATTATTAAAAACCTAATCTAGTTGGAACTTACATTGTACTATGAAGACATTTTCCTTTCCCAATATGATTTGATTTACTGCATAATAATAATAATCTCCCCTATTGATATGTACTGTCTTCTCAGGCATATATTGTATTAACATATATGCTAGTATTTGTTCATACTCCCTGGTTTTGTCTATATCAACACCCTGTTTTGTATAGTTCAACTTAATTATAATTATAGCTTTATAATTTATTTAATAGCTGGTAAGAAAAGCTCTTCTTCATTTTAATATTCTTTTCTTGACTAACCCTAATTCTAAACAAAAGTCTCAGATTTTAGCATTACTGTCAGGAGAGAACATTTAAATCCAAAGGATTTTTAATGCAATTTTAAATACCAAAGGTAATCAATGTTGCAATTCAGAATGGCTTTTTTCATTTTAAGCAAAAGTATTAGCAAGGCCAAAGAACCTCAGTTTAGCTAAATTGGAAAGACCTGTTCCTGATAATCACATACTCTGCGTTTCTCCTGCTCAGACTTCAATTCTAGGTTCTCACCGAGTTTTCCAGAGGGAAGAGTCTCTTGCTATTTCTGGTAGACAAGAAAAATAGCTAAATTCAAGAACGATGTTGGGTAAAGAAGGGTGGTAAAGAAGATAGATAGTGTGAGATATGAAGGCAAAACATACATCTAGGACTAGAACAGGGCATTGCATCGGCAAAATAAAATTGTATATACTGTTTGGTGGTTGTGTGAATATGGGAGGGAAGAGTTTGGAACTCATAATAATTTCCTCTTATTGGTTTTATATAGGCATAAAGATCCTGCTTTTTGCCTTTTTGTTTTGGCCATTTCAGTTATTTAAATCTGCTCATTTAGATGTTATGGGTTAAATCATTTCCTTAAATTAAAAAAAAACTGCTTTATATATATTTTCACATTAATTTCCCACATTGGGAATTGTCATTGCTGACTATTCTATTCCAAAATAATCTTTCCATTAGATATGTGAGTATCAGAATGATTACTTTTGAAGAGTGCAAAAAGATAATAAGGCAGTTAACACTTATTAAATACCTACTGTGTACATAAAATACCTTGAAAGTATTAACAAAAAAGAGCATTTAAACTGAATAATCTAAATAAATGCAAGTGCTCTTTAGTTATAGCAGTTTTCTAAAGCCAAACACTATCACTGAGAAGAGTTTTACTTTTGACGATGAGAGGGGCTTTGAGCAAAGCAGCATGTATTAGTAAATCAGTAAATTAAAATCTATACTTTGCTTGCTAACTCAGTGCCTCCAAGAAATTCATTGAGCTTGGTTTTCCTCTTCATTAAAAAGGGAATGATAATGTCATCTTTCTTGTAGGACTGTTAGGAAATTTAAATATAATGCAATCTAAATACTTTGCAAACAGTAAATCACAAATCAAATGTTAGTTATTATAGTTAATAAAAGCATGTTACTTCTCAAAATAATAACATATATAATATTTGCAGAGATGACTTTGGAGACCTTGTGAATTCTTAACATTATCAACATAGTGCCTAATATTTGAAAGAAACTATCTTCTAAGCTAATGGAGAAGTTGTCATCTGAGATGCGGTTGACAGAGCAGCAGACAGATGTCTACAAGGAGATTTTCTTACGCCACACCTCCCAGTAGCATAGTGGTGGGAGGTCTGCTGGTCAGCTTCCTTGTCCTCTACTAGGGGTGGTCACCTGATACATTTACCCAATGACATAATTAGCTAAAACACTCTGAAGCCACAAATGAAATCAAAGGGACTCTTAACAGTGACAGATTGACAGATGCAGATAGACGACAAGGCATCTGCTGGTCACCAGACCTGAGGCTTCACCTTGCCCTCTGTCTTCTGCAGTCTCCTGAACCCCTCTGGAGTCCTCACATTTCTGTTCTCAGCATGGTGTTCCCAAGCCTCCTCTGCTTGATCTGTTGCTCATTTCTCATGAACAATCCAGGAATTCGTTCTAGGAATTCCAGTGCAACAGAGCTTTTGTTCTTGCACTGCTTGTACCTATAATGTTTAAGTATCTTTAATTCTGCATCTGTTGGCATTCTTCAGTTAGATTACAAGTCACCTAATTTTGCATAAAATCCTTTTGTACAGAAGCAGACAATCCACCTACCCCCAACTAACCCATATTATAAAGAAAAGAGCAGAACCCAAATTTGTATCTGACTATTGTAGGGTTTGGTTAGGTACTGCCTGGAACCACGCATGTGACCTTGAAAATTCTGTTGTTACAATGAATCCCCTTAAATCTATGCCTTCCCAGGTTCTGACCTGATTCTCCTTCCTAGCTGCCAACTTCTCTCTAGCTCCCTTAGGTTATGCAAATGTCAGAGCATTTAATTCCAAGCAAGAGTACGATGATCAAGCTGATATATTATTCAAATATCCAGCATAGAAAGGGAATTCACTTGCTTGCATACTAGTACCATTAGCAGCAGTCATTCTCTGGCAAAAGGTCAGAGTTACGTAGGTGTGTATATGGAACATTTCTTTCAGGCACATTCTTTGAGATGAAAACTTTAAAGGGGCCAAACTGATTGACAGTATTGGGAAAAAGGGGTTTACCCAATTTACAATGGGCACACTCATAAACAAAGCTTCACTAAACTTATGTAAGAAAAATTCAAAGATGCCCTAAAAAATCTTACTATTTCTGAGCAGTGTTGTAAAGAAGGACATAAATATCAAAACACCTTCTAAATCTTTATAACATAATAATTGCTAACATTTTAAATAATTTACTATATGAGGGGGGAACCCCCCAAATGTAATTACCTTTTGGAGAGTGGGCTCCTTGGGGTACAGGCTTCCCTTGCTCGGTGAGTGTTCTAGGAACCCATCTGTATCAGTGTACCAGCTGGTGTTGTTGTGAGAGGTTGCATTAAGCTTTGGTGAATATTTTCTTGAAGACTCTTTCAATGTGTTTGCCCATTTCATGATGGATGATTTACGAGGACATCGGCCCATACTGTGCTGAGTATTCAGCAGTTTTTGACCCAAAACATCATGACCCCATGCCTCACCCTCCCTATTCACCTGATCTCACCCTGAGCGAATTTTTTTTGTTTCCCTAGCTGAAAAAAGCCCTCAAAGGGAAATGTTTTGCCAATGCAGAAGAGGTGAAAAAAATAATGGTAGAAGCGCTAAAAGGAAAAAAGTCTCAGTAGGTATATTGCATCAAATGGAGAGTACGCTGAAGGCTGCTAAAGTTTAAACATATAAAAAAATACATAATTTTTATAATTAAATTCCAGTTTTTGTGTCCCTCCACCCATAAGTCAGTTCCTTTGTAAGCATATAATAATAGACTTTTCACATCTAACAGGCTTTATATAGATTAAGTGTAGTCTGGCTTAGTGGTTGAGTCCCACTAACTACAGCTCTCTTGAGAGATTACTTAACTTCTCTGGTCTTGATATCTTCACCTATAAAATAAAGATAATACATAATAAAAGGTTTGTTTATTATTGAGGTTTATGTGAGGATTAACAGAGAGATAATAACTACTTATACATATTCAGTGATCCCTATGTGCTGGGTGTTGTTCTCTAAATGAGGATTCATTAACTTAATATTAAATGAGTTCAACAAAAAGCCCTTGGAACAGTATCTGGCACTTAGGAAGTATTGTGGTTGTTACATCAGAGAAGTCTCAGAACTTTCAGATTATGCGCTCTTACACTTCCCCTTATAGGGTAGGTTTCCTAGTGTCAGTCAACATACTGGAAAGAATCTCATAGTCAGCAGGTTCCCCAAATGGCTGCTCTTCTTGCCTCACGCCTGTGGCTGACCAGTACTACAAAATCCTCATTGCAGCCGGGCTACTGCACATTCCCTTCACCAACTCTCCCCTCCTCCTTTCAGGTTTCTATTGTCAAGACAACAACCCACCTTCTCCACCCTTTTCTCTGCATTTTCCCAACACTCTTTTTCAACCACAGTGATTGTAAGACTTTAGAAGAAATCAAATATATTCCTTAGTAAACAGTGGAGGCCCTGATACTGAAAGTAACAGCTTCAACTATGTTCCAACCCATAAATCAACCTGGGTAAACTGCCAAGAGAAAAAAAAGCTACCTAACTGGGGCAAAGGCAGGAGAATAATAATGTATCCAGCTCAGAAATTCAATTAGAAGACTGTTTAATGGTGATAAAAGCAACTGTATTTTGACCTTTCTAAATGAGCTCTAAATATGTTTTTAAAATTCTTGTATGTTGGAAAGAAAAAAATCACTATTTGTTAATATCAAAGAATATTCAGATTATAATGAAAGGAAAATTTTCATAAAGTCCCCACCCCAGTTATATCACACCCCCAAGCGACAGTGTGATGTCCCACGCACTTCAAGAATGTAGGTGATGTCATGGCACTTGCTTCCAACAAGATGATTTATGCAGGTTGATCTTATTAGAAAAATGTATGTATTCTAAGACATGCGGTTTCTGTGGACACAACAATTGTGTGCTAGAGCTTCTTCATGCAGGAATTGACACTTTTCAGACAGGTTTAAAAAAATAAGGCAGGTGTTTTCTACCTGACTTACTGTAAAAAGAGACAGCTAACAAAATGCTTCCCAGATTGGATACTTTTCAAATTTTTCTTTCACTCCTGTAGCTCAGAACCTCCCTCATCCTTGCTTTGAAATACAGCATTAACTTCACCTATTTCTGTCCATCTAGCATGGTCTATTTTCTATGATGCTGTCAGTATGAATTTCCTCAGATGGCTTCCCAGAATATTCAGGTGAAAGCAGTTGAAATTCCATAGAAGACAGACAAGAACACTCAGCAGAAGTGGAGACTCAGCATGTTTAATGGGGTTGCCTCTGGCCTGATGGCTGACTTGGCAATTATTGGCAGTGCAGTTTTCTCATCAATAAATGAGGACAATACTTATCTCATTGCTTGTGGCAAGAATTAAGCAAAATACTGCATGGGAAGTGTTTGGTCTAATCCCAAATGATCAATGCATGGTTACTGTGATTGCTATGATGATGTGATGATGGCTGTGATGGTGATGATGGTGATAATGATGATGATGTAGGTCTGGATCTTGAATACTTTTGAGTCCTTTACTTACATGAGGAACTTACATTTCCAGAGATTTCTGATTCTTGTCCATCCCTGATATTTTCATATTGTTCTCTGCATAGATCCTCCTGTTCTCAGCCTTCTAGTTAACGTTCACTATTTTAAAAGTATCCCAGTGCTTCCTTTTCCATGAAGCATTTTCTCCCTCTATAATATTTGTTCTGTATCATGAGACTCCTAAGCACATTCCAAGGAAAGTCTGAATCTAGGGACTCTGGATCATCAGTATCTGCTCAGATGTCAAGGATAGTCTCTGACTGTGAAGTAATAGGAAAAATATATATTGGTCTCTGCTCCCAGTCTCCTGTACAGAGCTCCTAAAGCCTTTATAATTTCCTAAGTGATAAGGACAGTGGCAGCATCTTTTCTTCTGATATCTAGTGTTTGTCTCTGGTTCTTGATAAAAAGCTCCTAAGTCTTCTGGAATTTTCTAGGCAAAAGGAGTGTCTTTTGCTCTAGTGAGGTGGCTCCTGGTGAGTCCCGGTATAGTTTCAGGATGGGAGGTGGTCACCAGTAAAACCAAGCCTTGCCTAGAAGTGTGGAATTTTCAGGCCTATTAACATACTCCAAGGAGGGGAGAGGAGCTGGTAGTTTGCTTCATGATTGATTGTGCCAGGAAGATGAAGCCTCCATAAAAATTGCGGAAGTATCAGGTTTGGAAAGCCTCTGGGTTGATGAACATATCCATGTGCTGGGAGGGGGGTGCATGCCAAACCCACAGGGACAGAAGCACTAGTGCTCAGGACCCTTCTAGAGCTTGTCCTATGTAACCCTGCATGTAGCTGTCCATCTGTATCTTTTATCATATTCTTTATTACATAATAAACTGGTAAACATGACTGTTTCCTCGAGTTCTGTGAGCTATTCTTGCAAATGATCAAACCTGAGAAAGGGGTTGTGGGAACCTCTGATTTATAGTCAGTCGGTCAGAAGCATAGATGATGACCTGGACTTCCAAGTAGCATGTGAAATGGGGGTGGGGCAGTCTTGTGAGGCTTTGTCCTTAACCTGTGGGACTTGACACTAACTGTAGGTAGTTAGAATTTCTTGGTGTGGAAAATCCACGCATCTGGTGTCAGAGATATTGCATGTCAGTAGTGTGATAATAAAGAAAAACTGTGCATTTTTCTCACACACTGACACATATAAATTAAAATCAAGTGGTTTTTATTTAGTAAATGAGACAATGCATGAACACTGGAATTCTTAACTGAGCAAGCTATAGCATATTTTAAGACAAAGACTTCTCTGGGAAATCTTGAAATTATAGCCACTAAGTAAAAGGATCTTTTGATGATTATTTCTTTGAATGAAAGAGAAATTTCATAAAATATATTCACCTTCTCATCCTGTGTCACCTTAATTCATCAGAGATATAAGAAATGAATCCCTACATTAAATAAAAGACCCTATTTATTGTACTCTATTCAAGAGCTGCACTGTCCACATGGCTATTTAAATAACTTAGCATTAAGTAAAATTAGAAATTTCATTTCCTCAGTCACACTAGTTATATTTCGAGTGCTCAACTGCCACATGTGGTTAGTCGCTACAATATCAGACACTGCAGATATAGGCATTTCTAGGACCACTGAAGATTCTATTGAACAACACTTCTCTACATTGCTACCCTCTCCACTAGGCCTACATGCCAGATTACTTTCAAGACCTATGACACTCTGTCCATCCTAATGTGAGCAGAAATTCCTTTTGAATGAATTTCAAACAATAATAATTGAATATCCTATTCAAAAATATTTCACTGTTTCTAAGGAATTCCAGATTTTATCATTTTGCTTTTCTTTTCTGTGAAAATTTAAAAAATGCATCCTTCCTCCCACATTCGATGTGGGAGGTTTTATTTGCAACATCAGTTGTGAAGAGAAATGCATATGGATGGATAAATGGAGTCAGACTTGTCTGCTCTCTCACATTAGGGTTTTAATAATGCCTTATATTTGTATACTTTTACATTAACTCAGCTAGTCCATAGCAGACCCAAGCATTCTGGCACTTAAGCCAAGATCCTTTTCTCTATACCATGTTGCTTACACATGTTCTATCTGAAGAGTAAAGAAGTGGAACAGTTAGGTGACCACAGAGTCATGTCTATGACTTCTTATACTTTTATAGCTATCAAATCAGAAATATAAGCTGGTGTATTTTTTATATTTCTCAGATTTTCTTTTCTAAATGACTCCTCTTATTGACACTTATAAACACTATAACAATGAAAAAACTTTGTATGTATGTGTGACTTCATTTTGTTAGGTTATTTTCCTCATAATAGCAATGTTGGGTCCAAGAGTATGTAATTTTTAAAGCCTTTGCTACACATTGCCAGGTTGAGCCAATTCCCCTCAAAGTATCAATGTATAGTCTCAATAGCAGTTTATGACAGTTCATGTTTTCTACACTCTCCCTGACATTGGGTATTAACTCCCTTTCCTTTTCCTGTTTCTCTCTTTTAAAAATACTTCCTAAAGATTAAAATAGCATTTATTTGTTTAATTTGTATATATTTAAAAAATAATTATTAAATCCAATACCAAAGACATTATCCATGAAGGAAATGACTGATAAGATGGACTTCATTAGAATTTAAAACTTCTGCTATGTGAAAGACAATATCAAGAGACTGAAAAAAAAAAAAAAGCCACAGAGTGGGAGAAAATATTTTCAAAAGACCTGCATTTTAATCAAGTTGTTTATTCCCTTATTGTTGAGTCCTTTTGTTAGAAACCATTGTCTAAAATATACAAAGAACTCTTAAAACTCAACAATAATGGAACAAACAACCTGACTGAAATACTATGGGCAACGACCTAAACAGACATTTAACCAAAGAAGATGGCAAATAACACAGGAAAAGATGACCACATCATATGTCATCAGGGAAATGCAAATTAAAATAACAATGAGATACCACTGTATACCTATTAGAATGGCTAGAATTCAGAACATTGACACCATCAAATACCAGTGAAGATGCTGAGCAGCAGGAACACTTATTCATTGCTATTGGGAATGCAAAATAGTACAGCTACTTTGGAAGACAGTTTGATGGTTTCTTACAACACTAAATATAATCTTACTATATGATCCAACAATTGCACACCTGGTATTTACTCAAAGGAGTTGAAAACTTATGTCCACACACAAACCTGCACATGAGTATTTTTAACAGTTTATTCATAATTGCCAAAACTTGGGAGCAACCAGGTTGCCCTTCAGTAGATGAATGAATTAATAAACTGGTGCATCTAGATAATGGAATATTTTTCAGTGCTAAAAAGAAATGAACTAGCAATCATGAAAAAAAGAACACAGAAGACCTTAAATACTTATTATTAAGTAAAGGAATTAATCCAAAAGGCTACATACTATGTGATTTCAACTATATGGCATTATGGAAAAGGAAAAGCTATGGAGATAATAAAAATATCAGTGGTTTCCAGGAGGAGAGCAAAGATGGATGATACAAACAGATTATAGAAGTGTTTTAGGGCTGTGAAACACTATAGTATATTATAATGATGGATACATATTGCTATACATTTGTCCAAACCCACAGAATTTAAATACCAAGAGTGAATACTAAGGTTAACTATGAACTTTGGATGATTATAATGTGTTAATGTTGGTTCTTGGTAAAAAAAATGTACCATTCTGGTGGGTAATGCTGATAATAGGGAAGGCTATGCAGGTGTGGTGGCAGGGGATATATGGAGAATCTCTGTATCTCCTCCTCAATTTTGTTGCAAATCTAAAACTACTCTAAAAAATAAACTCTCAAAAACAATTAGGCCAAACCATAAGGACTTCCGGCCAAGATGGAGGCTTAGACGGACACACTCAGTCTCCCTCTACAACTAAAGAGGATTACAACTACTTCAAAACAAAAGATAACTAGAAATTCCAGAAAATAAAGCTACACGGAAGCCCAACGTATGAAGTTATAAACCAGCGGCGCTCTTTGGGCAGGTAGGACGAGCGAAAGGGGGCAGTGCTGTTTGCGGTCGCACCAGGGACAGCGGCAGGGAGAGCAATCCCAGCGGCAGGGAGAACGATCCCGGCTGCAGTCGAACCCTGGCAGCTCGCGACCCCAACGCTGGGGAAAGCAGCCACCACATCGCCTTAAACAGTGAGGCCCAGGGGGGCGGGAGGACGGATCCCGGTCTCCTAGCGGAATAACTGTGTGAATCCATCTTGGACCCCCGCCCCCACAGAAAGCGCCACAGGGCTGCGAAATAGGTTGCGGATCGCCACTGGTCGCTGGGCAGTGACGACAAAGCGCTGGCGAGAAAGGTTGTGGATTGCCGTCTGTCGCTGGGTCGTGACGAGTACACAGGCACTGCCCCCTATTGCCGGCCCAAGAAAACAAAACGCATCTGTCAAAATGAGGCGGACAACTATAGAAGTCCCGGTGGCACAACTCACCAGGCAACAGATGAGGAATCTGACAGATGAACAGATAAGAAACCTGTCAGAGGCTCAGTTCAGGGCCATTGTTATCAGGTGGCTTACAGAATTAACAAAAGATCTGGAAAAAGATGAGAAAGAAGCGAAAAACACTCATAACGAAAGGAACAAAACCACATACGAGACAGAGTGTGAGGAAAAAAAATCCAGAGTTCATCTCAACAAACCAGAATATAGAGAAGGAACGGGAAGCAACGATGAGAGGATCAGAAACCTCTGGGACAGCTATAAAAGGCCCAACATAAGAATCATTGGCTTGCCAGAGAACGAAGAAGACGAACTAGAACTTGAAAAATTGAGTGAAAATATAATAAAGGAGAACTTCCCAAACTTGGGGAAGGAAATAGACTTACAGGTCCAGGAAGCACAGAGAATTCCAAAAAAACTGGACCCAGGGAGAACCACTCCAAGACACATTATAATCAAAATGTCAAAAATTAAAGATAAAGAGAGAATCTTAAAAGCAGCAAGAGAGAAGAAAAGAATCATGTACAAAGGGGTCCCAATTAGACTATCAGCTGACTTCTCAAGGGAGACCCTGCAGGCAAGAAGGGACTGGCAAGAAATATTCAAAGTAATGAAAATCCAAAACCTACAACCACAAATACTCTATCCAGCGAAATTGTCATTCAGAACAGAAGGGCAGAGAAAGTGTTTCCAGGACAAAATAAAACTGAAAGAGTTCATTAGATCCAAACCACTGTTATATGAGATGTTAAAGGGGCTGGTTTAGAAAAAGGAGGATCAAAACTATGAAATCTAAAATGAAAACTGCATCACAAGAAACAACAGAAGCTAGGGAATTGAAACAAAGGCGAACTAAACAGGCAACGAGAGTGGAAAAAGAACTATAGGTACGGGGAACATATTGGGGGGAGGTCAACAGGGAGGGGGAACAGGGAGAGGGAGGGAGATGATATAAGAATTAAGGATCATGGTAGGAGGGAATGGAATAGACAGAGAGAGGTTGAGAAGAACTATATGCACAACTAATGGACATGGTCTAAAAGGGGGGGACAATTGGAGGGAGGGGGACCACAAGGTGGAGGGGAGCAGAGGGAAGGGAAATTGGGACAAATGTAATATTATAATCAATAAAACACATTAAAAAACAAAACAAAACAAAAAAAAAACAATTAGGCCCTGGCTGGTGCAGCTCATTTGGTTGATGTGTCATTCTGTTACTAAAAGGTTGTGGGTTCTGTCCCTGGTTGGGGCAAATACAAGAGGCAACCAACTGATGGATGTTTTTCTCTCACATCAATGTTTCTCTCTCTCTTTCTCTCCCTCCCCTCCTTTCTCTCTAAAAGCAGTAACGATGTTCTTAGGTGAGGATAAAATAATTATAGTATTAGGACTATTTTTCTTATTAATTTATGAGACCTTATATATTATGAATACACACTTTTTCTCTTTTATATATGTTTCAAATATTGATTCTAGCTTTGTATTTGTTTTTTTTTAATTTTGCTTATAGCATTTTCCAGGAGTAATAACTTTTCATCTAACTATGTCTTTATGGTTTCTCCCTTTAAAGGTATATTTTTCTGTATTAAGTTCTATATTTTCTTCTACTACTTTGATGAATCCACATTTAATATTGGCATTGCCAATTTATATGGTATTTTCTTTTATGTGAGTGATAGGCAGAGGCAAGTTGTTTTTCTGAGTATAATTATTCCCTAAACAAACAAAAGTTAATAGGTGTCAGACAAAAAATATTGTTATTTAAAAAAAGATTTAAAATTTAAAAAGATAATTAAATTATTAAAATGCCATCAATAGTGAACATAAAAAAATGCATGCCAGATAGTGGGAAATTATTAAAATAATATTAATCTAAAATGTATCAAGCTAATAATATCATGAAAGTAAGACCAATCTGTTGTCCCTTTTTCTATATTAAAAATGTAATTTATTCCTAGCAACAATTTTCTCTCTCCATCAGATACTTGTCCACACATTAGACAGTTCTTGATTACTTTAATCATTATTGATAAATACATCTATTCCCACTGAACTGTCAACATACTTTATAGTAAACTCTGATAAGAACATTAACAAGAGATCTATTGTTAATAATTTATAAATACTATTAAAGGAATTGATTAAATTTGGGAGTAAATATCTGAAAATCATACTATCCATTAGAAATTTCCACTTTCGAATGATTTTCAGCTTCTGGCCAAGATGGAGGCATAAGTAGATACGCTCCCCTCCTTGCACAACCATAAGAAGAATTATATCAACCTCAAAACATAAACAACCAGAACTGCCAGAAAAATCGAACTGCATAGAAGTCCAACAAACAAAGATATAAAGAAGTAATACTCATCCATACAATAGGAGGGGTGGAGCTGGGGTGCAGGGGTAGAGAGGACATGGTGTTGTGGTGAAGACAAGGCAGAGGCTGCGGCTGGCCAATGGAACAAGCAGTCCTACATTATAAAAGCTGGGAGGGACACCTGGGGAGTACTCCCAGCCCCAGGCCAGACCACTCAGCTCACGGTTCAGGCACTGGGAAAATAAAGCCTCATTGCTTCTGGCTGTGAAAGCAAGTGGGGGTTGGGGCGGAAGAAGGAACTGCCAGTTTCTGAGGAGAGTCCATGTAGATGCCTCCATGGTCTTAGGTGCAAACCCACCCACTCTGGGAACCATCACCAGGGTAATAGCTAGAGGGGCACCAGTTGCATATGGGAAGTGGGCAAAGTGACTGGAAAAGGGGCAAGCAGCATTTTCCCCTCTCAGACCCGCTACATACAGTGCCACAAGGCTGTTAATCCAGGTGCCTTGCACTGATGAATACCTAAGGCTCCGCTCCTTACAACACAATAGGTGTGACAACTCTACCTTAGACACAGAGGCAAACAGAGGAGGCTGTCAGGTTGAGGAGACAGAGAAGTATGGCCCAAAAGAGGAAGCAGATTAAGGATCCAGAAGGAGAACTAAACAAGGAGAAGATAGCCAATCTGACAGATGCAGAGTTCAAAACACTGGTGATATCAATGCTCACAGAAATGATTGAGTACAACAAACACATGAGTACAACAAACACATAAGTGAAGAAGTGAAGGCTAGATTAAGTGAAATGAAGAAAAAACCACACGGAACTAATAGTGAAAGGAAGGAGGCTAGGGTTCAAATCAATGTATTGGAACATAAGGAAGAAATAAACAGTTAACCAGTACAGAATGAAGAAACAAGAAACTGAAAAAAATGAGGAGAGGCTAAGGAACCTCTGGGACAACTTTAAATGTACCAATATCCAAATCATAGGGGTGTCAGGAGGAGAAGAGGAAGAGCAAGAAATTGGAAACTTATTTGAAAAAGTAATGAAGGAAAATGTCCCTAATCTGCTGAAGAAAATAGACATACAAATCTAGGAAGCACAGAGAGTTCCAAACAAGCTAGACCCAAAGAGGACCACACCAAGACACATCATAATTAAAATGCTAAAGGTTAAAGATAAAAAGAAGGATCTTAAAAGCAGCAAGAGAAAAGCAGAGAGTTACCTACAAAGGAGTTCCCATAAGACTGTCAGATGATTTCTCAAAAGAAACTTTGCAGACTAGAAGGGACTGGCAAGAAGTATTCAAAGCAATAAAAAGCAAGGACCTACAACCAAGATTACTCTATCCAGCAAAGCTATCATTTAGAATGAAAGAGCAGATAAAGTGCTTCTCAGACAAGGCAAAGCTAAAGGAGGTCATCATCACCAAGCCATTATTATATGAAATGTTAAAGGGACTTATTTAAGAAAATGAAGATCAAAACTATGAACAGTTAAATTACCAATTCACAACTATCAACAAATGAATCTAAAAAACAATAACAAACTAAGCAAACAACCAGAACAGGAACAGAACCACACACATGGAAAGCATATGGAGGGTTATCAGTGAGGAGGGGGAAGCAGGATAAAGGGGGTAAAAGGTGCAGGGATCAAGAAGCATAACTGGTAGGTACAAAATAGACAGGGGATGTTAAGAATAGTAAAGTAAATGGAGAAGCCAAAGGCTTGTATGCATGACCCATGGACGTGAACTAAGAGGGGTGGGTTGCTGGAGAGAAGAGAAGTAATGGGTGGAGGGGGGCAAAGGAGAAAAACTGTGAAAACTATAATAGCATAATCAATAAAATATACTTAAAAATAATAATAATGAAGAATTTTCCACTTTCTAAAAACATTGGCCTTTTTCTATATACAGAACTTAAAGCTTTTTAATGAAGTCTGTCTTACCCTCTGAATTAAGTCATTATTGTCATCATCATCATCATGACTGTGATCATGGTACCGTTATTTTTTAAAAAATTTTGAAACATTTTAGAATATTAAAACAAGAGTCCAATTCTTTTCAAAGAAAAATTACATGGTAGTTAATAATAAATCCATTTTATTGATAAAGTCTTAGGTTTAAAATAGCAAGTTCTAAAAATGTAATATCTAAAAATGATATTGAATTATTGGCTTGGTCTTTATTGATTTTAGAAATATTGTCTCAGGGCTCAAAGATTATCATTAATTTTATAGATGAGGCTACAATAGTTAATATGATTCTCCTTTATCATGACTGTGTAGAACATTTATCTTCTTAATAAAGGTAAACATTTACAGATAATTAGTTATTTGTCAGAGAGTCTAGGTAGGTCTAGAAATTAACGCTAAATTGTTAAGAATCATTAATACACTACCAACCATTCAAAATTAAAAAGAAAGCATGATTTAAACAAGGGTTGAGAAAAATATGATTCAATTAAACAATACAGGCAAAATTTCTAATTTAAAGCAATTGCATCAAAAATCATTTTGCCTCTTAACAATGTAAGTATCAAAACAACTGTAAGAGGATCTGCCATACAGCCATTATGGAAAAGAATGCGGAGTTCTTTAAAAAAAACAAAAAAACAAAAAACCCCAAAACTAAAAATAGAACAACCATATGATCCAGTAATCCCTCTTCTGAGTATATACTCAAGAGAAGCAGAGTTAGCACCTGGAAGTGAGGTATGCACTCCTGTGTTTATTGCAGCATTATTCACAATAACCAAAGTTTAGAAAAAAACATTAAGTGTTCATCAACACAGTAACAGGTAAAGAAATTATGCTATATACATACAATGGAATATTATTCAGATTTTTAAAAGGAGATCCTGCCATTTGCAACAAAATGGATGAACACGGAGGACATTCTACTAAGCGAAATAAATGAGACACAGAAAGAAAAATACTTTATGATCTTAGTTATATTAGAATCCAAAATGTCAAATACATAGAAGCAGAGAGTATGTAAAACAGTGGTTACCAGGGCAGGGTGGGGGTGGGGTGAGAGAAATAGGGAGACGTTGGTCAAAGGGTACAAAATTGCAGTAATGTAGGGTGAACAAATCTAAGGAGCTACTGTACAGCCTGGTGACTATAGTTAATCTGTATATTGGAAATCTGCTCTCACTACACACCCAAAATTGTTAACTATTTGAGAAGATATGTTAATTAGCTTGACTTTATTAATCATTTCACTACATATATATATATATATCAAATCATTATTATACGCCTTAAAATACAATTCTTATTACAAAATAAAATAAAATTCCATATTATGGACCTCTCAGTTTTGTTGACCACAGAAATGATATGGATATATGGTGTGGTGGCAGGTGAATACAGACCACAGAAACTTGTATGTATATTGAGTTTTACACCCTTCTAGCTCTAATGTTAATACTGGCTGGTATCTTAACCCACGGTAACAAGGACTGAAACAACATCAACTATAAGAACTTGTTTTCATTTTAATTAATAGAAAACAACTATATGCTGAATCATGCACTTGAAACGCAGAATACTAGAATCATAGTACCTTTTACTGATTTCATTTCATCCATACAGCTCTATTTCTCAATATAACCCATTCCAATACTGAAGGGAGAGAAGAGAGTTTGGTTAAGACATCATTTATATGTTTATCTCTACCTTTTGTCTTTCTTTTCTCGTGTCATCTCTCTGCAGCTGTCTCTGTATTTCTCTTCCTCTTTCCCTCCCTCCTTTTATTTTTCATTTAATAAAAAAGTGTGGCTCAGTGGATTGAGTTCCAGCCTGCAAATTAAAGGGTCGCTGGTTTGATTCCATGCCTGGGTTGTGGGGCCAGGTCCCCAGTTGGGGGCATGTGAGAAGCAAACACACATTGATGTTTCTCTCCCTTTCTTTCTCCCTCCCTTCCCCTCTCTCTAAAACTAAATAAATAAAATCTTTTTTAAAAAGTAACAATAGAAAAAATAAAAGACCACTTTCACCTTGGGTGTAGTCAGTATCGAGAATTTCACCCATATAAAATATTTTACCTGGTACCACCTTTTGACAATTCCTGGGAACTTCCTATTTTTACGTAGTAACAATTTATGTAGTGAAAATACTTTGTTTTGGAGGACGTGCTCATAGCTTATTCTGCATTCAAGGAAAAAAGGGAAAAGGAAAGAATGAATTCAAATACAAGTATGGCAGTTTATAAATGTTCGGTGTTATTATAATGCTTTTGATATTTATTGTCATAGAATTAGTTTCCTTTATTTGCAGTATGGCAAAAAAGTGTTTTGAATAACGATTATAACCCCTTGCTCAAATTTAGAAGATGGGCTGAATGTGTGAAAAGTAGAAAGACTAAGGAAATAACAATGAAAATACAGAGCATAAATGGATTTAACAAAATCCAAGTTTCCCCTTTTGAAGAAAGAATGGTATATGACCAAACTTGGGATAATTTGTTGGCTTTTATCACCACCAACGCCAATTAGTGGCAAATAATTGATTTTAGCTAACAAAGTATTTTTCAAAGGCTTTTCTGTATGAGAGAATACTCCAGTGAATACTAAACAGTGAATATACTTGAAAACAGTGAGGCTCTGCTACTGTTTAGTTAGGTGTTGTCTCTAAAGCTGCTAAGTTAACTTTGTTTTAAAAGGGCAGAAGTTGCATAGGTTACCCTTAGCTAAAAGAATTAAAGTAAATCATCATGTCTTATGAGAAACGCAAACATCAACCATAAGTGGAAACTATGAGCAAGAAACCAAAATCAGTCATTAATGAAGAAATTTTCTTCTTTAACTTGCTCTTAGCCTATCAAAGCCTCCCCTTTGGAAGCAAGCTCTAAGGTGACCTGTAAACACGACAGGAGGAGGCTTCTGCGTTCTGGGAATTGATGCTTCATGAAGCCGCACTGAATTGTTTACATTCTGCTCTTACCAGCCTCTAAGCGAAAGAGTTCATTTTACACTAACCCGTATTGTATTTACTTCTATTTTTAAATCCTCTAAGACAGATACGACCACAGTGCCGGAAAGAACAGAATACTAATGGAAATAAAACATGTTGTGAAAATTATATCAAACCGAACTATTCATGCTGGATGAGGCTGGCAGGGACTCGGTGAAAGAGGACAAAGCCCAGATACAGTAAGTACACTAAATAACATGCTGAAGAACTTTGTTCTGCTGCTTACGTTAGTATATAAGAGCCAAACAGCTTGGATCCAAAGCCACTAATAAGGTCCCCTGTAAGAACAGGACAAAACAAGGAAGCACTGCTCAGTTTTACATTGGTCTGACAACACTAATCATTGCATTTGTATTACTTCCTTTCCAGTTTTTCTTTCTTTTACTTGCATACACACCCTCACACACATTACCATAGAACTATAAAAATTCACAACGCTTTAGACTTTCAAATTAAAAACATAGATTTGAAGGGGGGCTAGGAGGGGGGAATGGGAGAAATTTGTCCTGCGCCCATGTGGGGGTGGGGTGGGGGCGACAGTGAAATTCCTCCCGGCAAGTTATGCCACCGCGACAGAAATAAGAGTTCAATTTCATAGATCCCATTGTACCTTACCTGGTTTTGTAGTTAAATGCACCACCATGCCCCTAATTCTTCCTCTGAAGTACTACATATGCTGAAAACTATAGTATTTGACCTTACACATTTCCACAGAAGAAACTCTAAAGTAACCTTTAACTTCAATAAAACGCTGTGTTCATTCTTCCCCTTGTACTCAACACACAGCAATCTAATACACCTCATCATGTGGTCCGTTACCATGGTAGCAATGAATCCAGCTGCTGAAATACAAAAGACTGACAAAAAGTTGCTTTTTTCCTCTCCACCCACCCTGACAAAGTCAGATTTTTTTTGTCTGTATGACAAGTCTAATTTGAATATATTTTTGTTGCTGACTCAACTTCGTGAACAAGAAAAAGAAAAAAGAAAAAGGAATAATGGAGGTTTAAGAATAGAAGTTCTACAAAGGATTGAAATTAACTAATGAAATAAGTATTTGCAGTTTTAAGTTGCTTCTAATCCCCTGAAATACTGATCATTATCTGCTACTTCTGTTAACCAAATAATTTTAAAGGCCATTTGCTAACTCAATAAGAAATGCAGCAATAATCTCACAGCTCCTTTAAAAATCTAAAATATATGTATTTCTGTGATCCATACATACAGATGCTGAAAACACCACATTTGTATAGGAAAGGCTAGTCTGCAAAGTTTTTCTAGAGCAGACTTCTAATCACAGCTCAGAGGTGGGAGGTAAATTTTTTCATTCTTTTTTCCATCAAGACCCTATGTTTAAACATTACTTAAACAGATTAGATTTCAGTTCTATTTAATATGATCACAGATTTGGATTTGTGGTAATACAGGTAGCTAGAATCAACCAAACTAGAGTTGGGTTTCTACATTAAGAGTAGAGGTCTTGGCCCTGGTGGGGTAGCTCAGTGGGTTAGAGCATCATCCTGACATGCCATATTTTGTGGGTTGATTCCCCATCAGGGTGCATATAAGAAGCAACCAATGAATGCATAAACAAGTGTAACAAAAAATTGGTATTCCTCTCTCTCTTTCTGTCTCTCCGTCTCTCTCTCCCTTCCTCTCTCTCTCAAAAAAAAAAAAAAAAAAAGAAAGAAAATAAAAAGAGTAGAGGTCTTGGAGTGGAGACTATCAACTCGGAACAATCCTGGGACCTACAAACCAATGGCTACATAATTAAGATTCAAAAAATCTCCTACAGTTTATTCCCAGTTCTTTAAGGAAGTCTGATGAGAGTCCTGGGGCCAGTGGCTATTTCTTGAATGTCTAAAGCAGGGGATGAATGTTTTACTTCAGTCTAGTAGAAGACACCTCCATGATATTCACTGCATTATCTGCTGGGTTGAACTCTTAAGGCATCTGCACAGGCTTTTCATTAGTATTCCACATGCAAAGGGAGGCAAGGGAGAGGAGCTCTTCAGAAGAACAACCGTGCAGTTACACAGACATGGGTTTGAAACCAGACTCTAACCCATATATTATTTAAGCTCTCTAAACCTTGGTTGCTCTTCTGTAAAATTCCTACTTTAAAGATTTGTGAAAAAGGTTAAATCAGGTAGTCCAAGAAAAACAGCAAGAACTGAGCTTGAAACATACCAAGTACTCAATAAACTATGGCTAGTATTATTTAGTAAAAATGTTCATGAATTTTGAACAAGAGGGAAGAGAAAGTTCATTAATGACTGACCTTCCCTTGCTGATAAAATTGTCATTTTCAACCAGATACACATTATCAATCAATCATATGCTTCATAATATGAGTTTGGGTAATGACACAATATAAATACAATGATCATTTCAGACACATAGCTAGCGTTGTTTCCAGCTACAAACTATCTAGGGGGCTCTGACCAGTCTAAAGTTTCCACATATTCCCAGTGCAAAATGAATTGTGGGAAGAGTGTTAAACTTGGTAGTTGGTTTAAAGAACTTTTTAATATAAAAGAAAAATACATTAAGTAAAGAAGTTTATGTTGATATTTATATTGGGGTCTCAAGAAATGGTCAATTTTTTTCAAATTAAAATGGGGTATAAGGAATTTTTATCATAAAAACCTTTAGAATAAGGATTACATACTCAGATCATATTTTAAACAATTTATTGATGTTGGGTTAACTGTTGCTTTTAAAAGGTCACCTTGATCTGTAACAAGGGCTATAAACTGCTCACGATACAGACTTTTAGCTGCTTTTCTCCACAGTCATCTAACTCAGGAAATTACCTGACACCAAAGCCAACTGCATAGGAAAATTAACATTAAGATCTCTTTGAAGACTTATAGTGAAAAGAAGGAGCCAGGGATTAAAGAAAAAAAAAAATGGGGCAAAGAAAAAATTTTCATCATAGGAAGTTGCCAGGAAGAATAAAAGGAAGGACGCATATTGCACGATTTTTCTATCATTAAAAAAAAAAAAAAAAAAAAAAAGCCCTACAAACAAATCAGTAGAGATTATCCAAATAGTGTGACTCATGGTGACACAGCCCTATAAAGAGTATAAGGAAGGCAGAACCGGCAAAAAGGCAAGAAGCACATGCCCTGGAAAATCAGCACCTCCTAATCCTCTTCAGAATGGTTGATGAAGGAAAGACTAATAGAACCACAATTTGAATAATTCATAACTGTTCTCATGTGTGGCTGGCTGAACAGAGGCTCTTCCACTGTTAGCTTTCATTTCTTAGGAGTCTTTACCTTGTGCCTTTTTCTCCGACAGATTGATTATGTATCTAATTGTTCTTCATTTTGTAAAGTTAAGAGTCAATTATTTATCTCTTTCATGTGGACTGCTACTACAGCATTTAATATGGTTAGCAAACAACCGTTGTCAGATATTAAAGGGACTTGTTTGAATTCTCTAAGCATTAGAGAATATGATGTCAGTATACTGTATTTGGTTTCAGAAAGTTTTAAATCCCCTTTTGCAAATGTTAAGATTAACTTCTTGCTCAGTGTGAACAAAATTTGTAACATAATCTGTGCTGGTATGACCCACTTAATTTCGTATGAAGAATTCAATCACCAGGGAGAAACAGTTTTTGCCACACAATGCTTCAGAATGTACCCCAGAAAGTCGATTTGCCAAGCCCTGGACCCGAAGAGAGGGGAGGGAGCTTGGAAGGTTATTTGCTTCACTGCTCTCTCTTCAGACATGAGAGCACCTCATTTCCCACAAACTCAAGGTATGATAATGGATTCTGAGGTCCCAAGCTTGAGTTAAGCAGCATGGCTACAAAGAACCCTGGCTGTCGATGTTAATAAAAGTAACACAAGGGAAAACAACTTGAACCTCTGCAAATGCAATTTTGGGGGGGCCACATTTTAAAAGTGTTATTTTTTTATGATATTGTGTTTTATTTTTAAGGAAAGTAAAAAAACTTGTTAATTAACAGCAACAACAACAAAAAAGAGATTGTGAAATGAACAATTTTTTTGCAAGCACATAGTTTTTTTGGCAACTTTGAGCAGCTGACCTAAAAAATATTAATCAGATTAGTATCTATTCTATTCATAAAAATTTCTTACAAAAGAACAAGGCTGTTGCAGGCTATCTCAAGTTATATAATTCAGTATCAAGATATTCTATTTAACCCTTAAGATGTTTTTGAAACATACACCCCTCTTTTGAATTATATTAATGGTGCTATAAATAATAGGGGTTTCTTTGTGATTTCCTGCTGTTGACACATCACAGAAAATTTTTAATAAGCGCTGTGAAATTTATGACGACATATAACAGATAACTTATTGTGAACCTTGAATCATTTTGCCTTACTTATAGAACTTAATTCCCAAATTTGTTTTTTTTTTTGAATTTTTCATCTCTTTAAAATTCATAATTATTCAGTTATAGTCTGGGCTTTTCCTTAGTGAAAAATACACTTGTCTGTTAAGTTTAATAATAAAAAGTTAAACTTGTTGTCCCTTTTCTCACTAAAAGGTAATATCATATATCTGGTGAAGAGAAATTGAAAAATACAGAAAGATTTGTGAAATAGCATGAAAACATACATGATTCAACTATTTGAGGTAACCAACATCTATATTAATGTACTTCTTTAATTTATATATTAAAATGTTTGGATAACTTTGCATGTTTCTTTCTTTTGTTTAATGAAAGACATGTAAAATAAACATAATATGGTATAAATATTCTTTCAAAATATTTTCAAACATATTTTATTGATTATGCTACTACAGTTGTCCCAATTTTTCTCCTTTTGGCCTCCTCCACCCAGTATTCTGTTTTCCCTCCAGCAAATACCCGCTTTAGTTCAGGTCCATGGGTCAGGCCATATAAGTTCTTTGGCTACTCCACTTTCTATACTGTTCTAAACATCTCCTTGTCTATTCTGTACCTACCGATTTGTACTTCTTAATCTCTGCACCTTTTCCCCCATTCTTCCCCTTTTCTACCCAACTGATAACCCTCCAAATGATCTCCATATCTATGATTCTGTTTCTGTTCTGCTTGTTTGCTTAGTTTGTTTTTTTTAGATTCAATTGTTGATAGTTGTGAATTTATTGCCATTTTAATGTTCATAGTTTTGATCTTTTTCTTAAATAAGTCTCTTTAACATTTCTTATAATAGTGGCTTGGTGATGATGAACTCCTTTGGCTTTACCTTGTCTGGGAAGCACTTCATCTGCCCTTCCATTTTAAATGATAGTGTTGTTGGAGAGAGTAATCTTGGTTGTAGGTCCTTGCTTTTCATTACTTTGACTACTTCCTGCCAGTCCCTTCCAGCCTGCAGAGTTTCTTTTGAGAAATCAGCTGACAGTCTTAAGGGAACTCCTTTGTAGGTAACTTTGCTTTTCTCTTGCTGTTTGGTAATTCACAGGGGAAGGGGAATAAGCAGTGTCTACTCTTTCTCTGTGAGAGTCTTATATCCTGTAAACCCAGGTGTGTCTGCACAGCCACGATGATGTCTCCAGAGGGATGAATATATATTTTTTTAGCTAGAAGGAAAAGGGAAGGGCCTGTCTGAAAATCAAGTCTACCTGTAAAGTCAAGGAAACAAGGAGATTCCTGAGACTTTGATCTTGAAAGAATTTACTTTCTTAGTCTGAATACACAGTACTCAGATATTATTGTGTGTGTATTCTTTTTTTCTCTTGTATGTGGCTTACTTTAAAATGAGATGACTTATTCTAAGTGAATATATTTCAATTAAGTGCCTTCTAAAAACACATGTTGTACTAGATGTAGGCAAAAACATAAATATTCTTTAACCTACATGGGGAGATAAGACTATAGATAAAGTATAGCTGTAGATATAATATTTGAGAAAAAATATAATTTACTGACTTGACAGTAGACAGATAATGTAATTAGTTTAATTTAGGCAGAACATTTAGGGGTCCTAAGCTTGGAAAGCATTTCCTGTTGGGATATTAAGTGTAGTTTCCTAGATTCTTTAACTTTGTGTTTAGAGACTTAAATAAACCAGCACAGCAAACATTCTAAAGGTTAATGGAGGGAGGCTTATGTACCCTAAGAGCATATTCAGTCAGAAAGATTAGATGTGAAAGTGATAGAAACTACTGGGTTTCTCCCTTTGTTTGTAATGTGCCCCTGGGAAAGGACAAGTGATTAAGAAGTCAGTTACAAGGTGAGGGGGGGAGGGTGAGCAGTAACTGCCTAGCAAGTAAAGTGGTGTGTGTGTGTGTGTGTGTGTGTGTGTGTGTGTGTGAGTGTGTGAGGTATACCATAGGTACAGAGATGGAGAGACCGGAAAGCAAATGCAATGTCATGCACCTGGTAGGCCCTCAGTAAAAGTTAATTATTCATGACAATTATGATAAAAATAAAGTGTATTAGAAAATGAGGCAACTTAGAAAAATTAAGGTAGGACTGAAGGAGAATAAATTATTATGAAAAAACACAGATTAAAAAACAATTGGTAAAAGATACAAGGTGACTTAGGGGGAAAGATAAAAAGAGAAGCATATTATAGTTCAAGAGAACACATAGCAAAATTACCCAGAAGGAGTAATAGAAAAGGAATACTGAAGAAATACACCCTGTTGAGAAAACTGAATAAACCAAGACAAATAACAAACTAATATTTCAAATTTCATTTTACATACTAAAATGAATTCCATTATTGAAACGAATGAAAAAGCTTCCCATGGTAAACACCTTCTATATAAACTGACCCACAATATAAAAACATTGGGCACTTTGGATCCTTCTGGAAAATACTCCATGGGCAGGGACCATTCATCTGCATTTCAGAGGTTCCTGTTTATTATACTGAGGGGTTCCCTGGAGTCAACCTGGGAGGTATTACCTCAGCACACACTTCACACTGGTCAATTCTTCAGCAGACCACTGCATTCTGTTTATAGGCTCCCAGTGACATGTGGAATGGAGAAACTGGAGAAACCATTATACAATGTGACTAATACACAGGAAGGAGAGTGACACAGAAGCCTGTGAAGGAGGCACTAAAGCATTTGAAGGGATAGTGCACATGGATAATGGTGAGCAGGTGTTTTTTTGTTTGTTTGTTTGTTTGTTTGTTTTTTTACTAAAAGACCACAGTATGCTTTTTACCAGGTGAAACATTAGGAAGGCCCTCCTGATATAATGTCAAAATTATGACTTATAAGTAATACGAGGCAGAAAGGCATTAGCATTTTGTGCTGTTCATCAGAAATAAAAAGCATTTTGGAGGATGTTAGTCACTCACCTTATATGTAAAGGCCCTTTACATCCCATTGCATTTTGTTTACAGCCTCACAGTGATGTAAGAAATGGAGAAACTTATATGTTTATATGCTCTTATACACACACACTGAGCCAAGAGGAACCCTAAGTTACACGTTAGACCTGTGGTTTGAATTGTCCCCCCATACTTGTAGCAATAATATCCAAAGTATTAGACACAAACACTATTTGTTTTATCTGTTTCAGGATTTATGATATCTTCAGTAAAAACTATAGATTAAAAATAAAAAATGAGCAAAAATATTTTCTATTCATTTGTAATTTCACCGACTATAGTTAATATTTTTTGTATTTACATATTTATATCTGCTTCCATGTAAATATACAGATTAATTTAAAAACAGATTATTTCTTTTAAAATTTCAGTCCCATATTCTAAGGGAGGCTGCAGGCTTCATGACTATCTTTCAGATTGTCCCTGCCATTTAAAAAAATATAGCTTAATGAACCTATTAGTTATCTATAGCCTAGCCTGGAAGAGAGAGGCAGAGAAAAGAAATTAAGCCACCCCAAAAATGCTGTGTTGGTTATGGGTTGTACAGTTGGAAAATTATGAGTTATTAACTTGAACGGGGAAGGGTGTGGGGATTAGACCCTGGGAGAACGGGTGTTGAAGTTATGAACATGGGAAGAAGGGTCCAGGTTAAAAAGAACTCCTACCTCTAGGGAAGCTGGTTTTACCATATGGTGGTTTGGGAGGAAGCACCCAATATGGGACCCCTTCTGAAGGATATGACTACAGTCTAAGGTAGCGATGTTCAATTGATGTGTTGCGGCAGGCTTTAAAACATGCAATACCTGATGCTTTAGTCAGGGGCACTGACCTCTTTTCCCTTAGATTGTCAAAAAAAAAAAAAAAAAAAAAAAAAAAAAAAAAAAAGACAACGGCTAACACAGCTGTCTGTGTAGATGAATCAAAATTATACTTACTTTTTTTGTCAGATTAACAAAATATATATTTTTTGGTGTGTTGCAGAATTTTAGTAATAAGTTTATGTGTGCCATGAGATGAAAAAGGTTGAAAATCGGTCTAAGTCAATCATTGCTATTGCCATCCCATAGCCAATGATTCCTGTAAGATATGCAGGAAAATCTGTGGAGGGGAATGTAGTGGACTATGCAGTGTGATGGTTAACCTTATGTGTCAACTTGACTGGGCCATGAGGTGCCCAGATATTTCATTAAACATTATTCTGGATATGCTAGTGGGGATGTTTCTGGTTCAGACTAACATTTGAATCAGTAGATTTAGTAAAGCAGGTTGCTTGCCCCAGTGTGGCTGAGTCTCATCCAATTTACTGAATGCCTGAATAGAACTAAACTCTGTGCAAGAGAAAATTTGCTCTCGGCTGGATATTTTTGAGCTGGTACATAGTCTTCTCTTGCTTCAGACTCAGACTGAAACTTACTTCATCGGCTCTTTTGGTTCTTAGGCCTTCAAGCTACAGCTCTGGGGCCTTCTCATCCTCCATAATTGTGTGAGACAATTCTTCAGGGTAAATCTCTTTACATATATATCCTATTGGTTCCATTTCTCTGGAGAACTCTGACTAATACAAGCAGCGGCCTTCAAAAATTTATATTTGCCAAGAAACTTAGAATGTGCCCTTATTTGGAAATAGAGTCCTTGGGGATGTAATTAGTTAAGGACTAAGATGAGATCATATTGCATTAGGGTGGTCCCTAAATCCAATGACTGGTATTCTTGTAAGAAGAGGAGAGGGCACAGAGAGGCCACATGAAGACTGAGGCAAAGGACGGAGTGATGTTGCTACAAGCCAGGAAGCCATGATTGCTGGAGCCCCCAGAAGTTAGGAAGAGGCAGGAAGGATTCTTCTCTAGAGACTTCAGAAGGAACATGGCCCTGCCTACAGTCTGATTTCAGACTGTTTTTCCTCCAGAACTATGAGGGAGTAAGTATCTGCTAAGTCACCAAGCTTGTGGTAAATACAAAACAAAACAAAGCAAAACAAAACAAGATAAGACAATGCTCACAGAGGGAAACCAGAATGTTGGTACATGAGGAAATGGCAAATAGTTCTGTATGGCTGGGACACATGCTGAGTGGTGAGTCAAGGCCTAAGAAGAGCCTGAATCGTTTGCAGGGCTCAGCGCACCATCACCAGAAGCACTGAAAGCAGCAATGGGACTAGGTGAAAGGAATCACAAATCAAGAAGCAAAATCATTCCCTGAAAATGGACTTTTGTAGTCTTTCCACAGGCTGTAGATAATGGGGTCCTTTGTATGCAAGTGCTGGCCAAAGTGGGTTGTCTGCTTCTGGTTTTGTGATTATCAGCATTTCCCGGGGCTGCTGCACTGTCCCTGCCTCTGTTGCCCAGGCACTTCCAGTGCCTCAGATTCACGGAGGGGCAGCGACGGCACGGAGGGTGTTGCATCCTTGTGCGCTGCCTGCTACCTCAGCGCTCTTGATTTCATACCCTCAAAGCTTTGGTGCACAATTTGACCTTTCCTATGCTCTAAGTCCAGTCCTAAAATTACATCTTCCCCTCCAAACTTATCTTCCAAATAGGGACTTTTAAAAGTTAAATTTCCTTTTTCAGGAACGCTTTGGCTCCTTTCTAACAATCCACACACCTAGAAGCCAGTGAGTTCACTCTAGACCCTTGGTGGGATGCATAGCCGTGATCACCTATCTTGCCAGCATGCTCTTATGGCACATCTGCATTTTACTAGGGACCTTCTGGAGATGCAGAGGGCTGCTGATGTAATATTTTTGGACAAAGGAGCATAGTGAGCTGAGAGGAGATGATCTCTTGACATCTCATCCACCTTGAATTCAGGGTCCACTACTTGCTGACTGCATGGCCTTAAGCAAGTTAGTTACCTTTCTGAACCTTAATTGCATCATCTAAAAATGAGGATAATAGTAGTACCTCCTTAATGGAAAGGTGGTAAGTATTAAATAGGTAACATGGAAAATACCTTACGTGAAATCCAGTACAGAGTAACTGTGGTCCTAAATATTTTAGAGTAGGGTTTCTTAACCTTGGTGCTATTGACACTTTGGGACAGATAAATTCTTTCCTTTAGGAGACCCCTGAGAATTGTAGGATGTTTAGCAGCAGTGTGACTTCTATTCACAAGATGCTAATTGCATTCCAAACTTCCTATCCCTGAGGCATGACAATCAAAAGTTTCTACAGATAATTGTCAAATGCTTCCTGGGGGGCAAAATTGCCCTTGGCTAGAGTCAAGCGGAAAGGGCTTTGTACACCTCTCAAGAAATGGTGCTGGATTATTTTCTCTCTGTCTTATATGTAGGGCAGAGTGCACACACATGGGTTTTTTAATTTTATTTATTTATTTAATTTATTTTTTATGAGTAGTGATATTTTTCTTATTTAAATAAGAAACCATCCTTTTTTCCCCAAACACTGGAATGTGTATCTTGTCTAGAGTACTATCTTGATGGGCACGGGAAGGGGAAGTAATGGAGGGACATAAAGGAGAGGGTCTGACAGCTGAATTAATGTTTTGTTTTTCTCCTTAACAATTCATGCGAATTTTGCTTTCAACCCAATAGTATATTCATTACTGTTTTCATACAAATGTGATGTCTCCCTCTCCCTTTGCTTGAGTAAAATACTTTAACAAGGGGCCTATTTCCTCCTTGCACTCTGAAGCCTGGGTATACAACCAAGGAGACTGTTTAGAACAGAAAGGCATTAAAAGGATGCACTTTGAGTTGTTGGTGTTTTCCTCAGTAAGAATCAGGTCTTTTATTATTTTTTAAATTTAATTTCATCATCCAGCTAAAACTTCTCTTACTCTATCCATTTTTACTTTGCTTCTTTCTACATCGCTTTTTAAAACAATGGTTTTTCAAAAAGGAGGAAAACGTTTCAGAATCCATAAAAAATCAACTTGAAAAAGATTACGCTATCAAAGAATGAAGTAAACGCTGTAATATTTTCCTAAAAACACTGAACAATGAGAATCATAAGCATTTGGAAAAAGCTGTTTGGGAGTGTGAGTCCTAGTAGACTCTTTGTTCTGAATTCTGTAAAAATTTTATGAAAGAAGTTAGGGTTCAGTCCCGTTGCATTTCTGGTCATTCTCTGGACTGCTATCAGACCATAGCAAATTATTTTTATGATTTAATGAGCTACTTCTGAGAAAACCATGTTTCATCAGCCCATTAGAAACATCTGGGGTGGCTAGGGCAGAATTAAAGCTTGGGTCACCCAGCTGAAACTAATGTCAGTGTTTCAGTTATTGACTGATATTCTTCAGACTCTCAGACACATCTCTGCCGGTTAATAGGCAATCACAGCTTATTGCAGTTGGTATATACATTAAGCATAAACTTCAGTTGTGAGTATGAAAGGGATCTGAATATTTTAATGAGATGGCAATCATGAGTTGAACTAGATTATTATCTTTGGTATTAGCTATGACAAAACATGAGGGCCTTAAGCATCTTTCAGACAGTGGATTAATAATATTGTACTGATAAGCCTTTGGGCTTACAGGTGACAGTCTTACACACAACAGCCTCAGAGATGGGCAATAAGAAAACTGCCAGTCATTTTTATCAGGTGGAGGAATTCCTGTTAAGGACTGAGTTAAGCAGAGATTTACAAGCACTGCTTCTTAGGCCCTTTCACTCCTTGTACTGCAGGAAGGGAGAATCCAAGAGAGAATGGGAAGGTTTTTATATTAGGGTATTTTACATCATTGTGCTTAGTGTTTACAAATGTTTCTTGCCAAAAGAGAATTCAAGGTGCCGTGGAAATGTGCCAGGGACTCAGGGAGTGGCATGCTTAGTCTTACTTGTGGGGGCACCCTTGGCCATGGAGGAGGTATGTGAACTAAGGGGTACTAAGTCTGTGGCAGTATATAACGGGGTCTAGTCTACTGAACTGCAGTCATGAGAGATTCATTTGCTGGGGCTAAATGGGAAGAATGTAGCTTTATCTGGAATGGTAATATGGCTTTTTTCCTCTCTGAATGTGCCTTTCGTAGATGTTACAACCCTGTGAAGAAATTCAATTTCAGAAGGGGAACCATGCGATACTGGAGTTGATATATATTAGTAAGGGATGGTATAATAATAAAAACCTGTTCTTAGAAAAAGACAGCCACCTTATCTATGCACCTGGAATTGAACAAAAAATTACCTGTATTTACCTGAATCTGAAAGCATATTATAAACATACATAATCACTGTAAAATTTGTATCCCACTGGTACAGAGTTGCTACGAATTAACAGAATAGAGAGCTACATTATTCTTCTGCTTCAGTAATTTGAAACCATCAGATTTAAAGTTTAAGATTTTGCTAAAATGAACTATACAAAAATCAACTGATGGTTAAAATACAAGCTAAAACAATAAATTGTCACTCATATGAACACAATAACATTACAGTAAAGTACATTTATTATTAACTTTTGTGAACCCACCAAGATCCTTAGTTTTTGTTAGGGAAACATTGCCTCATCCATTCTTGGCTTGTTCACAGTTTTAAAAACCATACTTACATAAACATGAATAGCATTATGCAAACTCTTCTGGGGAAAAAATGGGGGCAATTGACCAACAAAAGACAACTCTACAAGGCAGAGACATGAGCTAGGAATGTGAATGGAATTCTTTTTTTTTTCTAAGATACTGTATACCTATGTTACTCAAAAATAGACACAGCAGTGTACATATGCCTATATACTTTAAAAAATTATTTTTCACTTCCGTATTGTTAACAAGTTATCTATATAACAGTAGTAGACCAGAGACATAGATATACTTTTTGTTTTAATATATCAAGTATTCATGGAACAGACTGTTTTACATTTTTTAAAGTAATAACTATGTTACAGTCAGTTTAGATGTCATTTTTAGCATCACATCATGCTTGTCTTGCCTGGATTATTTGATACTCCCATTAAAGGGCAGTTTGGGTTACACACAATCAAACACTCACAGTTCACAGTCATGCCCACAAAACAGTAAGCAGCATGTGGGCCAGGAAGGCATTTCTGGTTTTGCTTAGCTGTATGTCCAGCACCTAGCAAAGCTCCTGATATTTGCTTAATTCTCAAAAGGCACTTGGCGAGTAGTAAATCTACCTCTACATATTATAAGTAAAACCAAAACCAATCTTATTTTCCCGGCCTTCTCTCCTTAGACTAAAAACTTCTCTTGGGGGAAAGTAAGATCAAGAATATAGAAATATTGACTTGTTTGTTTGTATGGTGGCAAGTAGCTAGGAGGTAGGAGATTCAGCTCGGTCTTAGTTGTGGCTTTGTTGTTAATTATCAAGGTAGTTCTTAACCTCTCTGGGCCTCAACTTGCTCAAATGTAAAATTAGGGGGGTGCTATGGTCTGAGTGTTTGTGTCTCTGTCAAATTCATATGTTGAAACCCTAATGCCCAGTGTGATAGTATCAGGAGGTGAAGACTGGGAAATGCTTAGGTCATGAGCATGGATCTTTATGTATGTGATTAGTGCTCTTACAGAGACTCCACAGAGCTCCCTAACCCCTTCCACCTCATGTGTGAGGCTATGGCCTAGGAAAAAGGTCACAGCAGAACACCCCCATGCTGGCACCTTGTCTTGTAGCTCCAGCCTCTAACACTGTGAGAAATAAATTTCTTTCTTTTATAAGCTACCTGGTCTCTAATATTTTGTTATATCAGCCCAAATGTACTAAGAGAAGGGGCTAGGATAGATTTTCTGAAATATCCCTTCTGGTGCCTAGGATTTCTAATCTGTGGCAAATTTAACTAGAATATTACTTAGAATAATTATACTTTATTTATCTCAGGCTCCCTGGTGCCTAGCACAGAGCCAGTGAACCTAAGAGATGTGTAATATATATTTAAAAAACAAATGAATGAATGATCATTACAGGTATAAATGTGTCCTAAGCATCATTAGAATTTTTAACAAAAGAAAGAAATCCTTCTATATAAACACTGTTTTTTATAATTAAAATGAAGTTAGAAGATAACTTTTTTGAGAAATTTGAGTTTTATTCATATCAATTATTATTCTTATACATGGTACTTGAATAGTGTAATTAAAATTTTAGAACATATTTATGCACTCTCTTAAGAAATGCTAAAAGTATCACCATGTGTAGGGAAATTTTTATTTTGTATCTTAAACACTTTCAGAATTAGTCATAAATATTCATTTCACAAATATTCTTAAAGAGAAAAAAGAAAAGAGAGACAGAATCCTTGCCTTTAAAACTCCCATCTCTCATGGTGATTCTAGGTAACATTCACCTCTAAAATTCTATTCATCTATAGTTTTAGACATCATCATTTCCAGGCATATGCTCACATCAATAAATGAGGTTTTGCATAAATAGATCTCAGAGCCACAAGGTGCTACATCTTTTAAACTCTTCTTGCACAGAAATAGTGCTAATTTTAGCATCTCCCTAAACATAAACTTATTGGCCATGGAGAAAAAGATCTGCAGACTTTTAAGTAGCTTACTCCTCAGGAAATATTTTGAATAGAAAGTTCTAGCATTATCTTCCATGCATATTTTGATAGGATTAAATTGGAAGCTCTTTTAGAGTGACAGTTTGCTTGCAGTGAAAAGATATGGCTTAACATTCTCATTCTGTCACTTAAGAGAAGTATGACATTGGCAAGTTACCTAAAGTCTTAGAACCCTAGTTTTCTTATCCAAATAAGGAGGAACAAAGTAGGTAATGGGAGAGGTTATTATGAAAATTAAATAAGATAATGTTTGCATGGGGCATCTGCTTTGTGTGGAGAGCAGGACCAATAAAGTTGACATTGGTCCGATCAAGATAGGATGAAGTATATAAAACAAAGTGGAGTCACTCATGTCAACTAAAATAGCTTTCAGTGAGCCATGATACTTTGGTTCAAGAGGAAAACTGCTAAAGTCACTCTAAGACACATCTAGCAAGGGGACACACTTAAGATATCTACTCACAGGGGTGCCAAGATATTTATCGAAAGGACCCAGAAGGGTGGAGTGTACCACTTTTCGGGTATAACTGAGGCAGGTTTCAGACCACTGCTGAGACAGCCGAGCTCCACACACCAGAGTGTTGCTCCAGGCCACGCTGATCTCCCTTGGTATGGGCCTCAGGAGGCTCTGCCCTGCTGGACTGAGGACTTCACCTGCCCTGCTGCCCACTTGGCTCCAGAGATCCTTCCTTGGATGATGCTGCCTCCTGGACCTGCAGACTGAGACTCTGGGACTCGGATTCCTTATCCCCCATTGACTGCCATGTGTGTATTATAAGTCTCTTAGATTGTTAGAGTGTGAGTAGGATATTAATAAATGTTGATCTTCTACTTTGAGCGAACCTGCATCAATAAAAGCTGAGTGAAGAGCATAGTTACTGTGTGTGACTCTTGTCTGTTCCTTGGTGCCGGGGTGCTCAGCAGGCAGCTAGCTGAGCAGCTGCCCAGTGACTGATAGGAAAGACTAGGTCATGAAGAGACGCTTGTGACACTTTGGTGCTTGGCACAGAGGGGCACAGGTTCCCTCTGTAAGGTCCCTTCCCCTAATGGACTCTGCTTGTAGTGACTGAAGCGTGAAAATCCTCCCCACACTGGAACCCCTCAAGCATATCTATATATATGACCCTTCGTACTTCATCCAACACCAACAAGGAGAGCACTCTGAACTTGGTCCAGGAGATACAAAGATAAACAAAACAAAACAAATCTTGTTCTTGATGAAAATTTCAGAGGAAGGAGAGACAAATAACATGAGAAATTCCAACATGAGCCTGTGAGTGATTGAATGAGATTGTGTTTCTTTCTGTTGTCTACAGTAAAGCTGATATTCTACAAATGACCCAAAGGGTTACGTGAATTCAGACAAGACGGATAACTGTGCACTCACGAGGGTGGAACAATGACTTCACCGAACTGGTACAATGACTTGGATATTCCAAGTCACTGAAGGGGACATGTGTGTGTGCTTGTTGGTGAGGGGCATTTGGAGAGGGGTGTGCAGTGAGGAGAGTCTAGGCAGAAGGGCCGGCACATGAGCAAAAGTAAAGGCACAAAGAACATGGCTTAGAGAAGGAAGATCATTCCTAAACTAGCAAAGGCAATAGACGAGCAGAGAGGAAGGCAGTGAGAATCAAGAGGTCTGTTGTGCCTATATTATGACACGCTACGAAACATAGGACATAGATTTGGCTCTGCAGTTGGTGCGGCAGCCAATACTGGCCTTGAGATAGAAGTGGGGGGTGGTAATTAGGTCAGATTGGCTACTGTTGGCTAGGCACCTACTATATATCAGGGACTTCACTTCATTGTTTTATGTATTATTTTCTAGTCCTCACAACAAATTAGACATATCTTATCAGGTGGGAAATCTGATGATCTGAGAGTTTAAGTAACTTGTGGCTCAAGATTACACATTCCTAAAGTAATCAAATGGCATTAAAAGAGCAATAGGATATTTAAAATATAAATTTTAGAACAGACCATCAAGGAATGGATATAACAAGATCTGCATGTAAATTAGGAAGTTGATTTGGGCAGTAATGTTTTAAAAGGAAAGGAGAGAGGGAACAGTGGAAAGAGGAAATTTGTGTTCAAAGCAAGGCCATTCAAGATTTTGGCAAGATCTCTTAATACAGGTGTATTCTGGAATGACTTAAGTTTGTTAATAATAAACAATGTTGCCTCTGTGTTTTAAAACTATTTGTTGACTGTATTACATGAGAGACAGTGGAGCACAGTAAGAGCTCAGGCTCTGAGACTAGACTGTCTGGATTTGTATTTTCACCCCATCTTATTTAACCTTGGGCAAGTTATTTATCCTTTTTGGGCCCTAGTTTACTCATCTCTAAAAAAAGAGATAAGATTACCTATGTCACAGGGTTGTTGAAGCACGAAATGAAGTATATGTGTGTACAGAATAGTGTTTTGGTACAAAAGAGGGACTCAGGAAACATCAGCCTATGTTGTTATGTGCCTTTGTCCTTATTCACTAATCATTTATTTAAGATCATCTACAGTGTGCCAAGCACTGGGCTAGTTTCCAGGGATACAATGATGGATAACAGATTATTTCTGCCTTTAAACACATTTGATTTCTCCCAGATTATCCTATGTGATTCAGCAGAAGGATGACTACGTTTTGGATAAAGCACTTTCCTGGACTTTTTGGGCACCAGTGATTTAAAATCTCTATTCATGATGTTGCTCATTTGTGCCGAGGGCTAACACTTCCACTCTTCCTCCTGCCGCCTCCACTCTCACATTTAGATATGTTCAGCTCGAGCTATCTTTTATGAAAGGCACTTCCCCTGACCAACCAGGCAACATTATGAACCTAGTGAGATTATTTCAGTAGTCTCCTCGTACCTATGTGTACTAAGTCTTCAGAAGTTGAGTGTTTGTACAGCTGTCTCAGGAATCTCTTTCTTGCTAATTCATTAGACTTATGTGTGATGTATCTATTATTAGTGAATATCTTTCTCTCCCCAAGAGTGTGTTTTTAAACACATGACTTTATAAAGCATTATTTCTTTAGGCTGGAGAGAAGTGTTAATTAGAATTTTCAGTGCTATACCAAACTGTGGAAGATGTGTTTTGAGAATATCAGTTTTTTATTGCATCATAAAGCTACTCGTCCCTGTGTCTCCTAATTTTAGGTTATAAAGGGGTCCAAGTAATTCTGCTCATAATGGCATTTTCACATTGTCTAACAAATTCTTAATAAGGCATTGCAGGTTTAACAACATTGGTTGAACAGACAAAAATTGTTGGTAGGAGGGACACTGTGTCCTTTTGAGTGTACCCACAATACATTAAAATGAACAGATGAGCAGTTACGATGACCTCTGAGGAGAGGTTGAAGAGGGAAATGTCTACACAAATAAATGAGAAGGAAATTAAAATAGCAAGGCACTTGCATTTAAAATAACTAAATGAAGTGCCAAAATAATTAGATGAAAAGCCACTTTAATACTAAGGAAGCCTTTTAGCATGAGTGGGATCACTGGGACAGTGGTGAATTGTTTACCTGTCAAAAAAGACAGACACTAGCATCCTGATCACTTTGCTTTCCAACATAGTCAGAATTTATCATAGGAAATCATCAGGCTTCAAGTAGCAAACCATTAGTGAAAGAGAGAGGTTGGATTCATAATAAAATAGATCTGAAGCTCTAGAGTTAAGAGTGAATGAAGGAATGAGAGTGATACCCTAAGAAGAAGTTCTGATAGCATATATACAGAAGTTTATAAACTATGAATATTAAAAAGTAAAAATCACATTTGGTATGTATTTGAGAATTCAGAAGATCTCAATTTGATAAGCAAGATGGAATATCAATAATGATTGTATTAACAACAACGAATTAACACTACAACATTGAATAGCTTAGAATGTCTTTAAATATATCAAGTTAAATTTTTTTCAGTGTAAAAATCCAACTTTACATTTAACTTAAAGTTATTTCCTGAGAATCATTTCTTTTCCTTAGGAGAAACAAGTGATCCCTGTTTACTTTTCCTTCCAACGATTTTGAGACAAGTGAATGAAGTACCGATTGGTTGTTTAGGATCTAACCAAGAAAAGAGAAGACAGTGTAAATATTTAAAACTGATAAAATTTAATTCAGGGAAATGGTTACACAGATGGAGAACTGAGGAGCTAAACTGTCAATAGTGAATCAACCTGGAGATTAGCAGCAGTATGAAGACAAAGACAAGGAACAAAGGGAAGAGGTGATATTACTGGAACTTAGAATTCAAGGTCACTGGGGAAGCTGGAGGCAACAGAGGCTGGGTTTGGGGGCTGAAAACCCCAGCCCTAGTGGTCAGCTCCCATGGAACCAGCAGGGTATGAGCAGGGCAAAGAATGGAGGTGAAGGTAAAAAGCAGGTATAGACCAGCACAATTGGAAAATAGATAGTTAAGTAGATAAGTCTTCGATTTTCATTTTCTCTGCTGGAGTCATGTTACACTAGGCAAATTGATTTACTGATATTATTAAAGGTACTAAGTTTAGCACCTGAAAACTGCATTCAACCAACATCTTGTAAATAAATGAGTCACCATGTTAGTTCCACATACAATCCTGATAAACCAAATTTACACACCCTTAAAATTATGAGAGAATTACCCACTGTCATTTTGAAATTAATCAAAGTATAGAGGCATTATTGTCTTTTGGATTAGATTTAGACAGTGATCAATGCTCTGTCAGTTGCATTATTTTATTCAGAATTATGAACAGAGGTATATTCTGATGTTCTGGAAATCACCATTGTTCAGAGTAGATAATAAAGTCACACTTTGAAAACCATACTCAGGAGGAGGTGGAAAGACACACAATTTCCTCAATGAGACCCCCACTCAATTCCTCTATTCATCCCTGTCCTGCTGTGAAGCGACAATGGCGTATTGCAGACTAATTGTAAATTACCAATTTGCAAGCTCATGTCTTTTGAAGCATGGAAGGGTAATTATGTATGATGATATAAAAAAATACTTATCCATCCATTTAATGGCCAGGCCAAACAAAGCTTAATGTGCACATGTGAGCTTGTGTGTGTGCTTAATCATTCACAACAACTTAGAAACCGCACCTCACCTAGACCAGGCCCTACTTTAATTTAAGCATTATAAAGTCGCCCTATGGGCAGCCTGTGAAATGTCAGCCTTTTCTCACACATAGACTCGTTAATAATTAAACTGCCATGAGCACCATCAAATTTTCCTCTAGTTTATATCATTAAAACATGGTTTTGTCTCATTTTGGCTTATTAATCTGTTATTAAAAATGTTAATATATTTAAAAAATTAGATGACCTTTAGCATAGAATGAAGTATTATGACATTTCCTTAATAGAAACCAGTAAGAGATGCCAGGGCCGTCACTGTATCTCACACCTCATAGTCCACATGGTTTCTGATGATATAATTAAAAAATAAATAAAAGGCACAAAACTAAGTCTTTCACTGTCTGGTACCTCGCTGAAAGTACAAAACACTGACAGTATTTAACCCAATTTTCTTTTCATGCAAGGAGAGAAGCATTTTGAAGAGACATGGATCAATGTCCATCTTAAATTCTTTGTCTCAGACACACTCACCTAAAATTCAATGAAGAAACTGCATGAACTTTCCAAAACCATCTATTTTTTCTTTGAAATGGCAGTTGACTATGGCATTTAAAGGCTTCCCAAACACTTCATCCAGGGAATGTTAAATCCTATAGATCTGCAATGAGAAAAACAGACTTTTATTTAACCTAGGCAAGTCATACTTACATGTTTATTACAGAAACGGAAATGTGCCAGGACAGGCGTACCTAGACCACATGGGATTTTACAGATTGTCTCATGCGCTGATAATGATTTGTAATACTCAACTTAGAGCCTTGGTTTCATTCACTATAAGAAATACGTCTGAGAGGGAGGGATTGTTATTTTTTATTGTTTAATTAATTAATTAATTAATTTAAAAAAAAGAAGAAGAATATATGAAAGGGTGAAGCGGGAGACCTTGTATGTATGACCCATGGGCATGGACTTGAGGGGGGGAATTGCTGAGGGAAGGGGGCTGCTGGGTAGAGGGGAGCAAAGGGGAAAAAATTAGAACTATTGTAACAATATAATCAATAAAATATACTTAAAAAATACTTAGAAAAAGGGACATTTGTGCAAGAAATCATTTTATAGATGAGGATGGTGAGGCCCAGGAGGTGAAGCGATATGAAAGATTAAGCAGCTGGTTAGTAACAGAGAGAGTGGCCTTGCATCCTGGGCTCTAAACCCAGCTTGGTTAAAAATACAGGAATGTTTCTCGCCGGCGCTTTGTCGTCACTGCCCAGCGACCAGTGGCGATCCGCAACCTATTTCGCAGCCCTGTGGCACTTTGTGTGGGGGCGGGGGTCCAAGATGGATTCACACATATGAGATGTTAAAGGGTCTGGTTTAGAAAAAGGAGGATCAAAACTATAAACACTAAAATGAAAACTGCATCACAAGAAACAACAGAAGCTAGGGAATTGAAACAAAGGCAAACTAAACAGGCAACGAGAGTGGAAAAAGAACTATAGGTACGGGGAACATTTTGGGGGGAGGTCAGCAGGGAGGGGGAAGAGGGAAAGGGAGGGAGATGATATAGGAATTAAGGAGTATGGTAGGAGGGAATGGAATAGACAGAGAGAGGTTGAGAAGAACTATATGCACAACTAATGGACATGGTTAAAAGGGGGGGACAACTGGAGGGAGGGGGGCCACCGGTGGAGGGGAGAAGAGGGAAGGGAAATTGGGACAAATGTAACATTATAATCAATAAAACACATTAAAAAAATACAGGAATGGAAACAAAAATGGAATCCTCTGCGTTTTCAAAGTAGGTAATTTTCTGGAATAATGTGTCACCATAATTTCTACAAAAGCCAAGAAAATTACAGTTCAGTCAGTATCCTAGGCCAGGATTTCCTCTACTGGTTTAAGCTTGAACAGTTACAAGCAGACATACAACCTGAAATTATTTAATGATCCATATAATTTTTTGTGTTGTGTAGCAATAACAAATAGTAAGTTCAGAAAATTGTTAATGTTTCTTAACGAAGCTGAACAATTTTATAAACTTCTGCCATCTGAAAAGACTCACAGTTGAGCACTTAAAGAGATTGGCTCTAGATTGCATTTCCGATGATGAAGATTTCCTGTGCCTCTGACCCAGGTACCCTACTCACCATCTCCCATTCTCTCTCCCTCCTTCATTCCCCTTTCTTTCTTACCCACACATGGGCTGGCTGTTACTACCCCAGATGTTATATGGCTAGGAGCAGCAGAAGTTTGAAGCTCAGAAAATCCCATGTTAAAATGAAGAAAAACAATGGGGAGCAGGGAGATCACAGAAAATAAAGGGGAGACGGGCATTTTGATGGCAGTGGGGGTGGAAAAGGAAGGGATAAGAGGAGCCTAACTTTGCATCTTGGATGAAGGGTGTAGGTGCTCTCTGATTCCAGCTCCACCCTGTACTTTCCTCCCCCAACTGTCTTCTTTAGCCCAGGTTGTCTAAAATGATTACAACGATTATTTAGCTTTCATGGTTTCGGGCATCCTATGATTTTAGATTCAAAGGGAAAATTCTATTCAGTAACTCTCCCGGCTTCCAATCCAAGTTCTCAGATATATTCATTATTGCATAAGATTTATTCAACCCATAAAGAAATTTCATCCCTGGCTGCTGTGGCTCAGTAGATGGAGCATCGGCCTGTGAGCCAAATGTCGCTGGTTCGATTCCCAGTCAGGGCACATGACTAGGTTGCATGTCAGGTCCCCAGCTGGGGGCGCGAGTTAGAGGCAACCACACAGTGATGTTTCTCTCTCTCTCTTTTTCCTTTCCCCTCTTTCTAAAAATAAATAAACAAACCAACAAATAAATAATTTAAAAAAATTTTATGACATTATTAACCCTTGTTCTGCCACATTAGAACTCAACCATCTTTCCCTGTACTTAGATTCTAGGTACATACATGTATGTGGCATTTTTTGAATTAAATGTATTATTAGAACAGTAGTGATTTCGGATATTTTTGTTTTTTTAAAGTACATGCTATTACTTTTTTAAAATTAAGGTTCAGGTAAATTAGACATGCATCTTGGAATAAGTTGTATATTAAAAATATTAATTGCCCTCTCGTGCATGCAGCTCTCCAAGCCACAGCATCAGAAAATAAATGGAAATCTTACACAATACTATGCATGTTTTTATTTAAATATAAATATAAACATTAATATAAATAAAAGTAGTTTATGCACACAGGTAAACTTATATCCAACTATATCTGGCAATAAAGAGTCACTCAAGAAATTCTTTGGGAATGGCCTGGGGACGTCTTAGGATGATGCTACTAGCTGTTGCTCTTCTGTCTGGCATTTTGGAAAGGATGTTTTGCATTCAATTTTTTTGCGCAGGCCCCTGGGTTATCCCAGACTGCAGTGGACTAGGACGGATCTGAGACAGGCTCAGAGAGAGATGATGTCTTAAAGTCCCCCACTGGGTGGCTCAGGCTGTACCTCTTAACTAGGATCTATGATTCCAATAAAAGTTACAGCTTGGTTGATCTCTTCATTGTAAGCTGGCTTTAGTGTTTGCTATTTCTCCTCCACCAAGACGTGGCCCCCGTCCAGCCTGCTTCTCACAGGCAGTGATCAAATGCAGTTGTCTGGTCTGGAGGCAGCCCTATCCTTACCCCTCTTGGCCTCTATTCCCCAGAGCAGGCAGAACTGAACCATATCCATAATTCTTTTCACTCTTGAGCCTCCCAAACTGCCACTGAATTAAAGGCATCAATCCTATTCTCTCCTCTTGCTGCAGCCCATGGGACACTTGTAAAACAAAATTCTCATGTGAACATTGGAAAGAAATAGAAAACTATACTTTTTTCTCTTCGAATTCTTATTTAAATTCTCTATCAGTTATCACATTCTAGTTTGACTAGCGTGTGACTAGAAATTAAAATTTAGTGTCATGGAATAAAATAAAATACTTTCTCCTTTATCTAGCTTCCTAAAGAGCTTTCCATAAGTGTCCAGACTGGAGGTAGGAGTCAATATCTTACCATGGAGTACCACGAGAGAAGGAAGAATCTTGTTAATTTGGAGTGCCATGTTTTAGGCATGTAAGTTGAATAGAAGTTGCAGGAGGCATATTTTTTTTGCTTAATAAAAAAAGTCCCTCAACTTAGAGCACACAAAAATAGAATGGACCACCCAAGAAAGATACTGGTGTTCACACTAGTGGTATCCATTAAATAAAGGCTGGAAAATCATTTGTTGTGGTGAGATTTGGTCAAGCACAAGGATGGTGTAAGGAGTCACCCCCAACTGAAATTCTGTGGGAGTTTTGGCCAAATATTAGATTGGAGTAGAGTTAATAATGATGTTTATTTACATTTATGTCTTTACTGATCTTCCCATCTAAAATAACTTTCCTCTTTCACTCTCTATTCTTTGCCTTGATACATTCTTCTGCATAGCATTTCCACTATTTATTCATTGTCATTGCACATGAGACTATAAGCCCGATGAATGCAGGGACTTTGTTCACTAGTGTACCCCTTGTACTTAGAACAATGCCTGACAAATAATAAGTTTGTGTAATATTTATTGTATAAATATACATATTTTAGTCCTCTTTTCTTAAAAATATTTAATCTAATTTCTTCTTTTTTACCCCTAAAGAGTTTGCACCGTACTAAAAATAATTTCACCACACTGAAAAAAATGAAGAACATGAGTTGGCATTTTATCTACTTTCATTGTTATGTAAGAATAGAATAGCCTGAATGTTAAAAGGAAGAATAAAGATGAAGCTCTCTACTTCTGCACTTTTTTCTTCTCTTTTAGTTACACTTGGGAGATTATAGTGCCAGGAGCCTAGCTGACTAGATCTCAGAGGTTAAGGTGAAGACCACTCTTGCGAAACAGCTACAGATAATTATGATCATGGGTACACAAAGGATGCTCCAGAGAAATGAAAAGAGTAAAGGCACATTGCATTCATAAACATATGAAACTTGTTATTTTCTGGGGCATGACACTATCTTTGGCATAAGCTGTAGCAGCTATTAAGAGAGTTTGGCTAAGAAGGATTAAAATCACTTGAAACAAAATAATTACTTGTCCAAATAACTTAAATAGGTTCTGCTTTTTACGAGCGACTCTTTGTGCCAGATTCACAAGTGGCATACAGATGGCATACAAGATCTTCATCCCAGTGCCGGAGCTGAGTTCAGGATTGTGGCTATTCCTCTTCTGCAAACACAGCATTAGACAGATCCTCAACAACAAAGAAGAGGCTGAAATATCAAGAAAAACTACTTAGGTCTGTAAGCGTCTTCTGAGGTCCCTGAAACATCTTCTGGTGTTCTAGAAAGAAGACTGAAACAGGATCAGAAGCCTGGGTTTTCTTTTTCTTTCTACCGCTAACTAGTTGTGCAAGTGTTTCTTATTAGTAAAATGAGGGTATTTGGTCTAGACCAATGATTCGCAACCAGGGGTCATGTGCTCCCTCTCCCCTGGGACATTTGGCAATGTCTATAAATATTTTGATTTGAAGGGAGGGTAACTGCAATTGGCATTTAGTAGGTAGAGGTCGGAGAGGCTGCGGGACTCCTATAATGCACAAGAGAGCCCTCCTCAAAAATAATTATCTAGTCCAAAGTGACAGTAGTGTCTATGCTAGAAACCCTAGTCTAGAGTGTTCATCAGTCCCATCCAGACCTCTGAGCTAATTCCTCTTCTGACACCTCCTCCAATTCTGTATTACACATCAAACTCTTTCCTGCACCTCCCAGCTCTACTCTTAGAGTTCCCCCTTCATACCTGGACCTTGGTGTTTCCACACCACTCTTTGATTCCCTTCATTGTAGCAAAGGTTACCACATAAAATTGCCATGAATTTTCTTCTCTATGTGCAACTGGAGGGCAGAGACTGCCTTATTTATTTCTTCATCATATTTAATACATCATCTTTAATGATAAATAATAATCCTCACTAAATGTTTATTTGATCAATGGTGGAACAAATAGCAAAATGAAGCTCAGCATTTTCTCACTTGGTTCCTACATAAAGTTGTGGCATAAATTTATTCAGATCGTTTCACCAGATTATCAGTTATCAGCCTAAAAATGTCAGCGTGGCTTAGGAAGCTCCAGCAAAGTGGATCTGGGATCATGGCCTTCGGACTAAATTCAGAATTACCCCAGACATAAGGATATTAGGTCAGAGTCAGGGAGAGGACAGCTGGAGATGGGACTTTCTGGATGCTTTAAAGCTGGGGACAGAGGAACTTGCATACTCTCTCTGTTCCAAGAATTTGTTCTTGACAAAGAATTCTGCCTGGGAACCAGGAAGGTCTTAGATGTATGTACATATTTCCTATTAAGGTCATAGATTGTTACTTCAAGCTCCTGGGATAAAGAGACTGTGGCATTGGGACAGTTAAGTTGTTCAGATCCACTGTGGCCCCATCACAGAAGGGTAAAATCACAAAATCTGGTGGATTCCTCTCAGGGGAAGTGCTCTTGAGATTGGCCGCATCTGCTCTATGCTAGTCAACCACCTCATTTCTGTGAAGTTGTTAAGTCTTTGGCCAAATAATCAAGCAAATTAATAACAGAGGGAGTTAAATATAGCTGTAATTTCTTTCCACTAAATTAGAGCCCAAGGATTGCAGAAACATGAACCATACTTCACAGTTCTACAAATTTAGGTACCCATACAGGGAAAGCAGAGCCACTGCCTGTCTCACTTGTCCGTCACCTACTTTAATACTCCCTGTCATACATAACAGGACTGTAAGAGGATATTTGAGCAAGTGAAAGAGAGTAGCAAAGTACTGAGTTTCACTCTTGACATTTCTGATGGACAGGGATAAAAAATCATACTTCATCACTTTGGTTAAAATAAGATGAAGCAGAGAGAACAATAACATCTGGACAAAATAGCTGTCAGAAGGAAAGGACACGTACATTGAGCCCTGAAAGTAGAATTCTTTTTTCACACCACAAAACTAGAGACCTGCTGACATACAGGAACACATAAGAAAAAAAAATACCCTGCCTGGCCTGTCAACATCAGTTCAGCTGGGTATTTGGTCAACTGGTTTACAGCTGCTGAGAAGCGAGTAGGTGGTTTCTAAAGGATTTCTCGGCTCTGTGTTTTTGCACAGTAGCTTTTTTCAGAGAGACTGCATTTGTGTTTCTGTTGCGTCTTGCTGTACGCTTAAGACAGTTGCTTTAATGCAGATACTATTTGCATTTTTTAAATTAATTAAGTAATTAATTAAAAAGCTTTATCCTCACCCGAGGACATTTTTTTCATTGCTTTTAGAGAGAGAGGGAAAGAGAGAGAGAAACAGCACTGATGCAAGAGAGATACATGGACTGGCTGCCTCCTGTACGCACCCAGACTGGGATCATATGCGCCTGGACCGGGGACAGAACAACAACCCACGTATGTGCCCTGAACAGGAATTAAACCCGCAGCCCTTTGACTATGGGAAAACCAACTGAGCCACCCCAGCCAGGTTGGTAATATTTGCATTTTAAAAGAACATTTCCTCTTACGTTTAATGACTTGAGCTCACAAAGGAGTGTAGTTGTTAAGAACTCACTGAGCACCCATAAATTTTTTCTTTTTTCAAAATAAGAAGTGTAAAAATAATTAGCTATATGTTAGCATTTATAAATAGGCAAGTTTAATGAAAAATGAATCAAGAGATGACTGGAAAGTATAATTTTTAAAAATCAAAGTAACATTCATTTTAGGAAGTGTGGCAAATTTCATGATTTATAAAAAATAACATCATCCAAATTCTCCAACTCAGAGACAACTGCTACGAAGATTTTATACATTTACTTCCAATTATATATGTACATATGTTTATGCACACACATAAGTACATACCTAATTTTTAATGAAATTGAGGAATTATAAACTATAATAATTTTAAGTTTTAAAAAAATTTGTATCTATTATTAGTAGTCCATATATTTCAACATAAATGCATCCTATTTTATAGCTATAAGACTATTTTATCAAACTTTCTAATTAAAGAATATGACACATATGAAGACATGTGACATTCATAGTCATTGAGAGATTCTTTAGTTTATTTATGTACTTTATATGCACTCACATTTATGCAAAACACATTTCTGTTACATTTCATGGTAAGACAGTACGTTCTCTTTTTTTTTATAGTAGTGCTTACTTGGTTGTAGATCTCCCTACTGTACAAAAATATGTATCCCAAAATATCAGAAAAATACATGTAGTCATTTTCTCAGAATACACTTAAAGAGAACAATTGTCTCATTTTGTATCTTTTTAAAAAGTATAATTACAAAACCAATAACTGTCCCATTCACTGACACAATCACTAAACTGAAGTACTTAAATTTTCTTAGATGAAAATCTCTATTTATGAATTAAGTAGAACAATATGAAATTAAAATAGAGTACAGGCCAAAACTATCCCATAGGGGTGACCTCATTAGACCTTTAAACTCTTTGTGTTGAAATTAATTCCAAGTAAGGCAGAAAGATTAACATACTTTTGCTGACCAGGAAAAATAAATGTTTATCTTAGCTCAGCACTTTGTGTCTTGCAGCTCAGTACCCCTCCCTATTGGTGAAAACAATTGCATTGAACCTTAATGGTTAAATCAAAATGTGTCAAAAATTATCCAATTAATTTATAAAAAGATGATTTAAAAAATTAGCCACATAAAGATCTACCTATCATAGATTCTAGTGAAATTTCCCTGGTAATATGTGACTATAAATGTCTTGCTCACATTTTATGTTCATTCATTTGTTAAAGTCCTGCACACTTCTAAGAGATTAATGATAGTGTGACTTGATATGTGTATCTGATTGATTTTACCATGATGTAGAGATCAAAACAAGTAGAAAAGAAGATAGGAAGGCAGAAAGAAAGAAGCAAAGAAAAGAAAGAAGGAAGGAAAGGAGTCATGAAGTTGGGTATAAGAGGAAAAAGCAAAAAAAGAGAAAAAATATTTTCTAAGATCTTTACCAGTTACATTAGTAACATTAGAAAAGGGGATGGATAGGAGAGTAAATGTTTGCCTGCAGAGTATCATACCGCCTACAAATATCTTGAATTAAATTTTTCTATTACGCATATTGAATTCCCCATTTTTAAAAACACACAACTTTTCTCTAATATGTATAAAACCTAACCAGAAAGCTCTCTCTCATAAAACAACATCCATGCAAACACAGCACATATTCAGATACAATTTCAGTGAAAAACTCTTTAGCGTGAAAATCAGATTCTTAATTATTATTATTTTTGCTTGCAATATATTTCGTATATCTTCTTTTCCCAGGGAAAGTGTTTATGTATAAAATATGGATGGGTGTTTTCTCAGACAATGAAATGCTTTTTGTGACAATAGTAAAGAGACACAAGAATCTAATCCCGGCAATGAATGCTCAGGCCCTGCCTTTGAGACTGATTGCTTCAAACATGCCATAGGACTTAGTAGCCACCTGAAGGTTACTGAAAGCCTGACTTATCATCTTCATCTGACTGAGAGAGGATGAGTGTCTTTTTTTTTGATCGAGATAAATGATATAGCACTTAATTTGATATCAGTAAGTTGCCATGACACTTTGGAGTAAAAAAAAAAAAAGATCCTGTACCCTACATCATAGTTTCTCAAACATTTTGTTCTGAAGACCCCTAAGAACTTTTGTTTATGTGTGTTACATCTATTGATATTTACCTTACTAGAAATTAACTTAGAAATTTAAAAAATATTTATTTATAAATGTATTTACATAATAATGATAAACCCATTAAAAGTAACATAAATAATATATATTTTTAATAAAATAGAAATAGCTTGCAAAACAAATATTATAGCATGGTTTTACATTTCTGGTAATCTCTTTAATATCTGGCATAACAGAAAGAAGATAGCTAGATTTTATATCTGTTTCAGCAGTTGACCTATTGCAATATGTGAAGAAAATCAAGCTTGCACAGATATGCAGTTTGAAAAGGCAGAGTATTTTCATAGTGTTTCTGTGAAGCAAGTGGCTGTTTCTTAAAGGTGAGCTGCAATGTGGAACTGAACCATATCAGTGACCTTTGTGTAATCCATTACATTAAAATTCATTATCTACCTCATACTTTGTATAGATTTTAATTTTTATGTATGATTTTATAACATCATGAATCAGTCATTTGAAAAATATTGGTTCACTGAGGTAGGCTGATCTTCCAAATGTTGATGCATTTCATTTTCAATAACAAAAAGTTACATTTGTCAATATCACCATCAATCGCATCAGAAAAATCTTTTAGGTATTTAGGAAGCTGTCAAGCTCACCATGACAGATGCAAGCTTTCCAAAATTCTATTTTTTCCTTCAAAGTTTGAATTTTATCATTGTCAAAAAGTAGTGTTAATTTTCTCTGAAGCAACAGGCTCACAAGGAAATCATTCCCAAATACCATGTCTAAATAACAATAGTCTGCCAATTGTTCTTTTAAGTAAACATGTTGGTCTGTGAAAGAAGTGGTCAGTTCAGTCTGAACATTAATCTTACTTCCAGATAAACGTTGTCCCTCAATACATTTCAAGAGTGCTTTGTGCACACTTCCCATTTCCTCACACAGAATATTAAAAAGATGTGCAACAGGGTTTCAAAATTTAATGATTTTGTATTGTTGATAATGCTATGAATATTTTTTACTGCCTTTAAGAAATACGTTATTTCTTATCTTCCTTAAATTTATAAGAGGTTTACTTGGTCTCTTTTTCCTTTTACCACTTTTGCTATTGAGTAACAAACAAACAAACCAACAAACCAAAACAGCTCTTAACCACAAGAAAATAATGGTGCACTTTTCTTTATAAGTAACACATGCTATTTGGTCTTGATGTTGAAAAAATATAGGAGTAGTAGTGATGGAGTTAAAATGAGGAGTGTGTGTCATGTTTTTAAAAAGCACCTCCCTTTGTGTAGAGTCATAGACCCAGGATGGCCACATCTTCCTCTTTTCCCTTTCAGGGTGGAAATCCAGATTTTTACATGAAATCTTCAAATTTATAAATGTTGCCTTAAACTGGACAGGACAAACAATGAATGTTGATAGGGTTTCAGGTTGCCAAATTTCATATTTCTCCAAAGATATAATTTCATTTTCCTTCCATCACATGGACCAATAAACTTTGCATTTCGATCTTCTCTATCACCACTCGATGGGGACACCACCTGGGAACGAGGATAGAGAGGAGCCTTGACTTCCCTCTAGTGGTTAGAAAGTGCCAAAACAACTAGCTGAACACTCATTCTGTTTATTTATTGAAAAAACTTTCATTTATGTGAAAATCATCAAAATCAGCAAAGCAGACTCTGGCTGTTGTGTGTGAGATGTGAACCACACGGCAATCTTACTGTTAGTTCATATTAGACGCTTGGGTAATAGGCAACAACAATAAGGAGCAGGGGCATCAGCTCAAGCAGGGCTTGAAATTTTGAAGACACAGGCATTCCAGCGCTATGCACAAGGAAAGGAGAATAATCTAAAAATTTGTGCTCTAATAGAAGGCAAAGTTAGCAGTACATGCTGTTGGCTGAAAGGTATCTATTGTGTTTTATGTGTATGGGTGAGAATAGTGTGAAGGGTCAGCTAGCTGATGTGGAACCTAGTAGTTCTGGCTAATTTGATCCCTGCTTTAAGTATTTAAAAGTAGCTCAGCACTTATTAATTCATGGAGAGCTTCTTCTATCCTTTGGTTTAGAAGTTTAACTCGCAGAAACCATTTTTTAGGGTGGGAAATTGGGTAAAATTTTCAATTTTGAGAAAAGTAAATAGCATTTCAAACAGGTCAGTAATACAGAGCTAAAAAAGATTCTTGACAAAGTTAAAAAATGGATCCCATTACAGCCTTACTATTTCATTTGGATGCCCATGTTGTCTTAGAGCACTGTCTCCAAGTATTAAATGCTTGTAGCTCAAATGTGCACTTTCAAGGATGGTTTCCTCGGCATACTCATTTCCTTGCTGTTTTGACCTCCTTGACACACTCAGATTAATTTAATGAACTGAAATACAATTGCTTTTAGGCGCTCAGTACTTCATTATACTTTTGTTTTTAAAACGGCTTTTGAGTTGAGAGAATGTCAGCAAAATCAACCAAAAGAATGTGGATGTTGTTCCAAGGTCAGCTTTTCAGAAGCTGTAGGCAGCGTTATTGGCATCCTGTTCACCGTCACCATAGGCGGCAGGCCATTCATGGGTAGTGCGTCAGCAGCTCTGACGACACTAAATGCAATAACCTGTTAATGTGCAAGATCATAGGTACACATGTTCCTTCAGAAAGTACTGGAGAGGGGAAATATTTTTCACGTTAATTTGGAAGGGAATCCAGATAGGGCATTAAAGCCCCGATGTTAGTTTGTATATGTGTTCGTGCGTGTGTGTGTCTGTGTTAGACCCTAGATTAAAATATTTATACATATGGATTTCTTTTGTAAAGATTGGGATCTAAAATATCGGAAGCTAGGCATTTCAAATAGGATATTGTTGTGCTAAGAGGGAGCCATGTTTTAGACCAGGGCTGTCTTACCCAAGAGCTGCTCGTCACAGGTGGCTATTGAGCAGTTGAAATGTGCCTGATACAAACTGCAATGCGCTGTAAGTGTAAAATACATAGTGAATTTCAAAGATATTCACTATGTATTCATTATGTTTTTAGAAAAAAAAATGAATAATGTCTCAATAATTGTTTATTTTGATTACATGTTGAAATGATAATATTTTTGATATATTGGATTAAACAGAATATAGTCAAATTAATTTGACCTGTTTCTTTTATTTAAATATTTTATTGTTTATGCTACTATAGCTTCCCAATTTCTCTTTCTTTGCCCCATATCTATCCTGCACACCCCCACTCCCACAGTCATTCTTTCAATTTTAACATGGCCACTAGAAAATTTTAAATTACATATGTGGTTCACATCCAATTGCACAGTGCTGCTTTAGAAGAAAATATTTGATATCATTTCCTTCCAGTACCTCTCTCTCTCTCTCTCTCTCTCACACACACACACAGACACAAACATGCGTGCAGAAGGGCTAGAAAGGGGACATAGTAGTGGGGCATTTAAAAAAGAGAGGCTTCAAAATTCCATTTAAGGTGCTGATCTGGAGATACCAGTTCTCTGTGACAAAAATGGGCATAGCATCAGCCATAGCACTGAAAGACATCCGATGCTGAATATCAATAGGCCTTGACTTTGGGTCCAGGAGTGAAGGGGCATTTGTCATAGTTCACTTAATTGTCTGCTTTACTAAGAATGAAAGGGCACTGGCAAAGAAGCTAAGAGATGTTTTTCTCCTCACCATTCTTAAAGAACAAAATGAACTCTGTAGAAGTGAATTGGTGCAGCTTCCTGAACTTTTTGCTTCCACTTTAGACTTGGACGCTCTCAAGAATTATTTGACTATGGTGGTCGACTGTGCCATAAATATTAAACTGAAACTTTAACTTAATAAAGATTTTGATAAAAGCAAAACCTAGACACTAATTTGGCTATTTAACTCAACCAATGGAAAATCATAATTTCTAGATATGCCTGAATGTGTTTTTGTTGTTGTTGTTGTTTGGTGCTGGTGGGGGGAGGGGGTTTGAGTAGGATGTGGCACTGCTATTAAACTAATTCCCCTGAACTTTGACTTGTACTGAGAAGTTTCTACTGGCTTTTCTCCAAAACCTTCCTGCATGCTTTGTCCTCTTAATTTCAGTCCCTGAATCAGTTGCATTGCCAAACTTCTTTCATCTTCTTCTTAGCCAACACCTTTGGAGTCTTGGAGGCAAACAGATACTAGTTTGGGGTTCCAATATCACCCAGCTCTTATCCTTAAATTTCTCTTTCCCCCATTTTTAACTTCAATTACTGACCTTAATTTTTATGAGCACAGCTGGAAAAACATAGTTGAGCAGAGGTTTTGTTAATGGTGGCTGGGCCATCCTGAGCAATCATCTAGTGGTGTATGCCACAACAAAAAGACAGCAGTGTTCCTGGTTCCTGAACTAGTTGGGAGAAAGGGTGAGGTTCCTCAAATCTGTTGTCATTTAGAGCCATGCAATGTCTTCCCTTCTTTCAAATAAATAACCTAATTTTTCCTTCAAATTCAGAAATTCAGGAAGTCTCTGAGGGGACTTCTTTTGGAGAACGGCTGATCATGCTCCTCAGAAATCTCTTGCTAGTATTCCTCCCTCTCTAAGTGGAAAGTGGTATACAAGGTCTGTTCAAAATGTATCCAGCCATGTACTATGAAAAAGAAAGACATTTGTTGAAGAGGATATAAGATACAAGAAACATTGTACATAGGACAATGATGCCTCAGTCCCCTTCAAAGTAGGTGCCTTGGGACCTCACACAGTTCTCCCAATAGCCATCAGTTGCCCTGTCATATTTTCCTGAATCTCACTGATGGTCTGAAATCTCTTCCCTTTCAAAGGTGATTTGAGTTTTGGGAAAATCCAGAAGTGGCAGGACACCACCATATCTGGGCTGTAGGGGGGCTGAGTCACCTAGATAATTTGATGTTTTTCCAGGAAACTCTGCTTGATATGTGATGCATGAGTGGGTGCTTTGTCATGATGAGTTTGCCAAACACCAGGTGCTCATAGCTGCAGACTTCTGAATCATCTGAACAGTTTTCATGGAGAAATGTTAAAGCTTAACACAAAACTTGATGCAGATTCATTGCTCTACTCCCTCAGTCATTTTGAATGCAATGGCCACACAGTGCACATGCTCACTAAAGGGCGTCTAACACCCCTATTGACTAACTAGTACAGTGAAGTCATCATTGTTCACACATGCGCATTTCAGTCTACTCTCTTTGGCTGCCAGGTTACATTGATGTTTCACAAACCATTCTCATTATACTAATGATGGCTGGACTTTTTCCAGACAGACCTTGTATGTGAAATTTAGTGTATTCATTTAAAGCTATAGAAATATTTTAAAGAAAAATAAACAAGTTTGTATTTTAATGATTTTTCATATTTTTTTACACATATACTTTCTCACTAAAAAACGTCGAGTGTTACCCTGAGTGTTACAGTATGAACATTTTCATAATGGATACAAAATAGATAAACATTTTCACCACTCTGGGTTAATTGTTTTAATTCTTTCAGTTTGGACAATGAAATAAAACTGTTTTTATACCACATTTCACTCTTTGACAAGTTTTTGTTTTAAGTAAATTTTTGACAGGAATTTCCGATGTGGGTGGGGTTAAAAAATTGCTGAGCAAGACTATGCAAATATGGGAAGGTTATATAAATTAGACTGTTGACTTAATTTCATTAAATATTTATATAACTGTACTACAGTATTAGCCCTGGCTGGTTTAGCTCAGTGGATTGAGCGTCGGCCTGCGAGCTAAGTGTCGCTGGTTCGATCTTCCAGTCAGGGTACATCAGAGAAGGAAAACTCTGACTCCAAAAAACCTCCGCTGCCTTGCGGCATACCTCTTCAGGGGAAAGGCTAAGGGAGTAAACCCTGACAGAAAATCCGGAGCCGGAGTCCCTAAGGCGGTTTGACGTTGTAGTCAACACCGGCAACTCCTGCGGCGCACCTGAAGCCAAGCTGTATTGACTCTGTCTTTCCCTTGGACCCTTCAGCTGTGAAGAGAGGGGGGGTCTGCTGCATGGGCATCAGCAGACCCTCCATATTACCCTGCCCAGGCTCTGTAGCTTCAGCGTCATCGCAAGATGTCGATTCAACACGGGAGGAGACAGATACCATGTCACTCCCGAGTCGGACTGCACAGCCATTCTCGGCGGTGCAGATAGACTCTTAAGAAGCTACACCATCGTCTCTCGAGACGGACGGCTGCCGATGATGACTACAGTATTAAACAAACATTCAACATCTAACAATTAGAATTTTACTTTCTCTTTATTCTAGATTTTATTACCAAGAAATATAATAAAAATAAGGAATTGTATTTATTCTAAGATTTTATAGGTTGTTAATGAAACTCCTTCAGAGTCACTAAACAAAGAAAGGCCACACCATTGAAGACTGTGGCATCTCTAAAATGGGGTTTGGAAAACTTGACAGGGTTTGGAAGACTTCTGTGTGAGAGCTTTTAAAAAGCAACTTCAGATTGCTCCCTGACCTGGAAGTTCAGGAAGAAAGGGGTTAATTGTGATAGGCAGCTCATTTTCAGTCCTTTCAGCACTCCATCACCACTAACAGAAGAAGCAAAATGACACAATTCTCAGACATTTAAGGTAAGAAGAATCCCTCTATCCTCTGAATGTGATTCCTAGCAGGAGAATGTGCTAAAGATAAAACCCAAACTATGTAGCCTTCACTGGCTTCAACAAGATGAATCACTTTAATGAATTGACAATCTGGTGCTTAGTTCTCAGTCTTTAGAAACACTAAAACTGGAAATAACGTCATGACTATCTCTAATTAAAGAAATAAAAGGAACTTATAAACTTTGTTTATAAAAGGAACTTATAAACTGTGTTAAAATTGGATAATAACATAGGCTGTCTTATAATGGAATTCCTCAACCCATATAATTCCTCTCAAAGATGTAAAGTCCATTCATATAATTTGATTCTTTCATTTGCAACAAGAGAAACAGTTGTCAATTAAATATTACTGTGTGTGTTGTGTGTATAAACAAACATGCATATTTGTGTGTGTGTGTGTGTGTGCGTGTGAAGCCTTCCTTATTTGCTCATTTAAAGGTAGAATGTGAAAGTTGATTTAGGCAAGATGATGACTTAATTTCTTTGTATATGTGAATATTGACTTTTTACTCCACGGCAGGACTAAAAAGACTGACCCATTCACACGCAAACAAAGTGAGAGTTTTATTATACCCAATGGCAACAAGCTCTTTGATTAGCGAAATGCTTGGGCAATCCAATTTCCAGAAAAATTTTATGTTATTACTTATTAATAGTAAACTTAAGTATTAATAGAAAAGAGAACATAATTTAACCTGAGTAGTGACCCTTTGGATGTTTTTAGAAATTAATACCTATAAAGTTTCTGAGTTAAAAAGTAAAAACACAGAAGAAAATTGACAGTTGAATGGGCAAAATGCATGAGTCTACATATATACACACACACATATATAAGCTTTTTCTTCTCATTTATAATTGTTAATAAAGATGAACATAATACTTAAAAACATTACCTGCCTAGTTATGCCTTTAACCACTGTTGCCTTTACCAGATAACGTTAAGCAAGTAAAAGAGCATCTTTAAGCAAGGACATGGTTTGGGTGAGGGAAGAGGAGTGGGGAAGTGGTGATTATCTGAGTTATGCTAAGGTGATGTTAATTTTCCTCTTACTGCAAAGTACCATCAATTGTGTAAGAAAGTGGGAGGCAATGATTTCCAATAGCTGACTCAGAGAAGGTCGTGGGTGGGAGGCTGTAACGTGGGAAGATTATCTCTTGAATCCAGCAGTTTACTTGCCTGCTTACCTAAAATGAGGTTTTCTTTTTCACCTGCTGAGTAACAGAATATCATACGTTTCCAGCATGCTACACAGTTCTGAAAAATTATATATATTAGTAATTAGTCAAATAATTATTTAGTATTATACACACACACACACACCCCCATATATATATAATTCTTTTGAAGTTTTACAGTCAACTATCTAAATACATGCATAGTAGATAATTATCCCACATGGAAACTAAATTCCAAAATCTTCTGAATTTTGTGTTGGAATATGAAGTTTGTTTTCAGAATGTGCCCAAGAGTTTAATGAGTTTAACTTTGACAGCTAAGCTTTGTTACAGCTTGTATTAAAGTTACCTCACATATTCTGATTATACAATCCTGCAAGATATAGGCTGCAGTATAGTGACAAGATCATGGAATTACAGTTGTTACATCTTTTCTCTATAGGTATTTCTTCATCTTTAATATAAGGATATATAATATTGACTACCTAGAATAACCTTGAGGATTGGTTTAGATAATGAATGTATTGTATCGAGCATATAGCTTTCAGCCAATAATTTATAACTGGCCTAGGATTATTAATAAAGGTAAGGAGTGGGAAGTAACTAAATAGAAGTAGGACACAGGACATTTCCAAACAGTCATTTCTTAAGTGAAAATCTCCTCCCTGTCAATTTGCAACAGTTCCATTGTGCCAGCTATTTGAGAATATCACTAGTCCAGCTGGAACACTACTGTCCAACCACAGAAGAGAATACTGAGCACAGGGACCAGATGAATGACAGAGGTCTCCTAAACTTGGTAAGCTACCACCCTACCCAAGACTTCCTCTCAGAAGAACACTCTGAATGTTGACTATAGCAGATTATCTGAAATGGTCTTCTGTTGGCTAATAAGGGAACTCCTCAAACTGTTTTTATAGTTTCAAATAAAGCTCAAACAGCATTAGTAAGCATGGGAGGTTCAAGCAGGTTCAAGTGGGCACTGTGTTGTCTAAAGTCATGTATCATGGATTTCCAGTTCAGCATAGTCTGATATTTCATTATGGATTCTTCAGCGGTATTTAAAAATTCTTTCAGGTTAAGTGGTTTTTTTCTTTGTCCTTTTCTTTAAACAGACCATTAATACACTGGAGAGAATTGAGCCTCAACTACAGCATTCACTGTGGAGACAATCAGGACTCCAGTATTCACTGGGAATTGCAGAAACTGCCAGAAGTATAATTGGTGTGCCTGGGAAATGCAGGAGCAATCACTAAAAATGCTAGCTGTAAACCCATGCAGAGAGCTGCAAAATGGAAAATCTAAGGCGACAGAGAATTTTATTTTTTAGCGATGAACAGGTACAAGTCTACTCTATTTTTCTTATTTTCTGTCTTACTATGATTATAAAAATATACAAAAAGTCTGAGTAAATGCATAATATAGAGATGATAGTAGAGGTGATCCAGTTTTAAATACTTTAAATGTGTAATTCTTAATAACATTATTCACCTATGGGATTTTTATGTAAATCTTAGAATCCTGTAGGAAATAATAATTTTTTTTTTTTGGAGAAATTGTACTGGGTTCAGGTTTAATCACTTTGAAATAAATAATTTAATTGTTCTGCTTGGCAATGTGGGTCATTAGGAAGTTCTAAAATAAATATCTATTTTCAGAAAATATATTCATTCACATATTTCTTATAAACATTGCAGCTCCTAGATTAATGCAAGGTTATGAGCTTTGGAAAATACAATGAGAAATTGGACCTGAACTCTGTCCCTTATAACACAGAGATCTTGTAGGGGTGTCAGACTCATGAAGTAATGAGCTATAATGCAGTATCTAAAATGGTGAAAACCAGGTGAGAGACACATTTGGGATATGTATTAGGATTTCAGAAGAGGTAGAAAAGTGGAGATCATTCCAATTGGGACATCTGGAGGCCTTCATAGAAGAAGTATTACTTAATAAGAGTGGTTAAAGTAGACACCCTTGTCTTTTTCCTGATATTAACGGAAAAACTTTTAGTTTTTGCCCATTGAGTATGATGTTGGCAGTAGGTTTCTTGTATATGGCCTTTATTAGGTTGAGGTATTCTCCATCTATTCCCACTTTGCTGAGTGTTTTTATCATAAATGTGTATTTGATTTTATCAAATGCTTTTTCAGCATATATTGATATGATCATGTGGCTTATGTCTTTCATTTTGTTTATGTGCTGCATTATGATTATTGATTTGCAAACAGTGTACCATCTTTGCATCCCTGGGATAAATCTCATTTGATCATGATGTATGGTCTTTCTAATGTATCACTGGATCTGGATTGCCAATATTTTGTTGAGGATTTTAGCATCTACGTTCATCAGAGATACTGGCCTGTAATTTTCTTTCTCTGTTTTATCTGGTTTTGGAATTAGGATAATACTGGCCACATAAAAAGAGTTTGGGAGTCTTCCCTCTTCTTGAATTTTGTGGAATAGTTTGAGTAAGACAGGAGTTCTTCTTTGACTGTTTGGTAAAATTAACCCATGAAGCCACTTAATCCGGGGTTTTTTTGTGTTGGGAGTTTTAGATTACTGCTTCAAATTCACTAGTTGTTATCGGTATATCCAGGCTTAATACTGGAAGTTCTAGCCATAGTGATCAGACAAGAAAAAGAAATAAAAGGCATCCAAATTGTAAAGGAGGAAGTAAAACTGTCATTATTTGCAGATGACATGATAGCGTACATAGAAAACTCTATAGCCTTCACCAAAAAATGTTTCAGCCTAATGAGCGAATTTGGTAAAATAGCAGGATACAAAGGCAATATTCATAAATCAATGGTATTTTTGTATACCAACAATGAAATATCAGAAAGAGAAACTAGGAAAAATTCTCAATTATTATAGCAACAAACAAAGTAGTTAGGAATAAATTTAACCAAGGAGGCAAAAGATTTGCACTTGGAAAATTATAGAACACTGAAGAAAGAAACTGAGGAAGAAACAAATAAATGGAAGGATATGTCATGTTCATGGATTGGAAGAATTGACATCATTAAAATGTCTATACTACCCAAAGCAATCTATAGATTCAACACTATTCCTATTAAAATAACAATGGCATATTTCACTGATCTAGGACAAGTACTCCAAAAATTTATATGGAACCAAAAATGACCCTGGATAACCTCAGCAATCTTAAGAAAGAAGAATAAATTTGGAGGAATCACAATGTCTAATATAAAACTATACTACAAGGCCAGTGCAATCAAAACAGTTTGGTACTGGCATAGTAACAGACACATAGGTCAATGAAACAGAATAAAGAGCCCAGAAATAAGCCCAAGTCTCTATGGTCAATTAGTATTTGACAAAGGGGGCACAAGCATACAATGGAGTAAAAATGAGTCTCTTCAATAAATGGTATTGGGAGAATTGGATTGTACATGCAAAAAAATGACACTAGACCAACAACTTACACCATACACCAGAATAAACTGAATATGGATAAAAGACCTAAATATAAGTTGTGATACTATGAAAGTCCTAGTGAAAAACAGGCAGTAAAATTTCAGATATCCCATGTAGCAATATTTTTGCTGATATATCTCCTAGGGCAAGGGAAATAAAGGGAAAAGTAAACAAATGGAATTAGATCAAATTTAAAAGCTTCTGCACAGTTAAAGAAACCATCATCAAAATGAAAAGGGAACTGACTGTTTGGGAGAACATATTTGCCAATGATATATCAGACAAGGGTTTAATCACCAAAATATATAAAGAACTCGTATGACTCAACACCAGGAAGACAAACAATACAATTAAAAACAGGGCAAAGAATCTGAATAGACACTTCTCCAAGGAGGACATACAGATGGCCCATGGACATATGAAAAGGTGCTCAATGTCATTAGCCATCAGAGAGATGCAAATTAAAACCACAATGAGCTATGACTTCACATCTGTCAAAATGGCCATCATTAATAAATCAACAAACAACAAGTGCTGGGGAGGATGTGGAGAAAAGAGAACCCTAGTGCACTGTTGGTGAGAATGCAGACTGGTGCAGCCACTGTGGAAACCAGTATGGAATCTCCTCAGAACAAACAAACAAACAAACAAAAAAATGAATAGCACTGTATTTTGACCCAGTGATTCCACTGCTGGTAAATATACCCTAAGAATCCCAAAACACCAGTTCAAAGAACTTACACACCCCTATGTTCATAACAGCACTATTTACAATAGCCAAGTGCTAGAAATAGCCTAAGTGCCCATCAATAGACGTGTGGATCAAAAATCTGTGATATTATATTTACACAATGGAATACTAAGCAGCAGAAAGAAGGAAGAATTCCTACCTTTTGTGACAGCATGGATGGAACCTGAGACTGGTATGCTAAGTGAAATAAGCCAGCTGATGAAGGACAAATACCACATGATTTCACTTATAAGAGGAATCTAACAAACAAAATAAACTAACAAGTAAAACAGAACCAGAGACACAGAAACATGAAACAGACTGAGAGCAGTCAGAGAAGAGGGGGAGGGGGATAGTGGTGGACATAAGGGGAAGGGACTAGTCAAAGAACATCTATGTGTGACCCATGGTCATAGACAGTGGAGTGGGCATTGAATGTGGGACTGTGTGGTGGGTTGGGTGGAGGATGGCAAAGGCGGGAAAACTGGGATAACTGTAATAGAATTACAATAAAAAAAAGAAACATCACTTAAAACAGCATGGCTTCCTCTATATGTTAGTGTTTTGTAAATATTTACTGAATGATTGAATGAACAAGTGCAGATATATTGGGGGATTGAATCTTCACAATATCTGGCACGCACCAGTTACTCAGCAAATGCTCCCTGAACTGAATTGCAGAATTTGAGGAAGGACTATCCAATCAAGGGAATAAGCAAATACATGGTCATGTAGGAACAATGGGCAGAGCTATGTGGGGGAAATAATAGAAAAGAGCTCAAAATGGTGGATGGGGCCAAATCATATGGAATCTAGCAAAGGAGGCTGGATGGAATGACATCAATGAAGAGAAGCCATTGACTATTTCACAAGTACTGCAGGATAAAGGTCAAACTCCGACATGAATTTCAAGGCTTTCTAAGATCGGGTGCCTACCCACTTCTCTAGCATTCTCTATATGTTATTCCCCTCCTCATCCATGCGGGATTTCATCCAGTTCTTCTGGTAGCATTTTCTCTCAACTTCAATTATTACACATACTTTTCCTTCTGGTATTCTTTTTATTTTTGTCCTTCTCCCGCTCCCTCTGTCTGCCTAACTCCTACTTACCTCTAGGTCTCAGCTTTAACATCACTTCTTTTAGGAAGCCTACCTGCCTTCTGTATCAGGTTAGCTTCCCCTTCTAGGTTCTTCTATTGAGCTTGCACTTCTCATAGCTCCTTATTGTAATTACCTATCTGTTACTAGTCTTCCTTGTTTATGGTAGGCTTTTTGAATGCACAGACATGGCTTGTCTGGTAGCTGTATCCCCAGTATCTCTTTCCATTGCTAGAATATTTGTTACATGAATTTGTTGAATCAATAAAACAGACAACAAGATGCGTATTAGGAATGTTGGCCTGATTGGAGCATATCCCATATTACTGAATGAGAGGAACCTAGGCTTTAAAAAAATAAAAGTGGCTCTCAATGGTGTATGTTCATTAAAAGGTTATAAAATGTTAAACAGTATCAACTGTTAACATTTACTGAATGCCCACTATTCCAAACACTGCAAATTACTTTCCAAGCATTATTTCATTTAATCCTCATAGTAACCTTATGAAGAAGGTATTGCTAATAAGTGAAACCATAAATAAAATTATACAAAAAAAAAAGCTGACTATCATACAAAGACATTGTGTCTATACCTTAAATACCACTTGTAGTTCTGGCTACCATAGCTCACAAGATATATATGATATATCTAAGGAGAATAGGGAGGAAACTATATAAAGACAGATTTTTAAAATATGGGGTATTAAAAAAGATATGAAGTTTATAAAGCTTTAAATGATCTGGAAAAACTGACAACAGACTTATCCACTGAAAATCCACTAAAACTTCAAAGAGGTAAGTTTAAGATTCATAAGATGTTGTACTACCAAATATTACTAAGAGTAGGTTGAAAATAGAAAATAATTTTTAAGGATTCAAATGACTCATGAGTCACAGAGCTATAATAAATTACTAATGAACATTAGGATTTAGAGGCAACTTCTTAATCTCAATAAGAAGAATAACTATATTCTTTCATAACGTATCTCCTGGTGCCAATGTAATAAAAACATATTTTTAACGAGGCCAAGAGTCTGATTCAATGCACTGATTTTAGGTTCTTTACTGATATTCAATCAGATATTCATAAATACTCAATAGCAGCCACTTATTCATATAGTCCAGTATAGTGCCTGTCTCTAAGCTCAATAAATGTTTGGTGAATATTAAGAGAGAGACCAGTGGTGCCACGGGCTAAAAACCTGAATTTTCATTCTATTTTGAGGCAACGACATTGGCTCCAAATCCAAAAGATGATTAAGAGCATCTAAAAAGGAAGGGATCTAATTACCACCATTACTATAAAAAGACTATGTCCCAAGGGAAGAATAGGAGCAAAGCAGGTGTGTACAAGTAGGGAAAACAGCAAGCGCGCGCGCGCACACACACACACACACACACAACCTTCCACTGTTTTCAGTTGATTCATAAAACTGGAACTTTGCCCTTGAAGTAGAATGACTAGTTCACCTGCTATATAATTTCTCTGCATAAGAGTTCATTTTTAGTGTTTTGGCAGTAAATCCAGCTGCTTTGAAGGTCAACTTTTTCTCTTTAAACATTTTGTTTTTAGGATGTGAGGACTTTCATTCTCTGTTCCAGCTGGCGGAAAGCAGTGCAATCAGAGATCTGCTAGACTGATTTGGGCAATGGGAAATCTTAAAAAAAATTGTAAGACTCCTCTGACTCTGAAATTCCCCTGTGTATTTGACTTTACCTAAAATTTTGAGTTCTGAGATTTTGTTTGTTTGTTTGTTTTGTTTTTGTAGGGTGAGAAGTATCAGTTTTAAGATAAGTGAAGTATGCAAATACCTGCCTGGAATTATAAGTAACACCTTGGAATTTGAAAGCAAGCTTTATGCCGTTTTTATATTCTATCCTACTTTCAGATACAAACTAATGTCAGAACAACAAAGTGATTTACAAGGTACTCTCAATTTCTATGGCTCCTTTGGATCACATATAGTACAATCTTGAAGGGAGGTGACTACATGACATGAAAGAGCAGGGGGAAACACAGAAATAACTTTAAAGATTTTTGGAAAAAAATGTTTTAAACAGAATGGAGCATATATCAAAGAGAAAGTGAGGAAAATCCCAATACACATGCAATGAAAGAACAAGGTTATAAACATCAATGTGCTTGGCAGAAACCATCAAATATTTCTTTGTAACAATCATGGTCCCTGTAGTTTTTTCTCCAGAGATCAACAGACCATCAAAGAATCCACTGACTTGTAGCTCAAAATAGTGCATTTTGGGTGAAAATTATTCAAATAATCTAAAGTTGAAACATTTAACACATGTAAATGTCATTGCCAGAAGAGTCCCAGAAATGAGGGTTTATCTTTAGAACAAGAGAGGGAATCTACTGGACATATTTCACTGATGTGGGTATAATGTCCCTGCAGGAAACCTGCCCAGGCTTCATAGCAGTGCGTAGAAGCCATTTTTGCAGAGTATCAATTCCCAAGATCATAATATTCCTTTGCCCATATCAACTTAATAGCTGATTGATAAACACTAAAATAGCTCTCCTCATGCCTCTGGGAAATCACTATGATGTCCCTTTTCAAGATGATAAATACTGAGATCAATTTGCAAGCCAAGAACGGATGGGCAAAGGGCTCAGGAGAGCAGAATGGAATTCAGGATCATCAAATTTCCAGTCTTCTGTACAGGGCGTTCTTATCTCCAAAGAAATTTTAATAAATGCCTGAAACATTATAACTAACTCTGAAATAGTAGAACATTGGCTTCAAGGATAAAGTTCTAACATTATTAAAATAGCTGGATTACTTCCTAAAACAGTAAATTAAAGAATTAAACCAGAACCAACAGTTGTACCACATTAAGAAGATATTAAAGATGGTCTAAAATTTACCTTTAAAAAATTTTTATGGGTAAAATATCTGGATGCAATATATATATTTACACATACACACAAACACTCCACTATAATTACGAAGTTTTCTTAATTTCTTGAAGTCAAAGGCAAATAGAAATATAGGATAACATGGAGTGAGTTTTGAAGAATCCCAAAAATGTAGCCCAGATTTAAATGCCTGTTATTTGACTAACGTTTGAGCAAATCTTCAGAGCTGGGACAAAGCTTCTAAAAAAAATATGAAGGAATAACACTAAATGTCTTAAAAGGTCTACTTTTAGTGGTAGCACAGTCATTGGAATGACATTTCAAAAAGAATAATAAAGAGGAACAGAACCAGAGGACTTTATTGCTACATAACATGTCCATCTAGTACAATTTCCATTTACCTACAACATGTACTTCATGTCCCTCTATCTGCCCTGCTTCTACCTTGTTCTAAACCACTGCTCTGGTTTTGTTATCTTATTTGGATGATTTGCAATAGCTCCTTAACTAGTCCCTCTGCTTCTATTCCTACCCCACTTCAACCCATTCTTCACAGAAAGCGGAACGATCTTTTAAAATAAAACTATGATCACATCGCCCCATTTCCTTCTTTATACTTTTCATTGGCTTTCCATCTTTTCCACAGGAAAAACCAAAAGGCTGAACATAACAGAATCCTTCCTTGGTACAGCCTTTGCCCACTTCTACCATTTCCACCCAGCCCCTGGGTTCCTGTTACATTAGCCTTTTTCCAGCTCCTAAAATGTATCAGTCTCTTCTCAGCTCAGATCCTTTGAACATGGTATTTCCTCTGCCTGCAAAATCTGTCCAGCACCCAACCTTCTCTTTGCTAACTCTTATTCATCCTTCAGGTTTCGATGTCAATATTATTTCCTCAGAATGAATCACTCAAATTAGTTTAGATTCCCCTATTGCTTCCTTTCATAGCACCTATTCTTTTCCATCATATATTTTCAATTATTCATTGGTGTCTTTTGGCAAGCATTCCTTCAACAATGACTGTTATGCCCTTACTATACCAAGCACTGTTTTAGGTGCAAGAGAGGTACGGTCCATGTTCTCATAAGGAATACATTAATTTGTAATTATAAATTTATTTGTGTGTTTATTTGGTGTCATGTCTTTTAGGCTGTGAACTCTATGAGACCCAATAGTACAAAAGTTAAAGAGGGTAAAACCTGTAAAATTTTCCACAATTCCTTAGTGGCTAGCTCCAGAAGCCAGTCCCTAGTAGGTTAGTGCTTTCTTTCATTTTTAGGAACATACGAAATAGTAGATGTGGCAAAGATGACTAGCTTTCTCCTCTTATTGTGAACACAGCTATACTACATTTCCCAGATTTCCTTGCAATTAAGTCAGGTGATTAGGTTCCAGTCAATGGGATGTGGACAAAAGCGATGTGAGCCACTTTTAGGCCTGCCTCTAGAAAGATTTCCTGTTTGCTCATCTACTCTTTTCCCCCTTTACTGGTGGCTGGAAACAGAGGACTCTGCAGTCTGGGAGGATGGTAGTGTCATAAGATGAAATGAGCCTGGTTCTCTGAAATCATGACATGGAGGAAAGCTACCTGTTCACCAAGAATGCCCACCTAACACTGGGACATGAAAGAGAAATTTGAGGATTCATCTACAATAACAGCAAGCGTTGCTGCTTAACTAATTTGTGATCTATGTGGCTTTTCTATAACATTGGCACTTAGCGGTACTAGCCAAAGTGGCTACTGTGCTTATCCTGAGATATTTCCTCAAGAAGGTCACTGGAAAATTCCCCCTGTATTCACATAAGTCAAATGAAGATCGTAGGTCCACCCTAGTTCCTCTAAGAATCCTGTGAATCTCTTGAGCATAAAAATTATCAAAGTCAAATGGAGATGTGGAAAGAACAATAAATAATTTAAATACATGATTTATGCTTCAGTAGACATTATAGCATGAACTTTGGTACTCCTTATGTCATATTGCTTATAAAATAAAAATAATCTAAAATGACCGTTCTATCCCAGACATGATTTGTGGTGAATCAAGTGGTTGAAAGTTAAAACTGGTGATTATTACTCAGTAAATTAATGCACAGTTGACCCCTGAACAACATGGGTTAGAACTGTGTGGGTCCACTCATACATAGATTTTATTTTCAATAAATATACAGCTAGCTCTTCATAGTCCTGGTTTTACATCCACAGATTCAACTAACCTGTGACTGAAATAGTAATTTTGATCTGCAGTTGAGAATCTGCGGGTGCAGGGGGTCAAATGTAAGCCTTGTTCTACATCATTTTATATAAGGGACTTGAGCATCCATGGATTTTGGTATCCACAGAGGGCCTGAAACCGATCCTGCAGATGCCAAGTGAGGACTAAATTTGGAGGGATTCAAAATTTATATGCATATTTTTGATTGTGCAGGGGTCAGCAACACCAACACCCATACTGTCAAGGGTCAACTGCAATTTGCTTAATAGCTCAAAATGACTTTTAGACATTATATAGTCAACCATGGACATAAGATACACTTCTTATTGCAAAATATGACATATATGCTTTCTTATTATTTATATGAGCTGCAGCCTTCTAATTTTAAAACTGTCAAGTTGAAAGCGCTTAGTTCTAAGGGTCAAGAAAATTCAATAGAGACAAATAAGAGACATGAATTTAAATAATGTGCCCAGCATTTCACTGTGATTTTCATCATCTAATGAGAAATGTTTTACTGTTACTTGGGCCATTCTAGTATAACTGACACAATGACCTTTTAAGATATTGAATTAAAGGTTAAGGATGTTGAAAGATCAGGAAGCACAGACATTCCTCAAAAATAACAACAACAAGAGCCAACCATAAAAATACATATCCAGACAACACATTTAAAACTATCACATTATGCAGTTAAAAACATAAATAGGAAGGGGAGGGATGTCGAGGATATATGTCTCCACCTCTGTTTTTTGATCTCTGGTTTAGAGTAAGAGAATAGGTGATGGACATGTGCTTAGAGGAAACATTAATACACGAAATCCAATATTCACAATATAGTTAGAAGACTAGGAAATGAGTTAAATGGTAGGAAATGTTAGCTATTTTCCAGAGTCAATATAGCTGAGGAAGCAATCCTAATTATTTGCTTTTTCCCCTCTTCCAGCTTTCCAGAAAAGACACTGTAAAACTCAAGGGACCCATTTGCTCCAATATCATTTACTGCATGTGGTTTGCTCAAAGGCCTGATCTAGGAATCCCTGTCTGTTGCTAGTGTTGATGCAACTCCTCCATGCACCAAGTCCAGTGCATGAACACACTATAATTGGATCCCTTCTTGAGGTCTATACGTTGCCCTACATATAGAGATGCCTATTTGTAGATTACTCTATGAACAGAAACATCTAGAATGGAGAGGGCCTGCTGTATTCTAAAGTTAATTCCCCTTTAACAAAGCTTAAAGTAATTCTCCTCTTCCCTCAGCCAACAGTAATTCTCAATTACTTGCCCCCACTACAGGGTGGGATTATTAACACTCTCAGCCTTTTCATGAATAGACTCAAAAAACCATGTGCAAATCTTATACAGCAAAGAGCACTATCCTAGGAGGTTACAGGGTTTACTATAAGTGAATAATATTGAGGATAATAAACACCTCTAAAATCATACCATTCATCTAACTAAGTCTTCCACATAATGTAAAAATCTCCAAAGGTCTTCCAAAATTAAAATCTGCAGGCTAGAGCCTGGCTTTATGATAATGTGTTTCTAAGACGACAACCCTAACCTTATGTCAAAAAGCTATGTAATAAATAAGCTTGACAAACTTGGGAAAATATTGAATTTTCTTCTGGTGTGAAGGTGATCATAATTAATGTATCCAGTTCATAATCTCACAATGTGCACTAAGAACTCCTAAAGGGTAACAATTAAAAGAGTGAATTTACAGCTTGAAAATAAATTCAAATACCTAGTATATATTAAAATACGTTCTCGAGTACAAGGAACATTAGAAGGAATGTGATGAGCTGTTTAGAATCGTGTGTCTTTTTATATTTACTGTAATAAAGGACTCATTGTGCAAAGGAGTACAAATTCTGGCAAGCTACAGCAATACTAGGAAACACTAATGCCAGATACATTTTATATCCATATTAGGCTGAAGAAAAAAGACTGGTTGAAGTGAACTGCAAATTATGGTTTTCCTTTACTGAAAATTTTTATAAAACATTTAGATTATAATGTGAAGTGCCAAATTATGTATTTCTAAAATATTCTTGCTAATTACAAGTACACAAATCAACAGTGACTAAACCATCTAACTCAAAAATATACTTAGAGATGTTTAAGTGACTGCACATTCTGGGAGAGCCTTTTAGTTCTCCAGTAAAACTTAGGATACATTTTAAAGTCTGTCATTCCAGAAAGTCTTTTGAAATGATAACCATATTTATTTTGGAATCTTTAAAAAGTTATTTTATTAGCTGCCATGTAACTGTATTCTCTATATAACTCAACTAATAAATACAAAGATTATAAATACTCATAAATAATGAACATTCACAAAGGTATTCTCTTGATAATAATATAGTCAACTCCTACACGTCCCACAAAACATTCAGCTTTGTGACTATTTGGACCCTCTACCTCCTTTCCTTCCCTATAGTTCACTATACATGTATTTCCACTGCTTATTAAGCTTTTCACTAGAGGGTGAATAAGATAATGAATGGATAGAAATGGACTAGGATCCGTTGATGGAAGGCTTGGCTTATTTGGAGGTTTCAACTATTTGTGCTATTCCTATTTTTCCTTATCTCCCATAATCACATTGGTCATGATAAGAATGATAGATAATTTAGATAAAATATAATATAAATTTGAAGAAAGACAGATTATTTGATGAGTTCTAGAGTTTTGCTCTAATAATTTAGGTTTGGATTATAGAACTTTACAATTTTTATAGATGTATAAAGAAAATGCTTAATGACATATGGGGATTTACAAATCACGTAACTAAGGAATATACAATATGATAGCTGTGAATTGTATAATAATAATAATAATAATAATAATAATTTTATTAAGATTTTATATTGGCAACTAATCCAAAACTGTAGAGTAGAAAACAAAATCCCAGTTTAAAAAATGGCAGCTTGCATCATTTAATCTAAAATATGTTTAAGGATAAAGCTGGGGTAATGGTCAGATACTTCTGGACAAAAGCTTAGATAATGAAACTGTGGATCTTGGTGAGATTGATGCCAACATTTTCAGTTCACACAGTGAATATACCCTCAAAACTTCTGCAGAGAACAATAACAAATAAACAGATTTCACTGAAGCAATGAAATGTGGAAAAGAAGGTAAATCAAAACTGAGCTGATTATTACATTGATGATAGATCTTTTGTCATACTTCATTTACTTATTTTTAAAGATCTTATTTATTTATTTTTAGAGAAAGGGGGAGGGATGGAGAAATAGAGGGAGAGAAACATCCATGTGAGAGAGAAACATCAATCGGCTGCCTCTATTATATGCCCCAAATGAGGACCAAACCCACAGCCCAGGCTTGTGCACTGACTGGGAATTGAACCGACGACCTTTTGCTTTGTGGAATGACACCCAGCCAAATGAGCCACACTGGTCAGGGGTGTCATACTATATTTAAACTCAGGAGCTGGAGATAGGCAGCTCTCCCCTGTCACCTGTCTCTGAAGAGTGATTTTTATAGATTTTTTTGTCACAAAATAAGAACACACTAATGCAAATTACATACTTTTTAATGAGTGTTGGTTTTGAAAACTGTGCATTCTTCTAATATTAATATTTCAAAATATTTGGGGCAAATATCTTACTACCCATGATGAGAATCCATTGGTTCTGATTGTGGTTAAAAACACCAGTGCTAAACATTGGAGAGGCCCAGGGGGGCTAAGCACCATGACACATCTTGTCTCTCTGCTTTTAAGTCACATATTCATTCTACCCCCTAAAGGGTGGCAATGTCCCTAAGTTAAAAGAATGTTACCAGAAATAATCACCAAGTTCTTTTTATTTTATTTTTTTCTAGTCACAGGCTCCAGCCCAACTTAACATACAGAGATGTTTTTAATAGCCTGTTGCTGAGTTATGGCATGCTAGTTACTGGTTAGTGCTCAGTAAGCTTGGGACAAGGCAGCACTGCTGTGACATTTCTGGGAGGGTTTAAAGCAAAGAGACTTAGCGTTGGAGCCAAGGCAACATGAGTCCCCAGGAAAGCCAGCCTGAAGTACAGTGGAATGTGCAAAGCTGTTTTCCTGTCAGGAGACTTGAGTTCCCTCTACTAACGCGGTAAGATTGCGTACTTGAATGGCATTCAAGAGTTTTAAATAGTGAAGAAAGGTGCTCATCCTCAAGTCAGCAGACACTCTCAGAGCCCCAAGGAATACCAAAGGACACTCTCAGAGCCCCAGAGAATTGCCTAGAGACACCCAGCTTCTATTTAGGCAGTCCTGAGAGATACTCCAGTGTAGTTCCAAGTGCCTTTATTCTGGTCCCAGGGCCACTTCTGATTTTGCTCTAGGATGCCCCAGAGGATTCCCAGAATGCCTCAGCAGCCCCTCATAGACTTCCTGCTGCTGTGAAAAGGATGTGGTGAGACCTGCATGAGGATGCTTCTGCCTATTGCAGTACTGCCTCGTGTCCAGCGGGTCATCAATACATTCTAACTGAAAGGCAACTATAAGTAATAAAGTAATAAAATGAGAGTTTTGAATGTAATACAAGTCCTTTATAATAATAACTATGGACAATATTAATGCCTATTTGGTGCATTATGGTTTGCCAGAACTTTGATCTATGTGACTGTTTTTCAGGGATAACTATTTAAAACCCAGCATACCTGAAACTATGTAATGTAGTCGATTCAACTTAATTTTCTGGTTCACAATGCTTTCTGTCTTTGTTTTCTGCCTCTTCGTTCTACCTCTGGACTCTAAGCTGCAGTTTCTTATCAATTTATTTACATTAAAATAAAATACAGAACCAAAGGGAATTCCCCAGCTCTGTTCATACCTTAAACACAATATTTGGTTATCTGGGCCACATTTCTTGAAGCATACCTGATGGAAAGGTGGGAGAGGGTAGGGCTGAGCCCATGAATTGGGGGAATTCCTCTAGAAAAGAATCTCATGCTGTTAGAGAATGTATTGATTAAGTTAATTATTAATAATATACCACCTGGAGAAGACAAGGCTTTAGAGAAATATGATTATTGTCAAATACTTAAAGGGATAGCATGTGGAAGGGAGACTAGGCCTGTTTAACCAGACTCCAGGGTTAGCAACGAGGCAGAGGGTAGAAGCTCTGGACATAATAAACAAGAATGCATTCAAAGTTCCTCTAAAACCTCCTGGCTGCTCTGCTCTGTAATAAGTTCCCAGAGCTGGAAAAAATAATTCTCCAGGATTAAATTATAGTAATCATAATGCCTTGGTCATAACAGGTATACGAATTATTCAACAAATATTAATTATCATATAATTAATGATTATACTTGGTTTTAGACATAGCATTTGACAAATGACTAATAAGTTCTGTAAACCTCTGAGGTTCAATGATTTGATAAGTCTTAGTATCACTGGCTTAGGTTCTTATATTATCTACTCTGGGTTCTCAAATTCTTCTAAGGGTTTTTTGTTTTAATATTTATTAATGCTAGTAGCACAATTTATTATATATTGTCACATCATTTGCTTGATTATTAATGAAGTCTTTATCCCTAGCATATATATATATATTGGCAATGTCTAATATAAAGTTTTGAACTCCTAAAAAAACAAACACAAAACACAAACAAGACACACACATGAGAAGTACCAAAATGGTCTTTCATATGCAATGAAAAACACCTAGAAGTCCACAGGAATGGGCTATGTCAGAATAAACTTAGACAATAGCCAGTTATGGGTAGGCAAGGTGAAGGGGAGAAGAAGTCTAATGGCTGGTTTGGTTTATATAAATGAAGCAAACAATCAGGCTAGACTTTGGTACAAATAATGGGAGACATCATGGCAGCTGAACAAAGACTGGTGCCAGAGAATCTGGCAATAAGCAAGAGGTCTAGAAAGATTGGCAGAAGTATCAAGGGCTACCTTGCTTACCTTGGTTCAGTCACTGATTCAAACACAGACTGCAGCCAAGAAATCAAGAGAAGGCTGAAACTCAGAAGGACAGCAATGAAAGAATAAGGAAAGAGCATCAAGAGCAAAGATGTGTCATTACAGACCAAGGATAAGATCATCCACACCCTCGTATTCTCAGTGACTATGTACAGATGCAAAAGTTGAACAGTGAAGAAGACTGATAGAAAAACAAAATGATTCATTTGAAATATGAGCAGGAGAGCTCTATGAATCCCCTGGACCACTCGAAAGATGAACAAGTGGGTCCCAGTACAAATTAAATCTGAAACATAACTGGAGGCATAAGTGACAAAACTTTGATGCTATTCAACTTTGGGCACATCATGAGAAAGCAAGGTTTTTCAGAAAAGACAATAAAGCTGGGAAAAAGAGAAGGCAGCATGGAAAAAGGAAGACCAAATGAAGTGGATTGATTCCATAGAAGACACCACAAGCATGAGTCTACAGGAGCTAAGCAGGGCTATTGAGGACAGGGAATTGTGGACATCACTCATTCACAAGGCAGCCAGGAGTAGGAGCCAACTCAATGGCATATAACATGGACATGTACCTAGCATATGGCATGTATTATAGCAGCATTTGATAACTGTTTGTAGGATGAATGAGCAAACAAATAAATGAACAAATGTCTGCAAATTGGCAGTGGGAGTCCTTGTCGTGAGCATTGGATCTTCTTGGTGAGGCAACAGTCCCCACGAGAACAGAGATAGAGGGAGGGAAGTATGACAGAGACCAGTTACTGGACCTGGGGCACCAACACAGGATAAAACCAGGACAACTGCCTAATTGTGAAGGAGAGAGAATTATAACTCTGAAGACACTTGGGCAGGGAGCTGTTGCTGTTGGGTGAGGTAATGAAATGGTCTGCAATACAAAATGGTGTTGATAATATAAACATATAAAAAGGATTAATACCTCTGATTGGACCCCAACCACAGTTAATAACCATTTCTGACAGAGTTGGAGACCTTAGACCAGCAGAAATTTGCAACAAAGGCTTTTTGGGGACCTTTATAACATCACCACTTATACCTTAAAAGATAGTTTATTTTCACTAGGTTGTGCAGAAAACAATTTCTGAACTATTATCCTAATTCCATCCCAGTAAATCTCAGGGAAATGTGTCCAAATAAAAGCAGGACAGAAATGTAACATATGCCATATTGGTAGTTGTTTGGCCCCCAAAGAACCAGCATGGTTTTGAAAAATAGAAGAACGGAGTGCGTGCTGCCATGCCGTCCTGTTGCTGCCTGCCAGCCCATCAGCAGACCGTGCAGTCTGCTCTTCATCTCCCAGCAGAAAGAAATGCTGAGCAGACGTGGGAGCAGGCTGAGAAAAAAGATCTCAAAACACCTCCATCAACTCTGATTTCAATTTAACTTGTATTTCTTTTTTTCTGTGAGCTGGAGTAGGTCAAGAAGAACCATGTTTACAGCTTGAGCGTGAATCACTTCAATCCAAGAAGGCCCATGAAGGTCTTTGCTGGAATCAGTGTTTGCCTTACTATGCCATTTGCCAATCAGAGTGAGTGTTGTTTTAGCATTGTTTTGGGGTGTGAAAACGTTTGAAGTTGAGGTCCCTTACTAGCTCATTTAAAGAGGGACTTCCTCCATCATGCTCTATCACTTTCCTCTGATATCACCTGAAATTATATTATTTATCTGTTTTACTTTTTTTTTTTTTTTTTTTCTTTTAGCACAATCATATGTAAGCTCCAGGAAAGGAAGGATGAGACCTGTAGGTCTCAGTCAGGGTGATTTTGCTGTCCCTGTCCAGGGGACATTTGGAAATGTCTAGAACATTTTTGGTTGTCACAACAGAGAGGATGCTGCTGGCATCCTGTGGGCAGATGACAAGGATGCTGCTAAACATCCTACAATACACAGGGCATCCCCACAACAAAGAAGTATTTGTCAAAATATCAATGTGCTCAGGTTGAGAATCTCTGGTCTAGTATCTCCAGTTTCTAAAACAATGACTAGAAACTGATAGGTGACAATAAACACTTATTAAAAACATGAATAGATGTCAGAAAAATTCTTCAAACTAGGGAAATAATCTTTTTATATTATAGTGGGCATGAGTACCACATTTTTGTATACTTACAAATTAAGAAAACATAAATGCTATGAATTAAGGTGACAGTGAGGTGCCTCCACCAAGAACCTAGAAATAAAGGAACTAAGATGTCTTCTGAGAATTAAACTATAAATTAACACATAATGAATTGAGCTAGGGTATGTGAGTCCCCTTGAAGACAATGAATGGGGCCTAGGCAAGTCTTACCCAAGTGTCAGTATAGAGCACCATCTAGGAACATGATTTCTGGAGTCTGACTGCCTAGATTCCAATCTTCACCATTTCCCAGGCTGGTAAATTAGCTGAACATTGAGTCTCAGCTTCTTCATCTAGAACACGGGAATAATTATGGCATTTGTCACAGAGCTGTTAGGAGTAGTAAATGAAATAATGTATTAAAATAGTTTAGTAAACGCAATGACTAAGTACATAGTGAGCCTTTAGGAAATATTAGCTGCTATTTATAAGACTGAACTATAATTTCACTTCAGGCATTAGCAGTTCAAAAAGGAACAGCGTTAATGAGAACTGTGTGTGTGGGTACGTGCGCACTAGCGCGCCCGAATTCGGGGAAGTCAGCAAGGAAAGCACAGAAACTCTACAGTCAGAGATGAGTTAATATTTATTGCTTTCTTATCAGTGCTCCAGCTAATTTCCCTTAAACGGATTTAATCTTATTAAACAGCTCTCTGTTTCTATTTCCCTTCCCACTTCTGCCTACAGGCAAGCAATGGGCATTTAGCCCATGAGAGAATCCTTGTAGCACTTACATATATCAGCATAAAACTTAATAAGCTGCTTTGTGGTACCGTAAGTTCATCCTTGTGAGCCTGGGTACAGGAGTCTGTGTGTGAGAGAGAGCTGTCTATATCTGTAAACAACAGGCGTCCAAGCCCTGGACAGCAATGTTGTTCAAAGGAAACACCAACTGTTGGACTAAGGACTTTGTGAGGTGGGAACTCAGGTCTACGCAAATTTTTGGCCGAATAGTATCTGAGAATCGAATCAAGTAGCATTTTAATTAACTAATTTATCATATTTATACATGTAAAATGTTCACTCTTTGTATATGTTCTTCTTTGGTTACTTTCTTTTTCTTCCAATTCTGGGGTGGAAATACATTATTTTTTTTCCTGTAATTTCCCCCTTCACAGGCAGCATTTTTTCAGGCAGCAACAGTGGCTTTACAATTTGAAGGATCTGATAAGAGTTGCTAAAAGAGGACCACACAATTAATTAAATCCTGATTGCTAAAAGTAAGTAGAAGAATATGCCACTGATAGCAACAATGACTGGCTGTGAGACAAATTATGCTTGGGGCTGAAGATATGCTTAGTTTCCTTACTCTTGGCACAATCACAGGACATAATTCTATCCATTTACTTTCTCTTGGAACAATTTGGGGGGGATATCAGAAATTAAGTAAGCAGGGTATTCTGTAAGTAAGTATGGCATTATTTGTTTAGAAACTAGCCTTCTTAGAAGCTACTAAATAGCTGGCAGGGGCCAACCATTTTCATCCTCTTTTCTGGGCTGATTCTTCAGAAGAAATGACCTGTAAGTTGGGATCATTGACAAAGTCTCCTTCTAAGTATCCATTAAACATCAATTTCTCCTACAGCATTTGAAAACCACCCCAAAATTGCTAAATTCATTTTAAACATCAGTCCTCTGTATTTTACCAAACAAATGCATATCCTTACGGCATAGTCATGACTTTGGAGTCTATAACTTGATGATTTAAAAGCTGTGGGTGAGGAAGGGAATGCTGTTAAAATAAGACAAAACAAGATAAACTCAGAAAGAGATATTCTGTACAGTATTGTTCCTGGAAGTGTGGTTCATGGACCCCCAGAGGGATGCTGAGACTCTTTCAGGATATGCACAAAATCAACACTATTTTCATAATAATACCAACATGTTTCATCTTTACTCATCATTTGCACTGAGGGTGCAAAAGAAATGGTGAGTAAAATTTTCAGCACTCTAAGTAAGAATTGAGGGAGTTAGATCAGACTGTACTAGTAGTTTTTAACTGTAGTTTTTAATAAAAACATTTCTTCACTTGAGTGTTCTTGATGCAACAGTAAAAATCATTAATTGTTGCTTTTATTAAATCTCAATCCTCAAATACATGTATTTTTGAAATTTTGTGTAATAAAATGGGATGTACACATAAAGTACTTCTGTTGCACACCAAAGAGAGAGAGAGTGTGTGCATATGTAAAGCACTTGTGCAACAGTTTGTGAGCTCTACTAGCTGCTTTCTCATAGAACACCATTTTAGGTGAAAGACCGACAGGCAAATTATGGTTATTCAGGCCTGGGGATTTCACAGATATATTTTTAAAGATTTTTAAAATTTATTTTTTGAGAGAAGAAGGAAGGGAGAAAGGGAGCGAAACATTAGCATAAGAGAGAAACATCAATTGGTTGCCTCTCACACGCTCCCAACCTGGGACATAGCCCACAACCCAGGCCTGTGCCCTGATCGGAATTGACCCGGCGACCTTTTGATTCGCAGGCCTGCGCACGGTCCCCTGAGCCACACCAGCCAGGGCTTACAAATATTTTTTCAAAAATGAACCAAGTGAGCCGTGGCTCCTAGTAAAACAAATGACAGTATTTGTTGCCAATAATAAAAGTAGAGCTTTCAAGCCAAGATTAGAATTTTGGAAATCTTGCATCTACTACCACGAGCATTATAGCTTTCCAGGACCTAAAAGCTTTTTCTTGTTATTTACAATAGCCAAGTGCTGGAAACAGTATAAGTGCCCATCTGTAGATGAGTGGATCAAAAAACTGTCATACATTTACACAGTGGAATACTATGCAGCAGAAAGAAAGAACTCCCACGTTTTGCGACAGCATGGATGGAACTGGAGAGTACTATGCTAAGTGAAATAAGCCAGTCGGGAAAGACAAATACCATATGATCTCACTTATAAGAGAAATCTAATGGAAAAAATAGACTAATGAGCAAAATAGAGCCACAGGCATGGAAACATGGAACAGACTGACAGCGAGAGGGGAGGCGGAGGGGGATAATAGTGGAAAGAAGGGGAAAGAACTAGTCAAAGAACATGTATGAATGAGCCATGGACACGGACAATGATGTGGGGATTGACTGTGGGAGTGTGTGTGGGGTGGGGCTGAGTAGAGGAGGGCAAAGGGGGAAAATTGGGACAACCGTAATAAAATAACAAAAAATTAAAAAATAAAACTTTTCTAATGAGAATGATGGTGATATTAATGAAAGTGATTCTTTTGCTGTTTTAAAGTGAAGTGTATTAATACTTGGAAGATCTGCATACTCAGTAAACCAACATTTTCCAAATGACCAATGTGTGATGTTGTAAAATCATATAAAGGTAAAAGATTTGTACAATGTATCAGTCAGTTAATGGATTTTAGTGTAATGGCCTACACACTGATGTGGTTCAGATTTCACGTTGCACGCCACCTTTAAGAAACAACCACTGTTGAGTTCATATAGCATATCAAAGAATATCCACAATTCTCTGAAAAAGCTAAGAAAACATTCCTGTCTTTTCCAACTACATATCTGTGTGAGTCTTGACTTTCTTCATATACTGCAATGAAAACAACATATTGTAATAGAGTAAATGCAGAAGCTGATATAAGAATTCAACTGTCCTTTATTAAGGTAGACGTAAAAGAGATTTGCAAAAACCATGCCACTTTTCTCACTGCTTTTGTTTATAAATTAGATATGTTGAATAAAAACTATTATTTACATTAATATGTAAGTGGTTTGTTATTTTGTATTGAATTTATAAATAAAACACAACATTTCTTACTTATAATTTCTAATTTAAACATTAGTAGATGTTACCTACACAAAAGTTCTTTGGAGTTCTCAATAATTTTTCAGAACATAAATAGACCCTGAGACTCAAAAGTTGAATAATAGTTAATGTGCAGAAATGAGCTGGCCAAAGGAAGTAAATACTTTAGAGAAAGAGTGATCAAAATGCAACCGCAAAGAATAAAAGATAAAAATCTCAGGAGGTTATGTTGTCCAAATCTCAACCTCAAATCCAAAAAGTGTCTTAAAATACTCTAAAGAGATAAGTACTCTCTGTTTTCTCCCTTTTGGTTGGGGGTTAGGAAAGCACCCCAATTTTCCCCAGTAATGTTATTAACTATCATCTATGGGATACCTACCATGTGCTGCACATCTACTATGGATTTGCATATTATCTCATTAATTAATTAAATTGATATCACTTCTATTTAATCCCACAAAATATTATTTTAATAATGCCCCCAAATTTGGTTGGATTTCAAGACAGCCTTTATTTTCACATTTATTCTCCCTCTCTCTCTTTTTCCCTAAGCTGAAAACTGTGTATCACTCTACAGTTCTTCAGATTGGGTGTCTTTGGGGCTAGTCCAACAGTTTTATCAATATATTGATGGGTCACCAGACAAGAAGTAGAAACGGTGTGTGTGTATGTGTTCACAAAACATATTACATTTAGCTATTATGGGAGCCCTTCGAGTATATGACCATTAGTAGTGTGCACATTCAAATCTTTTTCTGTGTACCAGCTCTCCCCTTCCCATAACCACCTGCCTCCTTTTCTGCTTCTCAGCTTGCAACATTTTCATTTCATGAAATAGCATTCATTATGCCTTGTAATGTGCCTCATTAAGTCTCTTCATATCTACATTAGTGTTGTATACATTTCTTCATTTTATAATTAAATTTAACATTTATTCAAGCAATACCATTCAAGTTTTTTTCTTTTTATGTTGTTTTATGTTTTCTTTGATTTTGGCATCACAACATCATAGCTTGTACATTGATTATTTACTATAAATACACTTCATTTCAACTATTTAGAGTTTAAATAGGAATGTGTGATCAGAGCACATGTAACATTGTATTCTGAACTCCAAATAGTTGCATTGAACTCTTGGAATTCAATATGTTTGTAAAGAATTGTCTTAATCCAGATCTCAGAATAGTTACCATTGCTTTATCACAAGTGAGGTAAGTTGACTTAAAATTGAGACTTCCTTATTCATCAAATATAGCACAATACTTACATGTTTAGTCTCTGGAGTGAGACTACCTAGATTTCAATATTGGTTTTATTTATTACTAACTTACAGAAATCTCCTATTCTCTCTATGTCTTGGTTTTGTCAGTTGTAAATGGAGATAGTAATAGCACCATAAGGAAAAAAATGAATGAATACCTGGTATATAATATCACAAAGGATATACTGCCTCTTAATTATTGTTATTCATGACAGGTGGGACTGTTCTAAAGGAAAAAGAAAATCTCATTTCATTGGTTAAAATGAAAGTAAGCATTCATTGCTTAAAATGGTAAGTTGAAAAGAATAGGAAATCTTTTATGAATTAAAGTGAAGGTTCCTACATAAAAAAATTATGGTAAAGGCTGAGATTCCCCAATCAAATATTTTACTTCAAAAGCTTTTAGGATGAACAATTAGGGGTAAGCTACAGTTGGCATATTTCACAGGCACAAAATTTACTAGTAAACTGCTGAATGATTTTTGAAACAGCTGAGAAATCCTGCTGATAGAAAGATTCTCCCTGACAGGAGACAAGAGTTCAAGCTGAGTTCTGGCATTTTCTGCAGAGGACTTTTCCAAAATAACACCAGGGAACTGTTAAATAAGGCACCATGCCCAGAGTTATGTAGGAATCTACAACAGAGCACAGCAGCAGAGTGTGCAGCGATCACACTAGAAAGAGCGGAGATGCAGTAGGAGCAACTTGGCTTGCTTTCTAAATGATCCTCCCCTTAAATGATCATTAACAAAGAGAATGTAAGTTTCATGGACTGGTGAAGAAAGGTGATACCAAATGTCTCCATAGACAAGACAATTAGGTCGTTGTCACCACACGAGCAGAAAGAAAAAGGATAATGCCAAGTAATCTGCTTCTGATGCCAAAGGATTTATAAATCCTTAGTGTGACGTTTTCACAAATTCTACTTTCTTTAATTAAAAGCTTATTTGATTGAAAATGTTATGAGACACACAAGATGATGTTGATTAAATAAAGTTCATTAGGATAGGGCAAAGTAGTAAGCAAAATACTACAATTCTGCAAACTGGAGAATGAGTAAATCCATGTAAATGTGATTATGACAGCATAATGTAATGGTCATAGAGGATGGATTTCAAACTAAAATGAATCAGATGTTAAAGTAAATAAAATGTGCACAATTGTGAATCTCCCACTAGGAGTCTAGTTGACTCAATGTGAGGCTAATGCAATTGTCCGACAGCACTGATGTAACAGGAAATCATGCCTGTGAGCTCTTCCAGGCCCAGTCACTCTTGGGTGATGACCAAGTTTGCACATGGGTATCTTTGGTACATAGCTCAGGTTAGGAGCATAAATTGGCTCCTGGTAGCTCATCTCCCAGGTAGTAGAAAGTAGCATATTAGTGTCTAATTTTGAAATGATGTTATCCTTATCAAAATCTGCTGCTGTTTTTCAATGTGCTGAATCAGAACTGGGCTTATAGATTATACATTTTAATATTTAATACATTTTAAATATTTGATAGATTATGAATACAGTAGAGTATAAAGTATCTCAACCAGTTTGAAAATATAAGCTTATCAAGTGTGACAAACAGGTTTAAGTATGAAAAAAGAAAAGTACAGAGCTTAGAAGAACTCAAGGCAGCCAGTAATACTTGACATAGCTGTCTTTCTACATTAGCTGTGTCTTTAGAAACTTGGAAGCTTTATAAGTACAACAAATAATATTGTTATCCAGGGAATATGCAATTTTGAAATGTCAGAAGGTTACTGGAAATTCTCTGATAAGCAGTTCTTTGAAAAGGCATCAAGCAAGATTTATCTGGATCAATGAAAAAAAAAAATCTCAAACAACATAATGCAATTTGAATACTATATAAATAGAGGACAAGGGAAATGAGTCTTTTTCCATAAATGGATCACTAACCTGATGGCTAGCTTTCTTTATAAAATTGAATGTCTTGTCTAAAAAAATCCTTATGGCAAGAGAGAATTAAAAAAATCACTGTGTCACACGAATATGTGAATCCTTTACCAAAACCCTTCAAAACATTACTGTAGAATTCATTTGACACAGAGCTACTTCCTATCTGTAACTCGCTGTTTTATTAAAAATAAGAGGATGGCAATCAGAGAAGGAGTGCATAAGAATGTTATACACCCTTCATTAAAGCTAGTGGAATGATCTAAAGAAAAGCCTGAGTATTTAATAGCAACTGTAGAAAGCTTGATTGTTCTTAAAGATTAGAATTTATATTCTTAGAAATAGAATATGGTCAGGCAGAAGATGTACCAGAAATTCCCCAGAGAAATTAATGTTACAAGAAATGCAAGCAGTATCGGAGAGTCATTAATAATAAAGAAACATGATGAAGAATTGTAAGGAAAATCTTTCATATTTTTTCCCAGGCTGAGCACACATTCAAAAGAGAGGCTGGGCTGTGGGTGGAATTCTCAATAAGCACAGCTGCACTAGTACAGATCAAGCACTGCTTCCTTCCTTCCCAGACACAGGAAGTTGAGGAGGGGCATCATGTTCCAGTGAAGCAAAAGGCAGAGAGCAAGGCCTAGGGCATTATACAGATGAGTGTGCAAAGCCTGAGAGTCATTTCATTTGCAGAGATTGAAGAGGCCTTTTTTAGATACCATGTTCTCCATGATCTCTAAGACATATTGGTATCTGTGGACCTCAACTTCCTGTTTTGAATAGATACGGAGTCACTTGCTAGGAGCAGGCAACAGGGCATAAAGATACTATGAAAACCAATAGAGACCTGGCAGGAGTGGGTGGAGAGGAGCTGTCAGGAGCTGGAAAGAATGAGCTCTCCTGGGCTGAATAGAGCGGTGGGGGTCTCAGCAGTGGGATAAGAGAAAGTAAACACAACTTGCATAGGCACCACTTGTATGATTGTTGATTCCACAACTGCCATATGTTCCCACACAAACATTCTTGGTCTCAAGGGTAACTTGGTTGGTTTTGACTAATTGAGTGAAACTCAAGTCAGTTAAACCATCAGCTTTCTTGATGTGTCAAATATTTTGAATGAGCTGGTAGTTCTTTATGTTTGAGTTTTAGTTTTTGACTGTCAGACTCATCTGTGCTTATATACTTTTGCTTAAGCAGGATTTAAGAGGACTTTTTCTTATAGTAACGATGATAGGTTTATTTTGGTCTATCATTCTCACCTGGTTCCTCTTGTGATAACAACATAACAACATGTATTGTGATTCGGTGGGAAGGATGGAGCCCAGCTAGGAATGTGACTCCAGGACAAAGTGAATCCACTTGGGGGGCAATTCCATTGTTTTGATATCATTATCAAGAAGTTTTGATCACTGAGTTTATCAGCTACAGAAAAATGTTTCCATATTATAGTGAGACATTCTTATCAGTAAGTATGATCTCAATATAAATCCTCATCACCTGTGCTCACATGCAAGACCCACAGACTGCGTCTGCATATCTCATGACAATAGATTACAAGTAGAGCAGACACCAAAGTCTTATGAAAAGGCAGCCACATTATAACCTCCTTATCACTAAAATCTATTTCTATGTCTTGAGCGGAAATTGAATTGATCTGACCTGATTTTTCCTTCATAAGGTCTTGATTGCTACCTACAGTAAATGCTCTGCTGGTTGCTGGCAACCTGTTGAATCTTGTCTCTTCTCAGGTATTTAAGTTTAGCCACAGTTTGTAATTTCCAAAGATTTTCTCCCTACTTAAAAATTTTGCAAAAGAAGTTTTCTTCTTCTCATCTAAAGAATGCCTTCTGAAGGTTCCTAAAATATCTAAAATAGGTCCTTTTGAACATAAATATTTCCTCTCAGGTAACATTTCCACTTCTGTTTCTCTCACTTTGTTTTAACAAATGCTAATCCATTGTCTCTGTTTTTAATTTACTCTTTATGGTAGCGCTGGTCAAGTCTATGATTTCCTCTACCTCTCAGATACAAGTTTCTACAGAACACGTTCTACAAATGTTAGGGTTGTATACATACTATTATTCCTATGTATGCATCTAAGGTAATAATGTTGTCTAATGCTTTATAGATTCCAAACTGTTTAGATGAACTTTATATAAAACTATTTTTCAGAAAAGCAATAACTGCCAGATTAATCTTCCTACTGTGTGTTTCTAGCTGCTTTCTACATCCCACTCACAGCTGTGGGACAAACTACAGAAATTTCCTGTTCCTATCAGATTAAGCCCTGATTCCTCATTTTGGCATTCACAGTTCACGCCCATCCTACCCTTTCTTATGCAATGTCCTCCAATGCTCCGCAAAGGCCTTCTACTTTAGCTGGGTTGGCCTCTGAAGGTCATGAAACAGGCTGCAGACAGTTCTCTCTTTGTTCATTGTTTTCATTACTTCAGGTTTTCCCTTCTTCTATTTCTGCAAATACTTCCAGCACCTCCCATCCCATCCCATGGTCCAACTTCTCCAAGGTATCATTTAATCTCCCCATTTGACACCAATTTCTCCCTCTACTGAATGAACACTCAAGAGATTTTCTGATTGGAGATCTTCCTTTTTCTTTTGTATGTAATTGTACATTTTGTAGTATTTTCTCTATTTATAGCACCCTCTAACTATTTTATGTATAAATTTCATCTCCCCAAGACTGTAAGTCCTTGAAGAAAAGGGCCATGTCGTATATACTATTGTTTCCTGTGGCATACAGAGCTGCACTGGTGTATATCACTTAAAAGGTTTCCCAAGTGGAACTAACTTCTCTTTGCCCTGCTGTTCTTTCAGCCTGGATGTTGTTTATTCTGCTATGAAACATGTATCACAATTGTTTTTCACTGTTTATTATAAGCTCTGGATGAGTTGCAGCCCTGTCTAATTCATCCTTTTATCTATCAGAGTACCTAAGATAGTATTCTTTATAAAAATAATTTAACAATAGTTGCTAAGAAAGTTCCTATGAAGTTTCAATTCTGTTTAACATGGCCATATTCCCTAGAGCCCTGTTTTTGAGGAACAAATATTTCCACGGGTAAAAATGATTGTACTTTAAATTATGTTGACACCAGGCATGCAAGAAGAAAAACTTGATGCATTCTTGATTCATTTATTCAAAAATAATGTTAAAGTCTAAAGTAAAATATAAATTAATCATTTGTGTTGTCAGACCACCATTATGTAAACGTCATCTGATATATAAAAAGTGCAAGATGGCTGCACAGGTAAACACAGCTCGCCTCCTCATATAACCACATCAAAATTACAACTAAATTATAGCAAAAACCATCACTCAGAACTTGCAGAAATCAAGGTGAATGGAAGCCTGACAACTATGGAATTAAAGAAACCACATCTATCCAGACTGGTAGGAGGGGTACAGATTTGGAAAGGATTGGTCCCGCACCCATGTGTGGTTGAAAAAATCCGGGAGGGATATTTCAAAAGCAAAGAGTCCCTACCCCACACCAGGCCCTCTAGCCCAGGGTTCCAGTGCCAGGAAGGTAAGTCTCTAAGTTCTGGCTGCAAAACCAGTAGGGATTGAGTTGGTGGAAGAAATGTCTGGAGTCCCAAGCAGTTCCTCTTAAAAAACCCACACACAAACTTACTCAGACTTACACCCTCTGAGCTCCAGCTCCAGGGTAGCAGCTTGAAAGGCACCAGTTGCATACAAGGAGGAATTGAAGTGTCTGGCATCAAGGCGAGAGCTGGGGGACAGCTTTCTCCCACAAAGAAAGGTGGGCAGAACCACAGAGCTGTCAGGAGGGTGCCATATTTGAGACTCCATTAACCTGGCGAACACTGTTTGCCCTGCCTTGGAGATCCCCCAAGGCTCCATCCCACCCAATTTAGAGCTGTTAACAATAGCTTTTCCATATGAATAGCTGGTCTTGGCTCAAGCTTCACTACTTCCGAAATCCTTTCAAACAAGCAACAAGTGACCTCAGTGAACTCCAGCCGCCCTACCTCTTCTTAAGTGGCCCCAGGCTTGGCACTGGCAGCAGCCAGCCTAGATTCACAGGTTTGCTTCACCTGAGAATCTCCAAGCCAAGCACAAGTAGCAGCCATCTCAGATTGCTCTACAGCTCAGGCAGGGTGGCCCTGGGCAAAACACAGGTGGGGACTGACCTTGGCCTGCACCTCCTAGGAAGCCCCAGGGCCAGTGCACCCAGTGGACAGCTACAGATCATGTTGGAGCACCACCACCCTGACCCTGCAGAGCTGATCCTCCATGGAGGGCGGAAGTTGGTGGTCAGTAGTCACAGTCAATCCTTGCAATTGACTGGCCTGGGTAAATCCCTCCCATTGCCCTGCAAACAGCAACCAAGACTCAACTACAAAAGAAAGGTGTACTCAGCCCATACAAAGGGCACACCTCAAGTACCCTGCTTGAGTGTTAGGGGAGGCTGTGCCACTGGACCCTACAGGGCACCTACTGTATTAGGCTATGCTACCAAGACAGGGAGTCATAGCAGCTCTACCTAATACACATAAAAAAAACACAAGGAGGCTGCCAAAATGAAGTGACAAAGAAACATGGCCAAATGAAAGAAGTAATCAAAACTCCAAAAAAAAAAAAAAAAAAAGGTAAATGAAATGGAGATAAGCAATCCATCAGATAGATGCAGGGTTCAAAACACTGGTTATAAGGATGCTCAAAAAACTTATGAGGACCTCAACAGCATAAAAAAGATCCAGTCAGAAACAAAGGACACACTAATTGAGATAAAGAACAATTTACAGGGAAACAACAGTGGGGTAAATAAAGCCAAGTATTGAATCAATGATTGGGAACATAAAGAAGCAAAAAAAAAAAAAAAAAATCAAAAATCAGAATAATAAGAAAAAAGAATTAAAAAAAATAAAAAACGAGGATAGTATAAGGAGCCCCCGGGACAACTTTAAGCATTCCAACATCTGCATCACAGGGGTTCCAGAAAGAGAAGAGAAAGAGCAAGAAATTGGAACTCTATTTGAAAAAATAATAAAAGAAAAATTCTCTAATTTGGTGAAGGAAATAGACATACAAGTCCAGGAAGCATAGAGAGTCCCAAACAAGATGGATGCAAAGAGGCCCACCCCAACATACATCATAATAAAATACCAAAGGTCAAAGATAAAGAGAAAATCTTGATAGCATCAAGAGAAAAGCATATAATTACCTACGAAGGAGTTCCCATCAGACTGTCAGCTGATTTCTCAAAAGAAACTTTGCAGGCTAGAGGGACTGGCAAGAAATATTAAAAATCATGAAAAGCAGGGACCTACAGCCAAGATTGCTCTATCCAGCAAAGATATCACTTAAAATTGAAGGGCAGATAAAGAGCTTCCCAAACAAGAAAAAATTAAAGGAGTTTATCATTACTAAACCATATTATATGAAATGTTAAAGGGACTTATTTAAGAAAAGAAGATCAAAACTGTGAATAATATAATGGCAATAAAAACATACCTGACAACAATTGAATCTAAAAAACAAACTAAGTAAACAAGACAAACAGAGACAGAATCATGGATATGGAGAGCATTTTGATGTCTGCCAGACGGGAGGAGGGTGTGGAGGAATGGGTGAAGAGGTGAGGGGATTAGGAAGTACAAATAGGTAGTTACAGAATAGCCATGGGGATGTAAAGTACAGTATAGGAAATGGAGTAGCCAAAGAACTTATACAGATGACTCATAGACATGAACAATGGTGGGGGGATTGCCAGAGGGTGTGTGGGGTGCTGGGTGGAGGAGAGCAAAGGGGAAAAAATTGGGACAGCTGTAGCAGCATAATCAATAAAATGTAATAAAACATGTAAACACAGATATTGAACATAGTAAGTACTTTTTACTAGAAATGTTCATATATCAATATGTTATGCTGTTCCTGGTATTTTGTAGCATTGTTAATTACTTGACTTTAATATCTTTATACTGTAACTGGCAAAAGTAGGGTGAAAATTATCTTTCCACTGTAACTTTCAATAAAACCTCATGACATAACCAACCAGTAACTGATTAGCTCCTTTTTTTCTTGCTATTTTGAATTAGTATAGTATTGTGTTTATTTAAAGGGGAAGAATTTTTGATGGACTCAGTCATAAGAAAACTTTTCACGGGCCATTTTGAGTAATTTTAATTAAAACTCAGTTCAAATCTACCTCTTAAACTTAGCAAAAGCATCTGCCATGTTTTCTCCACTTAAGAATTTGAGTTGAAAATATGAGCATTTTCCTGTTATAAAAGTGCTGTGTCTGTGTAAAGTTAAAATAGCTTCTGAGGATAATTTTCAACACATTTTGGAGAATTATGGCTTTAAAAAATGCAACTTTCAAAAAACAACATTGATGCTTCCTTCAGTCATGTGACAGCATTTCTTGCTATACATAATGCCTTCTTTCTCAGCATGTGCTAATTTCTTGAACCATTAGCCTACTCTTAGTCTCTCTGCCTGGCCCATAGCCAGAACATAGCATACTGCTTGCCACATAACAGGTGCTCAAAAGTATGTGTTGAATAAATGAATGCACAAATTAATTGAAGAATATAAAAACCTTGCCTTAATTTCTTTATGTTCTTGTACTTACACTAACTGTAGTTACCGGTTCTAGACTAGAATGTTCCCCTAATATAATGATGCCCTTGAGCTCCTATGACTAATTAGTGAAAATTAGATAGGGAAGCAGAAGATCCAGGAAAAATAAAGGGCTTTGTGCAAACAATAAAAAAAAATTATTGTAATATAAATTTTCTTAGAAGAGGCATTTCCATCTGCTAGAAAGTTCTCTAAAAATCCAACTCTAAGGCATATTACACAGTATGAATGGAGTTCTTTTTGTTTCTGTTTATTGCAGCTCATGCAGAACCAAAATGAAAGTTCTACAAAGTCTGTCTGTCTGGTTTTACTTGAGGCTCATATTCTGTTTCCTGAATCAGGCTGTTGTTCCCTGTTTTGATGAAGCCCGCATCTTTTGGTCCTTGACCTTACACTCGCAGGGGTACCATGCTGTGCAGCTCCAATACATCCCTTACGAATTATGCCCTCAGAGTTCTGGCCCATGGTGGTTCTGTCATGGGGCCCGAACACCTGGCCACGTTTTTTGTTTGTTTGTTTTAATCCCACGGCAGTTTTTAAGGAGAGAAATCTTCATATATCAAGAGAGTTTGATGTTACCCCTGTCACAATATCAAATTGGCATTTTGGATTAAACCAGTGTGGCTTTCTGATAATAATTCAGGGTTTTAATTTTTTTTATTTTTTGATGGTAAACTATACTTGTTGAAAACATGAGTTAGCTGTAACATTTTGCATGCCTTTTCTGATTTCTTTATTAAGTATGCAGTGCCAGCTTTGGCCGGGTAACTCAGCTGGTTGCAGCATCATCCCGTAGGCCAAAAAAGTTGCAGGTTTGATTCTTGGTCAGGGAACATACCTAAGTTGCAGGTTCAATCCCAGGTCAAGGCACATATGAGAGGCAACTGATCGATGTTCCTGTTTCACACAGATGTTTCTCTTTCTGTCTCTCCCCCTTCCTCTCTCTCTCTAAAAATCAATAAACATATCCTCAGATGAGGATTAAAGAAAAAAATAATATAGTGTCAGTTCTTAATTTAGTTCTTTCTAAAAATGTTTTCTACTGACTGTATATTATCATTGTACATAATGATCTTTAAGTTATCTTCTTTCAAACACTATATTTACTCCTTCCAGAATATTATTTTGCATTTATATTGTGCACCCTTCTTCCCAAATCTGCCTATCAAAGTTGGAGTTATCTTTCAAGTTTCAGCTCATTTATCTTTGCCTTTGTTAATCCTTTGCCCTATTGTGCCTTTTGGGACTTACGTTGTGGCATCTGTCACATGAAATCATGAAGGCTTGCTTGTGTATGTGTCTTCCTCTATGCTCTGTGAGCTCCCTGAGGACAGAGATTGCATCCACAGAACTCATACAGTAATTGGTTCACGGCTGGTGACCAGAGTAGATTATCTTCATTATTAAAGGTCACTCAATTTATGAAATGAATTAAATTATTTTATGAAAGTGAAACATGTTAAATCATGATTACAAGTAATTTTTTTAATGTTTCAACATGACATTGATTTGAAGTTCTCTCTTTATCCACAGCACAAAGCCCTTAAAACCATCAAGAATACCACTTCCTAATAATGAACAATTTGGTCTAAGCCTCCAAAAGTGATACAGACAGAAGAAAATAATAAAAAATGATTGAAAAAACTGAGAGGGTTGTACTGTTAATCACAGAATTATGACTTGTCTGTTACAATCTTTGAAGGACATTTTCCATTTGCCTGCTCTAGTATAATGATTTGATACAGTGTTTGAATAAAACTGTGATTTATACTCACCACTGATTTAAAATGCTTTACTGACCAACTTTTAATTCTTCTGTCTCTAGTTTTTCCTCATCAAAAATGATTTCATGATATTGCGGTCAATAATCCAAAGCAAGATGAAGTCCATAAAAGGAAGTAGCTTAGGCTGGCAAATCATTATGTAAGGGCCAGAGAAAGATTTTTTTAAAAGCCCAAAGATGTAACAGAACAGAACCAGATTAGGTTCTACTCTTGGCCCCTGTGTTCTTGGACAAAGTTAATCTTTCTAGGCTGTGATTTTTTTCTTCCATAAAACTAACATAAAACTAGATTGAACTAGTCACTAGACGATGTCTAAGCCTATTCTCAGCTCTAAATGTGGTGATTCAGTCTAGAGATGAGCTTTTCTGGACACAGTAAAACATTAGAAAATTATATTATCAGAGACAGGAGAAGTGTGCAGAGGAGTAAGTTCTCATAAAATTGTATATACGAGTGTTTAAAAGCAAGAAGACTATAGTATAAAGGCTGACTCATTATAATTGATTTATACACCGAGACCTCTCCCAGTCATAATTCATTTTCATGGGTATAATATCTTCATTTAGATTAATACATCTAGTGTTTCATAATTATAAGGTAAAATAAAGATGCAATGTGGGGAAACATTTACAGTTAAGCTGAGCACAAGTGAGAATGTCAAAGTGTAATTATGTTTACTGGTTAGTGTAAACATTGTAAAATAAATGACAACAACCTTTCTTTGTTGCTCTTCTTCAATATAGCTAATCACCGCATAGGCAGGGAGGTTTCTTACTGGGTCCTTTTGTTTTTGTAGTGATGAGGCGCTATAGAATATGCTAGGAGTCTGGGGTTTCACATTACTACAGTTACACATCCCCACAACCGCTCAAGAATACATGATTTTCCAAGCCTTTTGTTTGCTAAAAAAAACGACACAGGTTCCAGAGAAAGAAATGGGCACCTATGAATCAAGATTTATATATTTTAACACCTGAGACTGAAGGAAACTTAACAAGAATTTCACATCACTCTCTCCCTGCTAAATTTTCATTACAGGTGAATAAACTGGTCTATAAAGCCGAAAAGGATTTTGGCTGGAATAGAATGATACTCTTTCCTTAATGTATGAGTTGTACACTAGTGAGTAAATATTTGTAAGCAAATAATACCACACCATGTCCCTCTAAGAATTGTTAAGATGGAAAGGAAGGACTTTTAACACATTTGAGATTTATTTTTATGAATGATATATTTTCCTAAGCGTATTTTGTATGTGCTTTGTAGAAAATCTGTACAATATAGGAAATTACAAAGAAGAAAATAATCTCCTATATCTTAAGGTGAAAAGATAACTGCAATTAATGTTTCCTTCTAGGCTTTTTCTATTAATATATCTACATAATTATAGTTAACTGCACTGACCTCATTGTTAACATATTATGACATCACCATTTCCCCAAACCAGTAACACTTTCATAGACATCATTCCACTACGAGCAATATGCTGAGCACATAAATTCTTTACATGGATTATCTCAGGGAATTTTTTCAACAATACTAGAACATAGCCGTGTTAGTAGCCTCATTTAACAGATGAGAATAAAAAGTCCATGAAGCTAAATCAACATCACACAGTTTAAGGTTAATATATTTGATTTAGCTCATGAAAGAATTGTACAAGCTTAAATGCATATAAGACCACGTAATGTTCTGTGGAGTATATTTACTAGAGTTTTCTTAACTATTTCCTTTTTGAGGGTGCATTATTCACATTGTCCTCTCCCCACCTCCGTTCCCTTGAACCTGTCCATGTTTTTAAGTGTACCTCAAAGCAATCTATTCATGCCACTGGCACCAAAGAGACAAATGACCATACTCTATACCTCAAAATAATGCTCTGTATGAGCATCTCAACAGTGAGGAAATGCTGGGGCACCCTTTCCTTATCTCAATACATGGTTTCAGGGAACCTGTGAAACTATCTGAGGACTATCAAAAACAGTCTTGGATTAAAAATCAAGAGACCTGGGTTTTAGACTGACAATTAGACTAATTTTTTCCTGGGTTTAACAATTACTTAATCACTCCAGCCTCAGTCTCCTAGACTTCAGACATCCACGAGGAAAACATCAGCCCCCAGGAGTAATGGGTAGTCTGACTCTTTCAGTTCTCAGAAGACAGTTTACATGCAAGGTCTTCTTTAGCCTATAGAAATCTCCTCATGTACTTGGCTTATAGCCTTGGTTGCTAAAATAGGACAAACTGATGGCGTAAACACATTGTAATCAAGGATGACCTTATTGCTTAACTATTCTGTCACAATGCAAGGTCCAAGAAAGTAAAAACTTGCTCAAAATAAAAGTCAGTAAAATAAATGTGACCTGACTGATAACAATAAATATAGACTCTGAGCAAAACTGGAGTGGGAATAAAAGAATATCACTAAACTGGGGGAAATGAATTCCAAATGCCCTTAAGAGATGTTACTATATTTATTTGCTCATTATTCTGAGCAGTCTTGTTAGTCATTCCTGATGGTTTAAATTTCACTTATTTTCAATGTTAAAAACGTACAAGATAGTGCAAAATAATGTTAATTCAACAAATGCTGTTGCCTGCTCCATGATGGAAAACAGCGGAGCACTAGGCAATCACCTAGGTCAGACTCACAAGCAGGAAAAGCATGAATGATCCTAATGCTATAGTTGAATGTTATTATAAAAAGTGAATTGGGCTTTGCTAAGGTATGATTAGAAACAAATTTTCAAGACAATAATTATATCAGGCATTGAAAATTAGATCATTGATACAACTGAGCTCTAATAATCTAGGCAGTCAAAACAAACAAACAAAAAAAAAGGAAATTGATAAATTATATAGTTTTCCTTGTAAAATAAAGAAAGCTTACAGGTTTATGTTGAGGGATAAAACTTTTTCCTGGCACAAATTTCTATGAGAACTGTGTGGTATATACCTCCTTATTCTGAAGATATCAAGTAACATTTAGCACAATGATAACTGCAGTTATTCAAAGACATTCTTGATTTTCCCAAACTGCAATGTATTATGGTAAATTTCAACAATACTCAGGGGCACAAAATTAAGCACTTACTCGGTAATGACATATGTGTATGGAGGGGGAAGGGAAGAGCTAAAACAATGAGCTCTAGGCATGTGATTCAATTTGCTATAGCACCTGAAGATGTCTTGGCATATTCTTAGCACAGTCAATTCAATTCAAAGTTAAATCTTTTGATAGCTGTTAGAAGTGCCAATATTCTATGTGGTTGATTGAAGAAAGATCTATATCTTTAAATAGCAGGTAAAAAGGTAGCAGAGGTGACATTCTGGTGGAAAAATTAAGAAGCCTGATGTATTCTCACACAGAGACAGTCACTAATACACAAACAGGTAGATACACTTTTTCTATAAAAGAAAAAAGAAAATCTGAACCTGCTCAGGTGATTTTATAAATTCCTTAAATCATGGAAGAAACAATTCTGGCCTAGACATTTATTATGGGCTGTTCTCTATATTATATTACCCAAATCCCCAAAAGAACCTAAGAAATACTTTTGTGAAATATCTGAATACTTGAGTAGAAAGACATAATGATGGGCCTCTCTGGCATTAAATGCTGCAAGAAGAAAGAAGAAACTGACCTAGTAGGGTTATTTAGTATTGTCACTTTGAATACTAGCATTGCTAATGTAAAATCTTTCTTCCTGGTAGCAATTTGTAAAAGACAGCTATATATTAAGGCCACTCTTGATTGTTTTGGTCAACTATGTCATCATCATAGCTCAAGCTGCCTATATTTCTCTAGGCTTGGGCACATGAGCATGTCTGCAATTCACCTAAATACCAACTCAGTTATTTAGACCCATAAAAAGAGGAAGACATGGACATGGCACAACATTTTTTATAAACTTAAAATTAAAATTGAATCTTTCAGAAGAGCATATTTGAATAGCTTCATCAAGGATTGGGAACTCCTTCTGGGTTCATTTTAATTGGTATCATAGTCACTTAAGATTCAAATAAGAGGAATTTAGAGTCATGGATACTTCCAAATTAAGCACTTCTATAGTTTTCCATCTGACATTTCACTAATCATTATACAGAGTTACCTGGAAATAATCTTCCTTATTGGGTAGCAGAATGGTACCTCTTTTGCCTCTTAGTTGATCTATGTAATTCTGTATCTTCTGTTGATAAGGTGGATAAGGTGGATTGATGTTGGATAAGGTGGATTATGTTAGTCAGTGAAGAAATATCCAACAATGCTCAGAACTTTGGGCACTTATGGAAGACCTCCACAAGAGATAGGAGGAACCCTTCAGGACAAATAACTCTGCGCTAAGAGTGCTGATTACGGTGGCAAATATATTCCCCATCTTTCTTGTAAATAGTCACAGAAGGGCTGAAACTATGAGAAACTGATTAAGTGTAGTCTCTTCTATATATAAGCTTTGCTGAGAATGCTCATTTTCGAACCATGCTAGAGATTATTCAGCTTACACCAAATAGATTTTAAAAGAATTTAACTAAATATATATATGAAGCTCCTCTTCCCAGCAGTCAAAATAATTTTCCATTTAACTGGGCATTATGAAATCAGTTAAATCTTCCAAAGTTTTATGAGCAGACTTTTGTGATATTCTTTCTCTTCTCTGCCTCTATTCTTGTCTCCTTTAAAATCATCATCCAAGTGATCAGTCTATCTAAAATGCATCTACTGCAATTCTTCGTACCTACAGCTTGCTTCTCAAGCAAGGGAAGTTTGTAATCAAAGGAAATTCTAAAGGACACCATCAGTGTTGGGAGAATGAGAAGCTATTGGATAGACATGGTCCATTTTTCTGGAAATTTGGAGAGAAAAAACTTTTATTCTGAACAAAACAAAGATTTATTATGAAGTAAAATGCAAATACATTCTAACTTCGTATACATGGCAGACCATTTTGAACTCTGGCTCTGGACCCTCCTGTGAGTATACATTTATTCTGTTTTTGCTTTGTTTACTTTGGGGGAGGGGTTTGGATTTCAGAAGCACTCAGCACCATAAGGAAGAGAGAGCAAACCCCTTGGAATAACATAAAGAACCTTCCCTGTCTGGGTACCTATTTACCTCTCCAAACTCTTCTCCTTTCACTCTAGCCTCAAACAGCAGTAACAGCACACTGCTGATTGTCCCTGCTACATGTACCACGCAGTTTTCTATCTTTGCTCATCCTAGTCCTTCAAGCTTGAATGTCCTCCCTTCTTTATTTACCTAGGTAACTCCTACTCACCTATCAAAGCCCAACATAGTTGTCACCTTCTTCAGGACATCTCTGGGCACTTTAATATTCTATTACTTCCTTTATAATGACTAAATTATCATCATATGTACCTGTCTTCCAGGCATTCCTCCGAGACAGGGACTTAGCTAAGTGTAGGTCATTTAAAATATGAAACACAGGGTCTAACTATGAGATTTAGCAATATCTTACTTTAATATACAGGTTTTGGATCATGTAATTTTGACACGAGTTTTGGTTATAAAATTATTATAAAAAATAAGCCCGTGATTAATGTCTCTTTTATTTGTTGTGAAATAGTGAAAGAACACAGTAAATTAAACTTGATTTTTTTCATTTTGTATTTTGAAAATAATACCTTTGTTCAAGCTATTAGACTACCTAGACTTTATAATGAAAGATTTAAATTTGCTATACTGAAGTTTTAGCAATATCAAACAGATTTCTAAAGAATTACAGTAAAAAATCTGAGAGCCCCCCAGTGGTCAAAATAATATATGCAAATAGTCACAGTTACTCAATATTCTTAGCTCCAAATAACTTAAAATATTTCAGTCTTCCTTTTTTTTCTTATTTTTAAAAATATTTTATTTATTATTATTTTCTTCTTTTTCTTTTTTTTATTGTTGTTCTGTTACATTTGACACCAATTTTCTCCCCGTTGCTCTCCACTGTAAAGCTTTTATTTGTTTTTTAGGGAGAGGGGAAGGAAGGGAGGAAGAGAGGGAGAGAAACGTTGATGTGAGAGAAACAGGATCTGTTGCCTCATGCATGCTCCCAGCCAGGGACCTGGCCCACAACCCTGGCATGTTCCCTGACTGGGAATAGAACCATTGCAGCAACCTTTCAGCTTGTTGGCCAGTGCTCAACCCATTGACCCACACCAGCCAGGGTTCAGTCTTCCTTTTAGAAAAATACATGCTTTGATTACTTTCTTAAGTCACTATTATATTACATAAATTTTTTTAAAGAACTATAAGGAAGCAGATACTTATCCAAATCATTCAAATAAACCACATAAAGTAGCAGCCCAAACCACCCACTTATCAATGAGATTCTGAGTAGCTGCTAGAATTAAATCACATAAGGGCAATCCTAAATCTTGTTCAGATATGAGTAATTTAATTCCTTCCATTGCAGTCATTGAAAAAAATGTGGCTGTATATTAAAACCACTCAAGATAAAGAAAGGATCCAGGCAACCCTAGCTGTGCCTGCTACTCTTGCGCTCCCCTTAAGAACAGAGTTGGATTTTAATGTGTATATTGCTAGACTTGTAAAAGCACAGTGTGCATGCATGCGTGTGTGCGTGTGTGTGTCTAAACTGTAATTTTAACAGTTTGCATAAGAAATATATTGGCTTCTCTTTTAGCAAATGCATATCTAACTAAGCCAGGCAGCAGCACTTACATTTGCTTCATCTCTTTCCATCAGATTACCCAGCAATGTCTTGGCAGAGAGCCCTGAGTAATGTCTCTGCCTTGAAAATTATTAAGCTCTAACATTTATCCAAATGCTGCAACACTGATTGGGGAGGGTATTTTTTGTTTGTTTGTTTTAATTTAATTCTGATATTAACTTATTAGCAAGTAAAGTTTGTTTTAAAAACTCCCACACACACTTAGATTCATACATGTGATGCCCAATATAGGATTAAGATTCATTTTTGCTGACATAGAACAATATATTTAATTACTATATTCCAAAATCTTTATAGACTATTCCCCAAAACCCATACTTACTTATTTTAAAAACTTAGCAACAGCAGAGGAGAAATGTTAAGAAAAGATGTTATACTCTATAATTTCATACTGAGATATTTTTTGATTGTTTTCTAAATGTGTTAGACAGAAAGAAAATGTTCACCAGTTTTCCCTTTTGTATGCAGACCTACCAATTTAGTCAATGTTTCTAAGTTTTAAAAAAAGTCAGGTTCAGTTAGTGTCTGTGAATGACCTTCAAGAAATTCAGCCTACTGCAAGAAATGTTATGGTAATTCTCAGAAACGCATACTTTAATGGAGTAAGTTATTGCCTAAGACAAAAGTGGGCATCTCTGGAGGCTACACTGTGTCTTTGAGGCCACAGGGGTACCATAGAGGAGACTGAAGCAATAATTTACCCTTGTGCAATGAGAAATACAAGGTAACTTGCACGCCAGGATCCTCTGCTTCATTAAGTTAAACACTTCCCTCATGTCATTTTAAAAAAGAGAGTATAGTACTGTAAATCTAAGTAACTTAAATTTATGTTCCAGTATCTGGTAAATGGTTACATGGGATATTTTTCAGCACTCCAAATGTTTTAGGTGCTAGGCAGTTTCAGAATGTAGACATAATTGGCTACATAATTTGGCAAACAGAGGTAGAGATGGAGTTCTGCTGTGTGGCTGTTCAAAGGATCACAAAGGAGCAACCCTGCAGTGCTAAGAAGAGAGCTTCAGATCCTCCTGCAATGAATTTTTAGAGGTTTTGCTGACATCATTATGGTTTCCGAATTTTATTATAACCCCAGGGAAAAATATGAATAAAAATGAATCAGAGAAAAAAAATGTATGTTAAAAATTTATGCTATCCATACTTTTAATTGAATGGTTACTCTTTCCATGATGCAGAAAGAAGGTATATTTCCTGACTAATTTTCTTTTTTAAAAAAAATCTATTGGTTTATGTCTTACTTTAAAAATGGAAGGAGGTGAAATGAACTACTAATAAGTAAAAAGCAGAATAATATTGCCACAGTGGACAAGGTGATAAAATGTACATGCTCCCTGTCCTACCTAAACACCCCTATGCCTATAACTGAACATAATATCTAGGATTTTCTTTGAAGAGTTACTAATGGTATGAAAGTTAATGGAACAACCTGTTCATTTTATGTGGTCACAACACTTAATTAAATATACATTCAAAAGAAAAAAACTGAACATTTTGTTCTTGTTAGTCTATTACCTTCTTACACAGAAAAATCCCCATAGATGCTCACTTTAGTGGAGTATCTTTTGAAACCCCCCAATTTTTTCCTTTTTAAGCTTCAAAATTTTTGAACTCAAAGGAAGTGAACAACAAAAATCGTCAAGAACCAGATCTTAAAGTTGAAGAGGACTTTTCTCTTTACAAGATCTTCATAAAGAAAGCATAACCAAGTCTAATAAATTAATAATATATAATCGTATTTTAAAATGAAATAACAGAGTTTTAGAGTTTCAAATGAAATGGGTAAAATACAAATCCCTTTTGAATTCTGGATTCTGATGAACACAGTCTCTTTATCTGTGGCTGTATCACAAATCATAGGCCTGAATAAAACTGAACAAATATTGTTGAAAGCCCTATCAGTTTAAAATTTGATTTCTGTTGGTATTTAAGATCAATACCATTTATCAAGAGAACACAAAGTGCCCAATTGTAAAGATATTTTTAAAGTACTTTAAAATTCTGAGACTTATGTACTTAAAGTATTACATGAGCTACCACATTATCACACTTTTAATGATTACTACAACAATCAAGGCAGTGATTTAAATCAGAATATACCAAGTGTGTTTAAATGTACATTAAAAAGTGTGTTCAAATAGGGTATATATATCCATATATAATGTTGATATATATTAATATATTATGTCTATATATTCAAATTATACATATATATTCAAAATAACTTGAGAGATACTGGGCTAAAGAAAATCACACAATATCCCCTTAGTGTAAAACTTTAAGAATCTTTAATGCTAATGGTCACCTAAAAATCTCCAAGAGATGAATATAGTATACAGTGCTTCCCTCATCTTTTTTTCATCCACATAGTATTTCCTAGAATTTTCTAATTTAAATTAAAACCCAAAAGACCTTAAAATATTGGCTTAATACATTTTCAACTTCTGTTCCGTTAATGTTTGAATTCCCCAGTTATACCTTGTTGGTACTTAAAACTAAATGCAAAGCAAAAAAGAGAGTATCAGAGTGATGGGAATTTTACTCAAAACTATGCATTTCTAACCCATAACACAGATCACCATTCTTCTGTGGCATTTTTTTTAAAAACCTCATCCTTTTACTTTGCCTCCTGGGAGAAGCAGGGGCTGGGGATTAGAATTACATTCAATTACCTTTTTTGCCACTTCTTTGCTACACATAACCAGTTCCTAGAGATGGGAAAGTGTTCATGTTTTACATTTGCTCTCTACAGTCTATAGGAATTGTCCTATCAACAGCTCTTTCCCCTTCCCCAAACTGTGGGCAGTACTCCCTGGGAGATAAGTGTGAGAACAGGGAAAATTCCAGAGGGCTGGAAAAGCTGTAACAGGGAAAGGGCACAAAAACTCTGGGAATGGGGGGGGGGTGGGGAGTGAGAGAGTCAAAGGATGTAAATAAATAAAGGATTTTGGCATCAAATTGCAGGTAGCTTGCCTGCAATGTTACCAAGTATGGGCCAATTACTGTTTACAGGTTAAGTCTAGATCTACGTTCTTCTGGGGGTTTGAGATGGCCTATCATCCATTTGTGTGAAATTCATTAGAATCCTTCATAAATAATTTAGCCTTTTCTCTTTCCAGGCATTAGGATTGTATCCCTCACCAAAATGAAGTTAGATGTGGCCACATGGCAAGCTTTGGCCAAGGAAATGAGAGTATAAGAAACATGGATTATTTCAGGGAAAGCAACAATGCAGAGAAGGCCCTTTAGCCAACCCACGATGGATAATTTGCATGAGTGAAAGGGAAAGATTTAGGGGTTGTTTCTTACCTTGGGAATCCACACATAGTATATGTGGAGTATTTCATATGTCTGCATCTTAGTTTTATCATATATCAAAGAAAAAGCATATGTCTTTTATCTACAAAATAGTAGGAAACACTGGAAACATCTTAGAAGAGAATTGCTACACTTATTTGACGTGTTAGAAACATATTTTGATGAGTAAATGTTTTTCTACAACTGTGTAGTAATGAATAGTCTAAGACTAGAAGTTCATATGCATTAGAAGATAAATTTCACTCAAAATTAATCTACATCTTTTAACGAAATTAGTAAAGGCATCTATATTGTTGAACTATGATTAACTCAGTTTATGCATTCTTTCAGCACTCATAAGTTTGTGTACTACCACACAACATAGGAATGGGATATAGAGAGTAATGTAGGACTCAAAAAGAAATAATAAAAGTAACTCTATTGCTCTCTTTAAAATACACAAATCTTTACAAAGCTTTCATGGCTAAGGATGCTGGAGTCATTCTTTCACCATATATATTTTGCAAGTATGCAAAGTCCAGTTTTATTTATGCAAATATATGTACTTTTATTTTATATTAAGATACCACACAATTTTCCACGAGACAATGATACACGTTCTACTTAACATTTTTTTTAAAGAATTATTTCAGGTCTCTTTAAGCTATTTTATAATGAAAGTAGTATCTGCTAAATATGAGATTTAATAAATTAAGTAATCCCAACATTATTCTAAAACTTGGCTTTCCAAGAGGATACTACTAATCACCGAGGAAAGGCAAAGTGATGTTTTAAACAGGTGTGGAGGTTAGCACAAATAAATTAAGAATAAAAATGAAATAATAACATAAATAATTTAAGAAATTAAATCCATTGTTTTAACATGCCATACTCCAGTGTCAGTGTCCCATGCAGGGGGCTAAATAAATAATTTCATTGTCTAACACAGTTCAGGCATAAGGTAGAAGCTTGATACAGATTTGTTGAATTAACAAGACAAACTAGCTCAGCTACTTGGAAACTACAATTTAAAATAAGCCATTTTTCAAGAGCTAGTCCTAATTTCTTTTATAAATGGGGAAAAAACAGAAAAAGCCAATATTGTATTTTCGTATTTTATGACAGAGTATTCTGGATTCTCATCTAAATATAGACTTTGCATGTTTGATTATATTCAAAGTTTTTTTTTAAGTTAAAATTTTACCTTATGCTGGTGCTTTTGTTATAGTGGAGGTATAAGAACCCTGCATGAGATTAAATATAAGCTAAAGCCAAATTTCTTATTTTTCTAAATCTTAGGAGTTATCATATCAAAGGCATACAATAAATATGTGAAAAACTTATACATGATATGAGGACTATAAAATTAGTTAAATATCTTCAGAATGAATAAGCTATATTTTGTCTGGCTCCCACTAACTATATTCAATTTTTAATAAGCAAATGCAGGGTTTCTTTTAACTTAGAATAGCAAAACAAGATTAACATTGTTTGTCAAAGCCTTAACATTTTTGAGAAAAATATTTCATCTAACTATAAAATTAAGGCCATAATGTCATATCACATAAGCAATCAAATGCTTTCCTTCAAGCACCATGCTATGATCTAAAAACAAGCCAGTGTTTTCTGATATTTCAAATTTGAATTGCGTGCAATGAGATCATTTTAATTTAGTTGTGTAACGTTGACTTTTTCCATTTGTGTTCTTCAGCATTATGGACAGTTGAAACATGTCAGTTTTCCAACTCTATGACTTTCTTTTTGATTATGAATCTCTGAAAATATATAGCTAATTTATCATATTTAAACTTGTCATCTCTCTTGTCATCACAATTGAGTTATAAAGTCTCATTTGGCTACAATGAAAATAGATAACTTCTTCCTCCACAAAATAGTAATAACGAAATGTATTTTTAACTGACTATTAAGGATCACTATCCTAGACAACGAGTCTAAGTAAAAGGATAATGACGTTTAGAAAGAAAAAGAATAAAATAAAAAAGGGATTGTTGAGGTAAACTTTGCCAGGGTAATCATTTGTTCATCCCTTAAACATGCTGACTGATTTCTGTGTGTTAGTTACTGAGAATACAAAAATGAGTAAGAACAATTCCTGCCATCAGGGGTCTCCAGAATGGTTGATGAAGCTATACAGTTAAAGAAAGTACAGTGAATTTGACTTATGAGATCAACCTTGAAGAAGAAGCAGGATTTGCCCACAAAGAAGATGAACAATGGGCATTCTGGACAAAACGATTAAAAACAAAGTTGTTAGACTAACACAGAGGTGTGATAGTGTACAGAATGTTCTGGAAGCAGTAATTATGTGCCATGAATGTGTTGGTGATAACCAGTGAAGCAGTGGAGATAATGTCAGAGAAACAGGTCAAGGCCTTGGGGCAGGCCTGATTTAATAAATTTTAAGGAATTTATTGTAAAGGGAATGGTGAGCCACTAGAGATTTTTAAGTAGGGTAGCAATTCAGTTATGTCTATTATTTTTAAAAGATAGTTGTGTTGATCCTAGTGTGCAGGGTAAAGTCTAGGGGCAGGATTACAACTGGGCAACCACAGTAATACCCAAGTGAGATGACAAAGACCTGAAGTAGAGCAATTGCAAAGAGAATGGAAAGGAAGGAATTTAAGATAATTCTTTAAATGTAGTGATACTGTAGACAGGCCAACAGAAAGCAGGAGAACTCAAGGTCAACAGCTGAGAGTGATGGCAGTGGGGGTGGATTAGAGAGAGTAAAGAGATTACTAAAGAGAGGGGCCAGCTAGGTACAGATAAAAGGACTGTTAAGTATTGTTGACAGTTCAAATAAGGTTGGAAAACATGAATCTTCCAATCGGCATGCACGCACAGATTTCTCCAAAAAGCCTCAACAGATCAGGTCACAACTAAAAAACAAATCAGGAAAACCTCCCTAAAATCATCAATAGTACCAGCAGATTGCCTGATAGCTTCTCTAGAACTGTCAAAAAAAGAAAAAACATTATAATAGCAGTAGAGAGAATTTCCATTTCTGGTAACAATAATGAGATAATTTGGACTGACACTCCCACTGAAGTAACTAAAAATATTTAAAATACTAAAATAGCAAAGCGCTAATAAGAAAGTGAAGACAGCTCACAGGAAATTTAGAAAACCAGAACTCTGAGAGAGAGGCTCATCTTTGAAAGTTTTTGCCCTTAGGCACATAACTTATCAGGAACCAAAGATCTGAGAAATCAGCTTGCACTTTCGGCAGGCAGCCTTATGGGTCTCCTGGGATATCAAAACCCATGGTCCTCAGGTGAGGACTTGAATCAACTAACTCAATTTTATGGGCCACATCTTTCTCCAGGGGAGGAAGGAACCTCAAGTCAGCCGTTCTTCACACAGGTTTGCAGTCTGCCTTCTTGCACAGGAGTAAGTGAGGAAACGTAGGTATTGCACTTGGACTAAAGTAATTCTGGTCTGAGATTGTCCTCAGGTGCTGGCAGAAAAGCAAATCGAAGTCTCCTCTGGAGGAAAATACCATCACCACTAGGTCTCAACTTATTTTTACAAATAATTTTAAAACACAGTTCCAGCAAATGGTCAAGAATATCCAAACAACCGAAAAAAATAGGACACCATGAATGAGAATGACAGGAATAATAATAATCCGGTAACACTTGAAATATTAGAATTAGTGGACATATATTACAAAACAACTATACTTACTATATTCAAAGAAATGAAATCCAGGTTTGACAATTTCAGCGGGGAACTAAAACTAATGATAATAACATAATAGTTGCGGAAAAATATTCACTTACACATTTTCCTGTCAACAGTATTTGGCCACAGAGTTTAAAATTCTTACATTTTAGAATTCAAAATTTTTATATTTGTTTTTTCTTTTGACACATTGAAAGCAAGAAACAAAACCCCACTTTAATAAGCCTAATAAAACTATTTATATTTATAATTCAATCAGAAATATATTAGTTAAGGAAAAGGTAAGTCTGCATGTGTGTGTGTGTGTGTGTGTGCATGTGTAGTGAGCACACACGTGCAAACACTCACAGATTTCTGGGGAATACCTATGATTCCTGCCAGGCTCACCCCTACTGTCAACAGTTCAGGATGCAGCAGGAGCAATTTTGAAAGATACCATCCATTTGCACAGAAATGAAAATTAATTTTAACTTTTACAACCTAATGGGTTAATTTTAAGTATTAGGGAAGGTTAACTGTGATTTAAAAAAATTGCTTAAACTGTTTGGAAGTGAGGTATTTATACAGAAATGCAAATATTCCCGGTGGACTTAATGTATTGACTTTAAAACACTCTATAGTCAGACTCTTTTTGGAAGACAGGTCTTGACTGTAAGAAGAGGGATTTAGCAGTTGACATTTATTAGGGGCTGAGAGGGAGGAGGGCAAGAGGGGGCGAGAGAAAGTGGGCAAAGTAAGAAGGACAGGGCACCAAAACTGAGCTCTGCCAACCTTGAATTTTGTTTAGTCTTGCTAGATTGTTCAGTAGTTATAAAATCAAGCGATTCTATCAATATAATTCATTTTAGAAGAGCAACAGTACATTATTTATTCTTATCAAAGTTGAGTGACACATCCATATGAAGTCATTTGTTTGTATCTCGTTTAGCCAACTTAGTTCATTAGAATCCAGCCTATCTGACAGAACAAAAATCGGCCAGTTGCATTTAACAACTGTTCGGCCCCACACTTGGGAATAAGAACGTCAGCAGGTTTATTTTCCCCATATAAAGTAGAATTTCCAATTCACACCAAGAACTCCGTGACTATTATGGACAGTATTTATTCTGAAGGAATGCTGCGCAAGTTTGGAAAAACTGTCTCTAGAGCAGAGCTGAGAGGTCATCTGAAAACAAGAAACCAAACCTATACATGGTCAAAACTGAAGTGAACTAAAGTTTGTCATTCTTTTTTCCCCCCTTTTTTTTAAAGAAAAAAAGGTTTGAAAAACTTAAAACACTGTGACAATAGCAAATTAGACAACTCTTTCCCTTCTCTGCTCTCAAGCTCTGTATAATCAGGATGCCTACCTTCACTTAGTAAATATCAGCTTTTCTTGGAGGAGGAGAATCTGCTTAGAATTAATGAGGCAACACCAAAAAATAACTTCCATTAACAAATTGCCTATTTTCTCTCATTTGTTTTATTAAAAATCAGAATATCTTCTAAAGGCTCCTTATGCAAGTTGGACCACCTCTTTACCCCTTCTTTTCTTTTTCTTTTCAATTAAGAAGTGCCATAGTGCCGCGCAAGGGGAACAACTATTTCACAATAATAATACAGTTGCATCCAGTGGTATCATAGGCACAGTAACAGCCGGCGTGGTAACATGCAACTACTGACATTATAATTCAGTAAATGCAGGGTGTTTAAGGAGGAGTTAATAAAGGGGAAAGTAAGTACGACTAAAGCAAAACCGAAGTTACAGATGCACAAGGTAAATTTCAAGACTAAGCTGAAGTACTCTCTGCCACACAAAATGTAAAATGCCAGATATCTCTAGAAAGGTAAGAAAGTCACAACACTGGAAAACCTGCATTACAACTTTTTTGTTCACATAGATAAAAAGAAAAATTCAACACTAACCTTCCCAGAGAAGAGATGCTTCTTAAATCCAATTTTTTCACTTACCCTAGGTATGTACAGCAGGATCTTTTAAATCCTTTTAATTCCAGTACTTTCCAGAAATATATGAGTTCTTAGCACATTCACTTGAACAATCAACTTTAACCAAATTGTTACTTAAAACATAACAGAACTCTCTGAAATTCTAGGGAGAGATATGAGTTTAAAATCCAGCTTCTAGAGCTTGGTGTATACTGTGTCTATCTTTAACTTGAAAATGATTTGGTTTCACATTCCATTGAAGTCCTACTGGCAGATGCCTTTGGAAAACTCACCAATGGCAGGCTTTCAAACGTCCTCGCTCCAGCCCCTCCTCCCTCTGACCGAGCTTCCGCTGTTACATCTAATGCTGATTTACTCAGCTGTCTTTCTACCTGTCTGTGCCTGGGTAAAAGGAGATGCTTTCATTGATGGCTATTACGGAAACACTTGGAAACTGAAGATCAGCCGGAGGACTCACTGTGCTTTCCCCTCCCCCTACTTACTGCCAGAAACCAACTGACTTCCAAACTTGGCTGTCTGAAAAAGAATGTTCTCTGATTGGCATTCCTGGAAGCAGAAAGCAAGGCAGCTCAAGTTTTGTTCTGTTACTCAGCATGAAAAACTCCCCAGGTATACATAATACAAACAAGTAAAGAGAATGAAGCGAATATTTTGGGGCATTACCAATATTTTTGTTGTCTCACAGCATTTATATTTTAATATACACATGTAATTTATACCCCAAATGGCTCAGGATACAGTAAAAAAAAGTAAAATGGTAAATCTTTAGTTTAAAAAAATTGAGACCCATTAGAGAAACAGTCACGCTGCTTGCTGCCTGCTTGACAGTATTCTGGAGGGCAACAGTGGCTTTTCTGTGTGAGAGAACCTTGTTTATAAACATTGTGAAAAAAACTGATTTCAGTTGTTCTTTATTGCAGACAGCAGGAGAGCGTACAAACATTTCTACCTCCTTGTCAAACTTCGTTTTCTAGAGGTGTCTTGCAAAATTTAGTGAGGACTGGGAAAAATATTGTGTGTGTATTGTACATACACTCATCTGAGAAAAGAGAAAATGACTGAATGGAAATGAGAAAAATACATTTCATCAAATAGGATCTCACAAGGATTAGTAATGAGGGATCCCTTTAAGTCACTAAATAAACTTGTGTTTAATATTTATTTAATAGTTGCTGAGGTCAAAAGATCTGCTGCTGAAAATAATTTACCTCTTTATGATCAAAAGAGTGAATTTATTACAAGTAATTTTATAGACTAGACAACTTTTTGAAAGGCCTAATTAAACATTTATAATTTTGGTGATCAAGCAGACCACAACCCCAAGCACTTTGGAGTTTCCAGATTTCAGCCGCTGTGGCTGCCAACTCCAGGCAATGTCAGCTGGCAGCTCAGGGCAGTGGACTGGCTGCAGCTGCTCTTGCAACTTGTACAGACATCTCAAAACTATTTGATGGCGAAGGGTTGGCTACAAAAAGTAAGCTCTCCTTTTGTTTGTTTGTGGTTGGTTTTTAATTTTCTGTACTAGGTGGTCTTCTAACACTTATAGACCAAGATCATTTTAGGGAACCATGAGTGAAAATATGATTAACTGGCATCACGTTACTAATTTATTTCGGCGATATTTTGATGTCTCCTGTTGACTGGCATTCTACCAGCTTGCTTACTCCTTAACCTGTTACTAAGATGTCTTTTTAAATGATTAAATAAAAGAGTCAGAGAAGGAAGAAACTTTATTCATATTCCCAAGGTTGATTGTCCTAGGGGAATTTCAGGCTCTATGAAAAGATGATAGATAAGAGCATCCAAATGACTTCAGCAATAAATAGAAAGAAAAAACACATTTACTGAGAGAGCACACATAGTTGTCTCTGAGTTTCTTCTTCCCTCTTTCAAAATACTTTTCCCCAGTGCGAGTGGATGGTGTCAAAACACATGTGAACTAAGCAGATTGGATGGAGTTGGTGGCAGGCCATCTAGTTCACATTCAGCCACACTGTTCATTTATGTTGTATTTTGACTCAACACTAGCACATAACTGACACTAAGAAATGTTTGTTGAAACTGAAGAACTTCTTGTTCAAAAGTCTACATTTTAACCTATGGAAAATGCTTATATGTTGGCTCACATTTTAGGTAAATATATTTTGCATTTTTCTTAATGAATTTTTTCAGAAATAATTATATCTCATTTGAAGCCTAACCAAAAGATTACATGGAAGATATATTAGGTACTGAGCACCTTCCCTGAATCCCTGTCCCAAGAAATCATCGTGAATTTTGTCTGAGTAATTGAGCCTAAATATCAGCATGGCGAGTATTATTAAGATCACTTTTATTGGCTTCCAAGAAAAATAGAGAAAAAAGGAAATGTTAAGTCCTTTACTATTTCATATTAGCTAGTAAAATATAACAATTTCCTTTATTGAATTGTTGCTGGCCATTTCCTTACAGTGCAATATTTACCAACCAAATATCTCCTTAGGTTCCCAACTTCATCTCCCCTTATATTTCATCTGTGGCAATCATGGAAATTTCAGAACAGTCTGCAACAGTAGTAGTAGCATTAGTCCAAATCCAAGGTTAAATGAGAACAACGTGAATTAAAATTCTTTTTCTTGTTAACCTTCACAAGGCAATTGATAAGATTTATAATGGCTAGAACTCAGTGTTTATCATGAGTAAATGTTATTTTTCTCTTTCATAAGCACTAACATGAGAGTTAGGATTTGGTAAAAAAAAAAAAAAAATAGATCTCAGGGCTTGCTTCCAAAGAAAACTGGTCATGTAACAGGAAAATCAAGTAACCTTGATTTATCGTGAACAAGCAGTTAATCTCCTCTCTGTTCTCCAGAAATAGACTGTATTAGTACAGTTCTCTGGATGGCAAATGCAGGTAGCAGGTTCTTTGCAGAGGTAAACAAGATGTTTAAACTCATGCCTTAGTTTTAGCTGATTTGTGAGGCATCCATGTGTGTAAGGAATCTGGTCATGCAAAGCAATGGCCCATTATATTTTTGCTCCCTGTGGTCCTTTAGAAACTGGCATAGGGGGTATTCAAGGTGATGGTTTTGCAAATGAATTTTTTGCCTATTGTGTAGCATTTATTTTTTCAAAGCATATACTATTTGCTAAAGGCTGAAAATTTGTGTCCCTCCCTCAAATTCATATGTTAAAACCCAATCCCCAGTGTATTGGTATTTAGAGGTGGGGACTTTTGGAGGTGATTAGGTCATGAGGGTGGAGCCCTTATAAATGGAGTTAGTGCCCTTATAAGAGAAGCCCTAGAGAGCTCCTTTGTCCTTTCCACCATGTGAGAACACAATAAAAAGATAGCCCTTTATGGACCAGAAGTGGGTTCTCACCAGACACCAAGTGTTGGCATCTTGATTTTGGACTTCCTAGCCTTGAGAACTGTGGGAACTAAATTTTTGTTGTTTATAAGCCACTCAGTCAATGGACTAAGACACTATTTATGCAAAAATGAGGGTAGGTGAATAGCAACTTTTTTCCTAAGGAAAAATTAATAAATCCAAGTAGTAGTTGTTTAAAAGTAAAATAGATAATGTTCAAGAAAAAGTTGAAAAACTATGCATAAACAACATTAGAAAACAGATAAGGAAGGGATTCAAAACAGCAACATACTATGTACAATTTTATTAAATGCTAATCAATTTAAAAATTGAATGAACTAGACACTCATTGTGAATGCCTATGGTATGAAAATAGCCTTAATTATGGAAATGGCCATATGTATAAAAATACTGATTATAGTACCATGTTTCTTAGAGAAAAACTGGGACCAAGAGAGTTTTAATAACAACATAAAGTCATGGCTAAATAATGTTCAGGTTAAAATTATAGCATATAAATATATGTGTGTCATTATTTCAACTATATTAGAACATCTGTGGGAACTAGAAGGAAGGATAAAAACCAGGAGAAAATCTATCAAAATGGTTTGTGGATACACACACACACACACACTCTCACTCTCTCTCTCTCTCTCTCTCTCTCTCTCTCTCTCTCTCTCTCTCTCCTTTCCTTAATCCTCTCTAATTACATAACAACTTTAGGTCATCACTAATTGGTGTTCACATGATCTTGGCTATGTACATATTAGTCATATGTAAACCACATGGATTTATATATAATTCAACTGTCTTTTACACAGTTTTCTTTTTCTTGACATGGCAGGGCTGTCATATTTTTATATGCTTAATTTTTTATCTGCCCATCATTAGATTTTTTTCAAACTGTCCTGTACCTGTGTAACCTTCCTCTTAATATAGACAAATATATGTGACTTTTCATGCACCTCCGTGGCCCACTGAGGGCCTTTTTGTGGTGATACTTCTGAGCCGTCATCCCTTTGCTTCTCCGTAGAGTTGGATCCCCTCTCCTGAATTCTTTGTTCTCCTCTTTCCTAATGGACCCCTGATGGGTGTGTGGGGGAAGCATATACTCCTATAGCTTCCTGAAGAAGGTGCTCAACACAGAAATTTTTGGAGAACTTGAATGCTTCAAAATATCTTTACTCTTCTTTTATTAATTGTTAGCTTGACTTGATACAGAATTCACTGCTGGGAAATACTTCTTCCTCAGAAATTTCAAGGAATTTCTTCACTGCCTTTTAGTTTCTAGTATTGTTATAGGGAAGTCCTTCTGCTCCCTGGTTTATTATTTCTACCTTATCCCTGGTGTCCTAATATCTCCTGGTGGTATGATTTGTTGTCATATCCCTCTCTGATTATGTTTGAAACTCAAAGGACTTTTGCTGTACTTATATCTTCCAATTCTGGGGAAATTTTGTTGTATTTCCTTAACAATTTCTGAGCTCTATTTCCTCTGTTCTTTCGTTCTGAAATTAAACTTCTTTTAGTTGGATGTTGGACCCTTTAGACTGATCTTCTAATTTTATTATCTTTTCTATTCATCTTATTTCTGTCACTTCCTCTCTGGAATAATTTCTCATCTCCCTGCTGTTGAATATTTTATTTCTACTAACATACATTTACTTTCTAAGAATTCTATCTGTCTTTATTTGTTCCTTTTCCAGAACACCACATTTTGTTTCATGGACACAACTGCCTTTCTAATAACTGTGAGAATATACATTTTTTAAAAAGCTTTCATCTCATCCCTAAAGTGTTTGTTTCTTTCAATTCCTTGTTTCCTTGTTTGGGTCTCTTATGAGAGAGACTTTCTGCCACATCAGGTATTCCTTAGCTATCTACTAATGTAATTATTGTGGATGTTAGGATGTTACCATAATGCAATTAGATAAAGCTGAGCCTTCACTGAAAGAGTTTGAAAGGTAACTATATTTCTCCCACCTTGGGTTTCCGGATCTTCTAGAGAACCACCTTCTATATTCTATCTAGGAAAGACAATCCCGGTTGCCAATGTCTTGGGAGCAAAGCTGGGTGAGAAGACTTGAAAGAAAGAGGAGCTCATTATTATTCCTATTTACACTTAATCTACCAGAGTTCAGTATTATGTCCATCCTTCCCTACCAATGTTTCCAGTATTGCTGAGTTTGTAGCCTCTCTCGTTACACTACTGTAGAGAATAATGCTCCCCCGCCATGTCTCCTGCAGGGTGAGGGCAGGGTAGGAGCCAGGCTGCACAGGGCTGAGCTAGGAGGAGATGTTAGAGTCCAACTGCTCATCTGAAGACTTTCAACCAAGTCCTGTGTTCAGCCCCACCTCTTCCCCTTTGTTCCAAAGCCCCTTTAGCTTCCAGTCCTTGAGCTTTCCAAGGGTTTTCTAGGGAGTTTCCATTTGCATCTTATTGGCATCTCCTCTGCAGACACCTGAGTTTACATGTTTCTGCTCAGCTAAATCAAGTGCCACTCATCCATTTCCTTTGCATTTTCAAAACAAACATAAAACATGTCAATAGCTTTCTGCTGCTCTATGTTCTTCCATTTTTTTAAATGTCAATATGGAGTTGCCTTGGAAAGGACAGTATGGCACTAAGTATGTGTTCAATCCACCATTTTAACTGTAATTCTCTGCTTTAAAAAGGGAATTCTCTGCAAAATGATCCCCCAAAATTCAGCATTTATGTGTGTATGTGGGGAGGCAACATAATATTTCATAATTCTGCACAAACATACCCAATGTTAACATGATAGCTAAATCCCAGCAAAGCATACAATTATCTATATCAGACACTGTGAAGTATAACATACTAAAAACAAAGTTATCTCTCTATTCTGAAGTGGGTTGCGGGGTCCTTACATTAAAATTTTCATCATGTATCTGTGGAATTCAATATAAGAACACATATAATTAAAAACAATTTCTTCGTATGCAAAAACTATATATCTTACAATGTGAAAACAAATTTCTTTTGTAACTGAAGTTCTGCTTAACTATCAATTAAACCAAGACATGTAAATTATCTTAAAATTATCTTGGCAGCAATTTTGTCCTTGTTTTTGGTTGGAAGGAAACAAAAATTCTGATAGTGAAGTCATTTCCCTTTTAAGTTGTCATAGTCATTCTCATAGAGGCCAAATTTGTGTATTTTGTTATTTGAGGTAGATTAATCTTGAATCATTTCATTACTCTGGCTCCTTATAATATGTCATTCTGGAGACATAGGCTTTCTAGAAGATATATTATACCCTATTTCTTTCAGAGGGTCCCACCAATATTGAAGCAGGAATACACAAATCTTATTTCTATAGCTATAAGGATTGGCCATGGGTGAAGTCAAAGGTCATCCTTGGCATTTTAAAAATTTCCTTCCATATTTCCCTCTATCTACCATGTAATCATCAGTACTGCCCTTAGACCTACCCAACAGAGGGGGTAAGGCTCTGCCCTGGGCTTTATACTTCAGAGGGCCCTGTTATTCTAGTCCTCCTCTATCTATGTCTTTCCCCACAGAGTTATGACTTAGAAGAAGAACCAGTGACTGTCTTTCATACCATGCTCTGGGTACTTATAACCATGGAACTTCCTGCTCAAAAGATCCTGAGACTTCTTCCCGGTCTGCTTTCCCCAGGTAAACCTGCCTTTAGCATGTATATCTCAAAGACTTATGTGTGGCTAAAGGGTGGTTGTTTGTGGGGAGGTGGCTGCAGTGGGTACAAAATGACCCATCAAACAGGTAAAGACCTAAAGAAACCTAGATCAATTTCCAAAATGGGATTAACCCGTTGTTGGAGATAAAAATTCTATAGTTTTTAGGACTCTTAGAATCATGGTGAGAGGAGAAACACCTTTACCATATGGTAGGGGGGAGAGGCGGGCAGATGTAAGGACAACCAATCCAATTGTTAACAACCGTTTAACAGCTGCAAGTGGGGTGGTATCATAGATTAGAATCCTGCAGCACCCCAGCCACAAAGAATATCTGTAACTGCCTGCCAACTCCTTACTGCAGGATTTCACTGAGATTTTGAGGGTGGTTGAGATGCGTTAAAGCAGGACGGGAGAGCTGACAAAGATTCCCTTCAAGGTGCACAAGGTCTTTCCTCCACTCACTGCCATAGCTCTTCAATGGCTGGGGGGCAGGGGCGGGCAACACGGTAGAGGAAGATGTCCTTAGGTCTGAACAGTTGGGGACTGGAGTGTAAAGGAGGGAGAGATCTCCTGTGGTTCAGAAACATTGTCAGGTAGGCTAGGCATGAAGGTATCACCAAAGCACTGCCAAGCTCAGTGTAGATAAAGAGAAAGTCATATTTCCTCCCTTGATACACCTAAAGCCAATGGTGAACTGAATTTAACCAAGGTTGTAGCAAAGCCCAGGTTAAGAACTAGTACATAATAGATCGACTCAGTCTTCCTCATCCTCCCACCAAACACACATACACACCAACAGCCTGATAGAGAAAGGACTGAGTCCTTTCCTGGGGGTAAATATTATTTACTACTATACTTTCCCATAAAGACTAATATGCAGTTAAAAATTATAAACCAGATAAAGAAGCAAAAAAAGGTGACCCTGTACTGAAAATTAAAAATTAGCAATAAAAACAGACCCACAGATGGTCCAGATATTGAACTTAGCAGACAAGAATTTTTTTTTTAAGCTGTGATAAATATGTTAAAAGAATAAAATGGAAAAAGTGAGAAGCACGCATTAACACATGGGGAATTTCAGTAAAGATATGGGTATAATACAAAAGAAACAAAAAAAATAAAAGTACCATAAATACAGGAGTCATTTAGTAGGTTAAGTAGTAGACTGAGCCAAGTAGAAAATAGAATCAGTAAAAATTCAAATAGGTCAATAAAATCATCCAAATTAAAACACAAGAGGAAAAAAAATGAAGAAGAAAGAACAGAAAATCTGTGATTGTAACATAGTATCTAATTGTCTAACATATGTATAATTGGAGCCCCAGAGGCTATGAGAGAGAGGGATGGGCTGTAGAAATATTTGAAGAGATCATAGGTACATATTTTCCAAAATTGAAGACTTTCAAAATGTATCAAAAAAGCTAAGTGAAACCCAAGCAGCATAAATGAAACAACAAATGTACACAAACAAAACAACCAATAACAACAATAACACACTGAGGCAGTTTATAATTAAACTACTTAAAACAAAGAAAAAGTAAATCTTAAAAGCAGCTATTGGAGAAATATATCATATACAACTTTCAGAATTATGCCCGATAGTTCCTCTTAAAACACTGGATACCATAAGACAATGCAGTATCTATAAAGTGCTGAAGGAAAGCACTTTTTAATATAGACTTCTCTGTTCAGTAAAAATATCTTTCAATGTGAGGGTAAAGACAGGTAAAAATTGAGAGACTATTATTTCCAGAAGATATGCACTAAAGGAGATAATAAAGAGAAATTTTCAAACAATTATTTTTGATGGAAGCCTGGACTTACTTGAAGAATAAAGAGCACTAGAAGAGATAAATAGATAAATATCTGAGTACATATCAAAGACCTTTGAAAAAAAAGTATTATTTATTTATCTATCTAAAAACTAATGACTACTTAAAACAAAAATAACAACATATTTTGTGTTTATTATCTATAAACATATATAATAAAATATATAATGAAATAAAATATAAAACAAAAAGAAAACTAAGAACAGTATGTGAGAAAACAGAATTATACTTTTGTATGGTTCTTAAGACTATTCTTTTAGTTATATGAAGAAAGATAAGTTAAAGGTGCAAATTGTGTAATCTCAAGACACAACTACTGCAAAACAAGCATTCCACTGGGGTATAGTAAAAAATAAAAAAAAACTCAATAGAAGAGAAGAAATGGTATAGTAAATTATTTAGTTAACTCAAAAGAAGGCAAAGAATCAAGGAACATAAGAACAAAGAAGACATGAGACAAACTGAAAACAGATACTGAGATGGTAGACTTAAACCTAGTGATAGCACATATTACATTAAATGTAAATGGAATAAACACTCCATTATCAACCTGAATTGAGAAAAAGCATTAACAAATTCTATGTTTTTTGAAAAAATGTGCTTTAAATATAAAAACACAGATTCATTGAAAGTAAAAGAGTACAGAAAGATGTACCATAAATGTTGGTGTGCCTATATTAAAACACATTGGACACATTAGATTTCAACACAAGGAGTATTATCAGAGATCAAGAGGGACACTTTATAGTAATAAATGCATCAATTGATCAAGAAGACATACAACCTGGCTGGTGTGGCTCAGTGGATTGAGCATCAGCCTGCGAACCAAGTGTCACTGGTTCAATTGCCAGTCAGGGCACATGACTAGGTTGCATGTCAGGTCCCCAGTTGGGGGCGGAAGTGAGAGGCAACAAACAACACAGTGATGTTTCTCTCCCTCTCTTCCTCCTTTCCCGTCTCTCTAAAAATAAACAAATAAACAAACAAACAAATTATTAAAAAAAGAAGACATACAAGTAAAAATAGAACTTCAAAATGCATGAAGCAAAAACTGACAGAATTAAAGGGAAAAAGACAAATTTACAACCATTATTTAAAAGCACACACACACACACTATTAATGACCAACAATAGACTGGAATAGGGTGTATATTGGGGAAACATCTTGAGTCAGGATGCATTTCTTGGACTATAATTTAGAAGTTTGATCCAGAGAAGAAGAAGCCTTAGCATATGACATGAGCAGGGGAGTCCCTGACAGCTAGCAAACTTAGCAGTTTCACAGGTATGATAAAACACAGATGTTTTTATCTCTTGTGACTTTAAGGTGAGGTGAGTAATAAATAGCCTTACCCATTTTTCCTGGTGGTAATACAAATATCACTACTTTCTTTGTGTTCCATGATGGGACAAGAGTAAGAGGAAAGGTGTCCAAATACTTGACACACTCTCTGATGGTTGGTCTTGATTGTCATCTGCAAGTTTGAGTTCCAGATGGAATGTTCTTGGTACCCTGTAGTCTGTTGGGCCAATGGGACTCTGGCAACCTGCATCTCTGAGATAGCCACTTATGCTACAGAGGCCACACTAACAGGCACATAGTTTTACTACAGGCTTATCCTGGAGACACTACAAGACTGAGCACTACACCGTCAGCTTTGAGTCCAGGTCCAGTACTCAAGTTTTCCCTGGGAGATGGTGGTACGGGCAGCTATTATCTGCATTTTATATAGCTAAGAGCATGCTTTATAAGCATAGGAATAAAGAGCTTGACAGAGTGTTTTCTACCCTAGATTAAGACAAAGTTAAACTTTATGACAGTCTCCAGCATGTTAAGAAAGACAATAAAGCACTGGAGACCTTTTGTTAAAGGCCAGACTCGAAACAAAGATACTTGAAATGCTGAGTATAGAGGCAGAAACTTAAAAATAAAAATGAGCCCTACTTTTTATCGAGGCTAAGACAGGTTTTCTAAGAAAAAATGGGGAAAAGAAATCTAAACACCCAGAACAAGATGAGGTGATGTTTGATGTTACCAGGGCAATACAGGCAGTGCAGGATGAATTGGAATATATTTAATCCCAAATGATTTAAGCCAAAATAATCTTAAAATCTATGTCAGAAGAGTAAAACAGAACTATATATAGTATTGAAGAAAAGTTTTAATAAAATTCTAACCTTGGGAAGGTTTAAAACTATTATATGAAAAAAAATGTGTAGTGAACTCAATAAGCAGGGGAGAAAAGGTAGAAAACTCAAAGGTATTTTTTTTTTCATATAAAAAGGCTAATCAGATTCAGGGTCTGACTGAATGCTTGTTGAATATGACAGATTTGTTTGATGCACTTGGAGATGACATAGACGATGGTCACTGTATATAACCTAAAGGTCAGAAATTGAAGGGCACTGAGGTGAGAAGCTTTGAAGATACACATATGCTATCAAGCAAATGCTGCTAAACAAACCTTTGAAAAATTAATCAAATATGTAGTAAATTAAGTAGAGAAGATAAAAGGGCTTGCATATGATATTGAAACTCTTCAAAGCAATTGTGCATCTTTAAAATCAGAAAATGAAAAGATTGAAAATGATGTTCAAAAGCTTGACAAGAAGTAAGGACTCAACTGTATGAAGAAAATTGAATAAACCTCATAGAAAACTAATTGTACAAGGGAGAAAGAGTTTACAGGGGGAGAAGTGTTCTACAGAAGACAGAGGTATTAATCATGCCCCGAAGAGTCACAGAACTATAGAAAAGAATGGTTTTCATTTGATTGTACTCTTCACATAGTAAGAGTATCATATTTTGACTTGATTAAAAATCAACATAACACTAAGGAAAACAGGTATACATCAAACTAAAAAGGTTTTACAAAGCAAAGGAAATCATCAACAACAACAACAAAAAATTGCAGCCTACTGAATGGACAAAGATATCTGCCAATCGCACATCACATAAGGGATTAGTGTCTAAAATTTATAAAGAACTCATACAACTCAACACCAAAAAACCAAAAACCAAACCAACCAACAAACAAACAACGCCCCCCCCAACCTCCAAACAATCCAATTAAAAAAATGGGCAAAGGACCTGAATAGACACTTATCCAAGCGGATACACATATGGCCAATAGACATATGAAAAGATGCTCAATATCATTAATCATCAGAGAAAAGCAAACTAAAACAACAATGAGATATCACCTCATACCTGTTAAAATGGCTATAATCAATAAATCAACAAAGAAGTGTTGGGAAAAATATTCAGAAAGGAGAACCCTCCTGCACTGTTGGTGGGAATGCAGATTGATGCAGCCAGTGTGGAAAACAGTATGGAAGTTCTTCAAAAAATTAAAAATGGAACTGTCTTATGACCCAGTAATTCTACTTTGGGGCATATTTCTGAAGAAACCCCAAATACAAATTTGAAAGGATATGTGCACCTCTATGCTCACTGCAGCAGTGTTTAGAATAGCCAAGATATGGAGGCAACTGAAGTGCCCATCAATAGATGAATGAACAAAACACAATATTATTTGGCCCTAAAATAGAATGAAATCTTACCATTTGTGACAACATGAATGAACCTAGAGGGTGTTATGCTACGTGTAATGAGTCAGATAGCGTAAGACAAATGCCATATAATTTCACTTACGTGTGGAATCTGAAGAACAAATTAATGAACAGACAAAATAGAAACTGTTGCAGCGGACAGACTGACGGTGGCCAGCGAAGAGGAATATCAGGGCATGGGGGATGGATTAAGAAATACAGATTTACAAATTGGATGTAAAGTCGTCGGCAGCCGTCCGTCTCGAGAGACGATGGTGTAGCTTCTTAAGAGTCTATCTGCACCGCCGAGAATGGTTGTGCAGTCCGACTTGGGAGTGACACGGTATCTGTCTCCTCCCGTGTTGAATCGACATCTTGTGATGACGCTGGAGTGTCCTCTCCAGTGAAGCTGAAGCTACAGAGCCTCGAGAGACGATGGTGTAGCTTCTTAAGAGTCTATCTGCACCGCCGAGAATGGCTGTGCAGTCCGACTCAGGAGTGACACGGTATCTGTCTCCTCCCGTGTTGAAACGACATCTTGTGATGACGCTGGAGTGTCCTCTCCAGTGAAGCTGAAGCTACAGAGCCTGGGCAGGGTGATATGGAGGGTCTGCTGTTGCCCATGCAGCAGACCCCCCATCTCTTCGCAGCTGAAGGGTCCAAGGGAAAGACGGAGTCAATACAGCTTGGCTTCAGGTGCGCCGCAGGAGTTGCCGGTGTTGACTACAACGTCAAACCGCCTTAGGGACTCCGGCTCCGGATTTTCTCTTGGGGTTTACTCCCTTAGCCTTTCCCCTGAAGAGGTATGCCGCAAGGCAGCGGAGGTGTTTTGGAGTCAGAGTTTTCCTTCTCTGATGTGCCCTGACTGGAAGATCGAACCAGCGACACTTAGCTCGCAGGCCGACGCTCAATCCACTGAGCCAAACCAGCCAGGGTGTAAAGTACAGCATAGGAAATATGGTCAAAATATTGTAATAACTATGTATGGTGCCGGTTAGGTACTTGAAATATTGAAGGATAACTTTGTAAAGTATATGACTGTCTAACCATTATGCTGTACACATGAAACATACAAAATAATATTAAATGCAAACTGAAACTTAATAAGGAAAAAAGTCAGGCATTTTTTTTTTTTCATGAAAAATACAGCAACTAGATACATTTGAAACTTTAAAGGCTATTTTGGCTTGTCAAAACTTTTTTTTTTCTATTGTTTAAGACTACAGTTGAAGTGAGCTCAAGTAAGATTTTATGTGATTAAAAAAATGGGTCTGTCCTTTTCCCAGTCCCTCACCTGTTCTCATTATGCATATTAATGGTAACAGCACATGGGAGGTGTCAACATGTAGCCATGTACAAACAAAATAAGGTGAGAGATGCTTGTTTAGACAAATGCAATCGGTTCTAACGTTCTTTAAGTGAGATCTGACATGGGGAATTTTAGGTATTTGAATAAATTGGTAGTGGAAGGGTGGTGGTTAAAGGTTTTAAGAGGCGTTTTTGTTCCTAATATTTTTGGGGTCCTAAAGTTACATAGTTAGTTCTCTACCCAGCAGGTCTTTTTCATACACATTTGGCTATTCCATACAATAAGAACCCTTTAAAGACAGAGAGGTTAAAAGAATCGAGGAAAGCAGAAATGTAGAAGCTAAATAATAGTTACTGGGTGCAAAGCTAATTTTTAAGTGGAATGGGAGCAGAGTAAAAGGGAACACAGCCCATGTGTACTGGGTGCCTGTAATGGACAAAGGACCTTTATATATGTTATTCCACTTAATCCTTTAAAATCCTATGATTTAGGAATTATTATTTCCATGTAACAGGTTAAGAAACCGAGTGGCAGGTTAAATTATTTGCCCTGGTTCCTAAGATTAATAAATAAAAGTACATAATTTGATTTTGTATCTGTCAGATTCCAAATCCTTAAATTCTTTCCATTCTATTGAGAAATAAAGAGGTTTCCTTTTTCAGAACAGATTAATCACCTAGCACAACTTCCTTGCATCTTGCAGACTTGGTGCTAGTCCATTGCAAGGCAAACACTATGTGTGTGGGAGTTAGATGTCAGTGGGGAGGAATCTCATGGTCCATACCACTGAACTGTGTGTGGGATTGGTGAAACTGCACCAAGGTTAGATTCTGTAGAAGTCAAGAAGAGGAAAAGGGAACCTGATGGGAGCGGTGAGACAACATAATATGGTTTATTTCATCTCTGGTTTATTACAGCCTCACCTGAGTCCTGCACTGATGAGGATAATATTGCTCTCATTAAATAGCTGTTGTGAGTGCTAAATGAGTTACTAAATATATGTAAAACATTTGGAAAAGTTGCTTATCACATAGCAAATTCAGTTAGAGTTACTATCATCATTACTATCAATATTATTATCATCATTGACAGTAAATATGTGAATCAGAATATTCATTCACTTAGTACCCATTTTTTACAACAGTGGAAGGTCTGGGGAAGGTAAGACAAACAGCAATTTGAACCACATAGGGAGCTTTTAATGTAACAATTACTGGGCCCAAAATGGACCAACTGAATCAATCTAATCAATCTCTGGGGGATGAGTTCTAAGCTTCAGTTTGTCTAAAACATCTTCCTAGATTCTAATGTGCAGCCAGGATAGAGAATTTCTATTCCATGTTATTGATTTTTATATTTGTTTCCTTAATATTCCTTATTGGGGTTGAGATTAAACTCATAATTTTACATATATATCATGCATCAAAATACCTGATTGAATTTTGATATGATTTCAAGGATTTGCACAAATGCATTTTATATCATAGGAAGCCAGTGACCATGAACAGTAGCTGCAGGTTTTTATAATACAAAGAAAAATGGGTTCTGTTTTCCCCAAATAGAAGAACATCTGGTGTTAAACTTAACAATTGCTTCATGACATCTACCATGCCCTGTTTCGTTTGTGGTGTGTATGCGTGTGTGTGTCCCAGTATTACCTACCTATTTTTGGAATAGGAGAGGATGTATAAAGACATCAGCTGTGTTATAAAATCCTCAAAGGCAGAGTGGCACTGAGCAGAACTCTTTGTGAAGAGTCAGAGATGAGGTATGGTGTAATCCATTCTATTACCTCAAAGTAGATATAACTCACTAACATCAAAGCGGGTACCTATTAGGAGCACCTCAAATTACCTGGCAAATGTGTGACCATTCAAGCTCCCTTATCTGAATTTTAGACAGACCATTTATAAACTGATTGAGTCAAGTCTCTTTTCCTGAATGAAAGTGCCTGTGAGTCCACAGTGCTGACAAAATGAAGGAGGATATATGATGCTTGTGGTAGTGGATTTCAATCCTGGCAGCACTTTCAAAAGAGTCATGGGATTTAAAATAGCCTCTTACCTGGAGATTCTGATACAACAGATTTAAAATGGGGAATAGATTTGGGTGCTCCTATTGTGCAATTATGGTTGAGAACCACAGGTGTGATGGAAAGAACATAAACCTGGTATCCCCGTTTGGCTCACTTTAACTGTACTGAGTACAGGGATTCACAACCATGGAGATCACCTGCAGGACTTTAAAAACTGCTGATCTCTCATTCTTACCACCAGCATTTTCTGATTTATAATCCTAGTTGTTAGTATAATTTCTCCACATATACAGCAATATAAATCCTTTTTTTAAAATATTTGGAATTAAAGTTAGCAGAGTCTCCAGCACCTGGCAGGGGAGAGCAATGGGGAAAAAATGGGACAACTGTAATAATAAAACAACAACAACAACAATAAAACCACAATGAGATTAAAAAAAAAAAGTAAGCAGGGTCAATAAAAAATACACAGTAAGAATTTGGTAACTCACTTATCCACTTATGCCTTTAGTAAGCATTTACAGAACTCTTAATTTGTGCTAGATATTGAGTATAAAACAGTAATTAAGACTCTTCCTGATTTAAAGGAGTTCACAATGTCATAAAACTGAGACATAAAATAAATGCATTCATTCCCTCATTCATTCATCAATTTTTTAACTGAGTGCCTATGATATACCTGGTGTAATTTTAGGTGCTAGATATATGGATGTGAATACCCCTCACCCCAGGTATTTAGAAGGCATTAGAGAAGGACAGTCCGAGAATTTAGTTCAGGGAAGCAAACTCCCACCTGATGATGGGTGTATGGGAACGCTTCACGAGGAGAAGATAGGAGAACTGATTCTTGAAGAACCTGAAGTTAGTTAGGCAGCTAAGGGAACATATGTGCGATGATTAATTTTATGTGTCAGACTCGCTGGGCCTTGGTGACCAGATATTAGATAAAAAATTATTCTGGATGTCTCTGTGAGGTGTTTTTGTAGATGAGATTTACATTTAAATTTGTGGACTTTGAGTAAAGCCATCTATAATGTGAGTGGATCTCATCTAATTGGTTGAAGGCCTTAACAGACCAAAGACTGACCCCCAGGGCAAGAAGGAATTCTGTCAGCAGACAGCCTTTTGACTTGAGCTGCAGCATCAGCTTTTCCTCAGTCTCCAGGCTGCCAGCCCACCCTGCAGATTTTGGCAGCTTCCATAGTCATGTGAGCCAATTCCTTAAAATAAATATCTGTCTTGACACACACACACACACACACACACACACACACACAGATATATATATATATATATATATATATATATATATATATATATATATCCTGACTAATAGATACAGTATGTATCTGAGTCAGATGAATCTTTTCCTGTTCTTCCTCAGACTGAAGCCCCACTTTTGACTTCTCAGTGTTTCACCAAGAAACAGATGCCATCCAACACCATTTCTTTCGATCTCTTTCCATTGACCTCAAAGGTTACCCTATCTCTTTACTGGTTCAGTTTTCTTCTGTTCCAAAGGAAAACTACTCCTCTTCCTTCCCAAGACTAATCTTTGACTCGTGTTCTATAATTATCTCCTCTCACAGCTGCAGCTTCTTCTCTGCTCTCCCTTGAGTTACACTCAAGCCTTCCCACGCTAATGCATTTCTACACACATGAATGTCTGTACATGTACAATCATGAATGTGACCTAATCTCTCAGTGGGCTACATCCAATGAGTTCAGATCCCATCAGACCATTTCACAAGAAGGTGTGTACTTTGTAAGTGGCTTTTCATTGCTGGAATCAATGTTAAGGGTCAAAGTTTTGTGCTGAAGAAATGAACTCAGAATAGTAACATGAGTTTTCTCAGGCCAATTAAGAGTCTTGACTGACAGTTATGAACATCCTTGAGTAATGAATCACTTAATAAATGATAATTATTTCAAAGATAAACTTAAAAAGCAATAATAAAAATAGAACCCTTTCTGATTATGCATAGAGAAAAGAAATGTTAGCAGAAGAAGCAGGGGAAATAAAAAAACAAAAGAGAATGAGGGAAGGAAATGTGGAGGCAAAGTAGAGAGGCAAGCGGGGGCTTTGGGAGGAGTGAGATAAGCCCTGAGCAGATGTGCAAAAAAGATTAGTTCATCCAATACCTTGAAAGTCCTTTTTCTTTATAAAATGACATCATTTGCAAACAAATTTCAGTGGCATCCTCTGTCTCTCAGATTTATTAACGATACATGGCTTTGACAAACCATTGTACTGCACACACACACACACACACAGCTGTGTGGAGTGTGGTTTGATACTACATAATGCTGAATTATTGGCAGTATAGAATGTTTGACTTCTGATAAACTATGAAATACTGTAGTTAATTTCTCTTGGCCTTATTTTTGTAAAATTTCTCTTCATTTGGTGTGAACAACAAAGACTCAGATTCGTGTTGATGTGCCTCATTTTCCAATCTATTGCTCATGTAGAGTATTCCTATTTCTATGGAAACATGTTTTTGTTTTCCTAATATTTCAGAAAACATTTTCTCCAGAAAGCAATATTTATGTGAAAAAAACTTCATGATTGTAACATGTAGAAAAATAACATATACTTGTATCTATAAAAAAATAAACCTGCAGAATAAAGAACTCGATAGTGACATTATAAGTAGGGCAAGAATAAAAGCTTTACACAGATCAGAATTCTCTCTTGGGAGAAGGGCTTATTAAATTCTAATTAGACACATGTATGTAGTTTTCAAATATAAATGGTAACAGAATAGAAAATACACTGCTGGATTTTTCTAAGCTCTGCTAAAGCCTTAGAATCATGCCTTAATTGAATTTCACATCAAAATAGCAGCAGAATAATAAAATACCTGTAACATTGTGTGATTCAACCTTAACATAAAGGTTATGTTTATCTATCAACCTATTGATATAAATCACAAATTTATAGGTTTTAATATATCAGATATAGAATGGCACAAGAAAATGGCATAGTCAGATTTTTTTTTTACATCTTCCAACTTAATAATTTCTTATCGACTTATATACTTTGCAATTCTCATTTATAAACACTAACATGAAATCTTTATACAACAAAATTTGAAATAATCCCATAAGGGTCATGACCCAAATTCTTACAATTTTCAATCTAAAAAAATATGCAATGGTTATAGAGTTCATTTTAAATAAGTTCTTTTATTTTTGTGTGATTTTTCAATCTCAGCTTGTTAATGGCAAATCAATTTTTAGTTTTTGAAACAAAATACACTTGCCATAATCTCAGTTCATAAGAAAGAGAAAATGATTTTAAAACCTGTCAATGATTGTTACCATTTAAAATAACAACATCCGAAATGTCAAAATTTACTCTTCTTAAATTTTTTTTTAAATTAGGACACTTAGGTTGCTTCCTTATCTTGGCTACTGCAAATAACATTACAATGAACATACGAATGCATGTATCTTTTTGAATTAGTGTTTTGTGCTTCTTTAGATAAATACCCAGAAATGGAACTGTTGAGTCCTCCTTTGTCTCTTGTTACATACAGTCTTTGTTTTAAAGTCTATTTTATCTGGTATAAGTATTGCTACCCTAGCTTTTTCTTTTATAATTGTCATTTTTATGAAATGTCTTTTTCTATTTCTTTACTTTGTATGTGTCTTTCAATTGGACGTGAGTCTCTCAGAGACAGCATATTTAAGAGTCTTATTTTGATATCTATTTAGCCCATGGCTATGTCTTTTAATAGGAGCATTTAATCCATTTACAATTAAAGTAATTGTTGATAGACATGTAGTTATTGTCGTTTTATCATTTATATTTTTGATCTTTTATTTTCTTCTTCTTAAAGAAGTCTCTTTAACATTTCTTGTAATGCTGTTTTGGTGGTGATGAACTCCTTTAGCTTTCCCTTGTCTAAGAAGCTCTTTATCTGTCCTTCAATTTTAAGGGATAGCTTTGCTGGGTAAGAGTAATCTTGGTTATAGGTCCTTGTTTTTCATCACTTTGAATATTTTGTTCTAATCCCTTCTGGCCTTCAAAGTTTCTATTGAGACATGTGCTGACAGTCTTAGGGGAGCTCCCTCATAGGTAACTACTTTTTGCTTGATGCTTATTTATTTATTTATTTATTTATTTTATGTATTTATTTTTTCCATCACCATTTTCCCCCCATACACTCTCCCACCTCAACCCACTCCTTTCCCCCTGACAATCAGCACACTGTTGTCCATGTGAATGGATAAAGAAGAAGTGGTACACAGAAACAATGGAATATGACTTACCCCACAAAATAAAATAAAATGCTGCCATCTGCAATAACCTGATGGACCTAGAGGGTACTGTGCTGCACGAAATCAGTCAGAGAAAGACAAATGACATATGATTTTCAATTATATGTAGAATCTAATGAACAAAATAAATGAACAGACAGAATGGAAACAAACTCTTAGATACAGAAACTATTTTGATGGCTGCCAGCTTGGAGGGGAGTTGGGAGTGGGTGAAAAAGGGAAAGAAATTAAGAAGTACAATTTGGTAGTTATAAAATAGTCATGGAGATATAAACTATAGCATAGGGAATATAGTCAATAATATTATAATAATTATGTATGGTGTCAGATAGGTACTAGATTTATTGGGGTGATCACTCCATTAGTTATAGAAATGTCTAATCACTATGTTGCACACCTGAAGCTAATATAATATTGTATGTCAATTGCAACTGAAAAATTAAAAAATATTTTAAAAAGATGTAAAGAAATAAACAAGTTATAGTACAGTCATATAGTGAAATATTACTTAGCAATAAAAAAGAGCTATTGATGCATGTAACAACATGAATGAATCTCAAAAGCATTATCAAAAAATCAAAAGGATATTATATATATACTATATGTCCATATCTGTTGGAAGAGACAAAACTAAAGGGACAGAAAAAAAAAACAGTGGTAGACAAGGAATGGGAAAAGTTGATTCATTATAACAAAGAGACACAAGGAAAAACTTGGACTGATGGAAATATTTCATAACTTCATTGTGATGATGGTTACATGATTTCACAATTTTATTGAAATTCATAGAACTGCATATGTAAAGGGATGAATTTTACTGTATATAAATTATGCCTCAATAACCCTGACTTTAAAAAACAAAACTGATTGGCACAAATGAACTAGAATATAGTTACCATTGTTACTACTATAAGAATTTTGTAGGGGAATACTAAGTTACAAAAAGAAAATGCCATGTTCAAACATTCCTTAACATGGATTTGAAAAGTCCAAATTTGTGGTATATTGACTCATGCCATAGATGAGTTTGCTCAGTGTCCTACCAACAGATAAGATTATAGACATCATGGTATTTAAATTATTAACTTAAATATCCTAATTCATTTAACAGCAGATATGATAAGGGAAAAGGCTGCTGATGGCATCAAAGTACTACATGGTTTTTGATCTCTAGTGTTTAAAAATGAAGGATCCTTTTATTCTTTATGTATTTCACACTAGCTATCAGGAAGGTCTCTGAGTTCATGTTATATATGCCTGACTGATGTTTTAGGTAGATTCAGTGGGATGCTTGAAGAACAGTCTTTAATATGGAAGATCAGAGTCAGAGTTGCAGTTCAGAAATGGCGTTCTCCCACTGTGAATGTGATAAGACGTCCTGCAATGAGCAGAGGATACAAGTGCAGCACTCCAGCACAGTGGCTCTAGCTAATGATCTGTAACAACTTGCATAGTCTGTCTCTAGGATCAAAGGAAGAGGTCATGGGCATGTGTTCTCACATATAATTTATTCAAAACACTTTCTCTGAAACATGTACACTTGGGGTTATGGTGGGAAGCTTATGTATTTAGTTCAGTTTCATTGTCCATTAGGAAATTTTAAAACATGTTTGTCAAAACTTTCTACCATTTTATATCCACTAAAAACTGGTTTCCTGACTTCTAAAATTGCTTATATCAAAGTTCCCAAATCCAAAGTTCATACTACTTAATCAGATTAATATAACCCAGTACCTTATTCTTCTTCTTGAAAATTCTTTCCTTTCTTGTTTCCCATGCCACCCCTCTCTCTTAGTTTCCTTTTTGTTTTTCCAGCAATTCTTTCTCACTCTCTTCCTCAGCCAGTACCTCAAAGATGGACTATCTTTGGTCCTTGCTTTCTTTCCTCTTTCTTCTCACATAGCTTCCCTTGGTAATCTTATCCATTTTTCTGTCCAACCCAGATCTTTGTAATGATCTATAGACTGGCATGTCTACCTGCCTACTGAACATTTCCATAAGTGTATTTTATTAATAATTCCACAATCACAGAGTCCTTGGCACATCTAGGCAGTGTGTCCAAAGTGCAAAAGACTTGAGCCTATCGCACTGTCCATGCCTAAGAGAAAACTCACATTCCCCCCTCTTTCCCCAAACCTGCTCTGCAATGGGGGTGTCACCTCCTCTGGATAGCTATAGCAGATAAAATGGTGGCTGCCAAAGATAGGTTCCCCTAGGATGTGATTGTAATGTTATTGGAAAAAAGGGTATTTGTAGAGGTAATTAAGTTAAAGACCCCAAGATAAGATCATCCCGGATTAGGGTGGGCTTTATCCAAAGACAATGCCTTTGTAAGAGATAAAAGAGAAGGTAGACACACAGAGAAGGCCATATGAAGACAGAGGCGGGCTGATGTTATGTGGCCACAAGCCAAGGAATGCCTGGAGCCACCAGGAGTAAGAAGAGGAAAGGAAGGATTCACCTTTAGAGCCTTCAGAGAGAGTGTGGCTCTCTTAGGGCTTTGATTTTGGACTTCTAGTCTCCAGATCTCAAGAATAAGAGAATAAATTTTTGTTGTTTAAGCCATTAGTTTGCAGCAATTTGTTACAGCAGCCCTAGAAAACCAACACAGCACCCTTTCTTCATTTCCCCAAGCTCAACTGCTCTAACTCTGTATTTAAGCTGATTCGTAATTGTCTATTTATTGTCCTTGTTTGCCATTAGAGTATGATTCCTTGAAAGTAGAACTCTGTATTCCTTCTCTATCTCTAATACCTAATACTTGGTACATAGTAGACATGCTGAAAGAATGAAACAAAATGAGTTTTCTTTGTTTGTTGGAATGGTTAATATAGAAAAAGCATAAATCTACATGTAATACAGATCTTTTTAGTAGTCTTGCTTAATATCGTTAAATTCAGCATACTATTTCCTTATTTTTTAAATTAATTAATTAATTTGTTTGTTTATTTTATTTTTAGAGAGAGGGGAAAGGAGAAAGAGAGGGAGAGAAACATCACTGTGTGGTTGCCTCTCACTTGCGCCCCCAACTGGGGACCTGACGTGCAACCTAGTAATGTGCCCTGAATGGGAATCGAACCAGCGACACTTGGCTCGCAGGCCGATGCTCAATCCACTGAGCCACAGCAGCCAGGGCGCATACTATTTCTTAATCTATTCCTTCCTCAAAAATATTTACACTTACACAATGATTTTTAAAAGTAAACTCCAGTCCCCTCAGCAAGGAATTCAAGCTTTACTACCACTGTTAGATTAAAATGTGGTGCTGCCCTTATTGTATTGAGGCAATTATCTAAAAAATATCTTTCAGATCTTTATTCTGGCTCAAAAATATAATTGAGTAATACTAGAAAATAATGTTGACAAATTAACTAAGCAAGTTAAAAGTTTTAGGGGAAACCTGAAACATTAACAGTTTCAAAAATGAGAGCTGCAGAAATGAAAAATGAAAGAAAACACAAGAAAAATCATACTCTTAAATATTATGTGTTTTTTAAAAAAATTAAATCTACTGGAGTGACATTGGTTAATAAGATTATTAATATTAAATAACAAATCTTAAAAAAGGTATCTTTAAAGTTATTTAAATTACTTTATCAGAGTTGTCTTGTTATTAAACCTTTCTTCAATTTGCATTTATTTATAAAATGTATATTTGTTTATTAAATTATAGATGCTTTGCTAAGTCATTAAGGGGAAAAAAAACATCGCAAAGAAGTTCATTCATATATGGTGTAGTGAATACAAATCCATTTTCTTAAGGCAGGCTCCCTAGCTATATCATTCATAGTTACATGTGTTTTGTTTTTACAGCACAAAGAGCTTTGCCTGGTAAATCTCTGTTCTTTATCTGTTAACAGCTGGCAGCCACGGTACATGCACACACTCATATACCACTCCAATTAACCCTGTTCGTGGAGGGTCAGTGCATTCATGACACAACTATAACAGCTACTGAAGGAGACACAGATATACTTAACAGGATTGGTGATTTGCATCTAAAATGATCCAATTTAAAGGCCTGGTATGTATTTGAATAAATGAGTAGAAAACAGCTTAAAAAATAATCCACCTCAATCTAAAATTTTATTGAAAGACACATGGATGCGAAATAACAGGCATTTCTAACATCAGTTGTGTATTTCTAAAAATATCCAAATGCTTTATTTTCTCCACAGTGAGAAGGGGTTTACATTTAATATTTTTAGAGGAGAGGTTTTTTTCTCCAACAACAAATAAGAATATGACTTTCACAGCTAAAGCTAGACTTTTCAAAGATCCTTTCAAAGAGTAGGGTGAAATGAGTAGAGGAAGAGGGTGAAACTGACAGAGTTGGGGGGTGGCAAGGCAGGTTTTTTAAGAGTATATTTTCATGAGAAGATCTTCATGAACAAAGTGTAAGTAAAAAAATACTCATAAGATATAAACGTCATGAAACCTCCTCTATTAGTTTCCCAGGGCTGCCATAACAACTTCGCAAAAAAGGTTCACTTAAACCAACAGACATTTATTCTTATCATAGTTCAAGAGGCCAAAGTCCCAAATCAAGGTTATCACAAGGTTTGCTCCTTGTGGAGTCTCTGGGGAGAAACTAACTGCCCATGCCCTTTTTTTAAGCAAAGGTGTCTCTGGCAATCCTCGATGATGCTCCTTGGCTTGTGTTGTGGTAGTATAACCACAGCCTCTGCTTTCTTCTTCTCACGTCCTTCTGCCCTGAGTGTCTCCCTACATGACTTTCTCATGAAGATACCAGGCCCACCTACTCCAGTATGACCTCATCCTCACTATTACGTCTGCAAAGATCCTACTGACAAATAAGGTCATATTCTGAGGTTCCAGGTAGACATGAATTGTGGCAGACACTGTTCAGTCCAGTAAAACCCCTCAATCTTTGAAGTTCTCAAACCTCATATTGTGACTTGTAAGATAAATGCCCCACAGTCACAAGTATTTGGGATAAATTTCCTTAATTTGCAATATGTCTAAAGGCATTTACCTCATTGTATCACTTTTTTTTTCCTTTTTGCATTTTAACCAGTAAATTTGGGGAAGGTCTTCAAGGACAGCATAGAATTTTCTGTGCACTCTCTAATGGGTGATTGTCATGGTAACTATCCTCTGAATCAATGATCCTAAAACTTTAGTGTTTTTCACAATCACCTGGAGGCTTGTTAAAATACAGATTTGCTGGCCCCACCCTCAGAGTCAGACTTTTATGTTTCTAACAAGCCCCTGGTGATCTTGATGCTGTTGCTTGGGGACCATACTTTGATTCACTGTCTTAAATGATAATAAACTAAGAGTCCCCTCATTAGCCAAGCCCTCCTTCTACAATTATTAGCAAAGGTGATGAGAAATAGAATGTATTGGTGAAGAAAGAACACAAGGCAGATGCCACTTCTTGTGGCATAATGTATCTATTATTAACTTCCGATTAATGAACAAGACTAAGAATAGAATGATGTGGCTGAATAGAGCAACCTTTGGCTACCTTTTTTTTTTTTTTTGTCATATTTTGTAGCTGAGTGTCTCTCTAAATTTTGGTGGATTTAAGGGAACTTTAGTGATGAGTACTAAATATGGTGAAACTACAGGCATGGTTTACTTTTTTTTACTCAAACAGAGGTATTTAGGGTGTGTGTGTGTGTGTGTGTGTGTGTGTGTATGCGTGTGTGCGTGTGCGTGCGCTTTAAAAGAAGCTTTTAGCAAAATTGACTGTTGTGATAGTTTTCAAGAAACAGATTTTGAATAAATGAATGTCCTGCATCAGGAGAGAAGTAGTTTACGGTTCCAAACTAGTTTTACAGAAAGCACCATAAATATAGCCATATAAGTTTAGTATATGAAAAAAAAAGAAGTGATATTAACATCTTAAAATACGAATAATGGTAATTTGGAAGAAAAAAATGCATGCAATCGTTTAACTTTCAAGTTTTCTGTAATTAAATAGTTGTTGTGATATAGCATTCTTCATTTTCCTCTACCCAAGTATAGGTAGATAAATATAGTTGTGATAATAAAACATTCTTAAATCAATAAAAATCACAATATGTAAAAAAATGCCAGTATAAAAAAATTATGTGAGGCTATTGCTATAAGCATCCATTTATAACCTTTTTTCTCTAACATAATAAGTATGTGTGACAAAATTTTAATATTATTTCAATCAGCTATGAAGTATAATAAGAATGGATTATTTCTTATACAGTTAAATAATTGATTCGTTTAAATATCAAAAGCATTTTCAGATATTAATAGCATTGTTAGAAAGCCATTACTCTGGATAGACTCAACTATAATGTTGGGAAGGCAGCAATATCAAATATGTAATTTAAAAGAGTAAACAAATTCTTTGGCAGTACTTCAAAATCATGAAGAGTATAGTACGTGTTTCAAAATACATGCAAATATATCCCTAGAGGGCAGCACTTTCAGTACTGAGTACTTCTGTAAAGTTCGTAAGGGTCCCAATGATAGTACTTCAAATTTCATCTCAATTTTTAAAGGATATTAGTAAAACAGATATTTTGAGGGAGAACTATTTCATTTTTGAAAGTGATGATAAAGTCTGTCATGTTTGCTCTAGTGTGTGTTTACAAAATTATTTCTACATCTTAAAGAAAGGAAGAAAAATTATTATTTTTCTCTCCTATATGATTATTCTCTTTATTATCAAATGACATACCTTATAACTATCACATTTATTATGCATATTATAATTAACATTCAATTCAAATAGATCAAAAGTGAAAATACAGAACTTAGTATGTTAAGCCAAATAATTTGATTGTCTTTGTTCACTGTCAATGTTTAATAAAATAAACTGTCAAGAAGAATTACTCAAATTTTTAAATCGCTGTCGATTCTCAGCGACTACCATGAAAAGTAAGATGCATCATATGATATATTCAGGATATTCTGTAGAATCAAGACTCATCTCAATTAACATCAAATTAATTGAGTAAACTATAAATATGGGCTCATTTCAATTACTTCTAATAACACTTGGTTTTTTTTTTTTTGCATATACTTTAAAGGGCATTCTAAGTAGTAAATATCTTCACGATCTTAGAATTTACTATACCTTTCTCACTATTATATTTATATATTTATTTAACTTTTTAATTTTTGTAATTATTTTAAAATTGTTATTCTATTACAGTTGTCCCAATTTTTCCCCCTTTGCCCTCATCCACCCATCCCACCCCCACTCCCACAGCCAATCCCCACACTGTTGTCCATGCCTATGGGTCATTTATACATATTCTTTGACTAGTCTGTTCCCTTTCTTTCCAACATTATCCCCCTACCCCTGCCCTCTGGTCACTGTCAGTCTGTTCCATTTTCCATGCCTGTTAACTCTATTTTATTTGTTAGTTTTTTTTGTTCATTATATTTCTCGTATAGGTGAGATCATGTGGTATTTGTCTTTCACTGACTGGCTTATTTCACTTAGCATAATATTCTGTTTCTCGTTATTATATTTATTTAAATAATATAATGTTTGTTTTGGAATTGTGTTTGTTCAACAACTCAGCATATTTAAAGTGAATAGCTATGTTTCTGGCATTGTGTTATAATATGAATATAAGAAAAATTAAGATATAATTCCTGCTCTCAAGAAGTTTGTTATCTCCTAAAGTAGATAGATATAAAACAAAAATCATCACAGTGTGTTAAATTTTATAATATAGGTACAGAGGGTGCTAAAATGCAAAGAGGTGTCTAACAAAGAAGGGATGATTAGGGAAGGTTTACATATAGAAGAGGTCAGTTAAAACCTCAGTGCAGAAAGATAAAGAGAAGTTAGGCAAAGTGGGATTTGGGTGGGGGTGGTGAGGAGGAAGGAAGGAAGGTATTCCAAATAAAGGGAACCATCTATGCGAAGGGTTATGAGTGAAAGAAAAGAGCAGGGTGAAATAAAAAAATCTCTGTGTTCTGATTAAGGTGAGCATGGTCTAGTACGTAATTATGACAAAGAATAATATTTTCAAGCACTGTATAACTTGTACTTTTCTGTATATATTTGGTGGTTCAGTGCATGTGATGACAAAAAAGATGAAGCATTAATCCCAGGTTATTAGAGAAGAAATGGATGGCACGGGAGAAAAAAAGAAGTAGTTCAGCTCTTAGAATATCCACGTATATTAAAGACCTCTAGAAAGTGGCTCTCCTTACTTTTGATTTTAGGAGGAAACACAGTAAGAGAAAGTGAGGGTTTAAATTGGACATAGTCAGCATCAGATTTAAAGGTCTTTATTATTTGAGGTTGGCTAGAGGAATACACCAAAGAGGGCACTGGCCACTTCTATCCTTTTGTATCTCCCTTCTACAAGAACAGCAACTGATTTTCTTTGGAGTATTAGATGTGACATTTAGTTCTTATCCCACTACAAAGTGTGACTATAACATTGCATATATATGCATTCAGTGCAGTTTTAAAGTTTCAATTAAAAAATAAAGATGGTATGCATTTAATTTCCATTTGGTATCTCTGGAATACTGTAATTTTCTTTTCTTTTTTTTTACTTATCCACAGAACCTAATTTAGTTCCATACACTGATTACACTGCAATATAGGAAAGCAATTAAACAACTGTAAGTTTGGAATTTTTAAGTAACTTTGAAAAAATTAGTTCATTTCCTTTTAGAGCTATTTCTAATTACTTTTTAATAATTTGCCCTAATTATCTTTGCTTTTTCTTCATTCTCTCTGCCTTTGTAGAGTCATCTAGGGAAATCGGGCTCTATAGGTGCCATGTATGTAGTGTTATTACAATAACTTCAAACTATCAAATAATGTTTTGAATTAACTCTCACCAGACAGCTTGCTTCTACGGGTGAAACTTTTGCCACGTTGTAGCGGTCACTGCTCTTAGTATCATGGTGGCCACGTGTAACATGCACATGCAGTTTGTTATGGTCAAAGTCTGTCGATGACTTCCAGCAATGGTCTCACTCTGGCCATTTCCATGATTGCATCTCCTACAGCTGCCTCCTTCTTCCCTCAGTTCCAGACTCCCAGCTTCTTGTTTTCCTCAATAATGACACATACATTTCAGTTTCAGAACATGTGTCCTTACTGTTTTCTTTGCTTCCTCTGGTGTCTATATGGCTTAGTCCCCAGTTTCATTTATATCCTTGATCAAACGTCTCCTTTCACTAAGAGATTGTTCCTGACCTATATAAAATACTACTCCTATTCCCTGCATGCTCTCACCACTTTCTCTTCCCTTACTTTGTTTTACTTTTTATATAACATATTATATATTTGTTTTATATTTATGTATTGTTTTTCTGCCTTGATTGGAACATATGCTCCATGAGGGCAGACTTTGTTTTATTCACAACTCTTTCCACAACACCTAGAATAGTGCATGGAACATGGTAGGCACTCGGTATTAAATAAGTCAATGAATCAAAAATAAGTAAACTAAAACTAGCAACTGTGCCTATGATGACATACTGGTCTATAACTTACGGACTTTTTTGGTGTTTGTTAATAAAATGGTTGATTCCAATAACTAGCATCCTCCAACTGAGGTGTTAATTGAATGCATCTTCAGAAGATCAATGGCTGAGTTGGAAACCTGTTTACATAGAGTGAACAGTAATGACTAAAAATTTGATTTATATTAATTCTTGAAGGACATTCAAACATAACAAAGGAGAATAATATTAGGTAGGATGGCTAAGGAGGGACATTGTAAAGGAGGGCCATTTAAACTTAAGGCTGAGACTGGCCAAGAAAAGAGTAGTACCAATGACAAAGAGTTGAGACAAAGAGAACACATGCAGTAGATTCTGAGTGAGAAAAGTGTCTTTGCATATGCCAGGAAATAACAGGCTAACTGAATGAAATGGGAACCAATTGCCACAAGGTAACTAATTGTTAAAAGAGACATGCCAAGATCACATTATTTTGAGTCTTGTATGTCTCACTGACATATATTTGCATTTCATACTAAGATCAACAGGAGGCCACTGCAAAGTTTTAAACTTTTGACAGTGATAGAATGTGATGTTTATAAATGGTATTCTGGACTTCCACATCCAGACCAGATATAGTAGATACACTTTTCCCCTTTCTTCTACAAAGTTAAGCTTAAAACTATAGACATTATGTACAAAACAAACACAAGAAGACTCTGAAACTGGAGAGAAGACAGACTGGCTAGCAACCTTGAGGACTGAAGAACAATACAACAGTGAATTCCTTTTTTTGCCTCAAACATTGCATATTGGGCACTGGAAAAGCCAACTACCTAGAAATGCCAACAAGCACAGACAAAAAATTAGCTTCAATAAAAAGTAAAACAAGAAAGTATTTTGGCTGCTGTGTGAAGTGTATTCGTTGAGTGTTAAGACCATTGTAGAAAATACTACAATAGTTTAGGCAAGAAATGTTGGTGACTTAGATATGAGTGATGGCTGTGGATGGTTGTGCAGAGGTGAACACCTGTGGGGTATTATTTGGAGACAAAACCATTTGACTTGCTGATGTCTTACACATGGGCAGCATGGAGGGGCGGGGAGCGAGAGCCCTCAGATGAATGACTTACAAACTCTAAGAATTTGAATGAGAAATGATCAATTGCTGTGAATCAGGCAGGAGAACTAAAACAGAACCTTTTTGTTCTGAGGATTGACAGGATAGATCCATCAAGGGAATATTAAAAGAGTTCTGTCTAGTCACAGTAATGATAAAAATAATAACAGCCCAGGCTCAACAGATGGCTTTATATTTCACAGCAAAGCAAACAAAAAAAACCCCATTGCAGTGAGGATTAAAAGAAATTTGAGCTAATGTGAGACTAGAAGCAGTGCCCAAGGAAGGACTCTTGTTGAACAATATGGGATACAAGCAAATGTAGCAAAGAAAGCTGTACAGTTAACTAAGGACCCATAAAAACATATGTGATGACCAGGACAAGTGAGTATAAATCATAATATAGTAGGAAAATGGAAATTTTTAAACGGTTGCATATATTTTTGATTGGGAAAAATATATTCAGAGCTATATTGGCTTCTATTTCATTTTGAAAATAATTAAATAAAGCTAAAGATCCCTGAATGACAATCAATGAAATTAAAGAGTTGAAATCACATTATATCTTAATAAATTTTAGGTAAACACTAGAGAACTAGATAATTTTCTTATTCTTTTAATAATGCAATCACTTGGATTATATATTAAAACATATATAGACTTCCAGCCAAGATGGAGACATGCTGCATCTCCCTCCACAACTAAGAAGGAATACAACTACCTCAAAACTAGAAACAACCAGAAGTTCCAGAAAACCAAAGTGCATGGAAGTCCAGCAAACAAAGACAAAGAAATACTCATCCAGACAGGTAGGAGGGGCGGAGCCGGGGCAGAGAGGACGCAGTGCTGTGGTAGCAGCAGGGGCAACAGCAGCAGGGGCAACAGCAGCAGGCGCAACAGCAGCAGGCCAGTGGAAAGCGCAGTTACACATTTTAAAAAGTCAGGAGGGACACCTGGGGAACATTCCCAGCTTCTCACCAGACCGCGCAACTCACTGTCCCAGCACCGGGGAAAATCAAGCCTCATTGCTTTTGACTGTGCACACCAGTGGGGATTGGGATGGAGGCAAAAACTGCTGGTCTCTCAGCAGAGTCCACTTGTTTAAAGGGCCCCCGTGGACCTAGAACATCTGCAGACCCACCCACTCTGGGAACGACGGCCAGGGCAGCAGCTAGAGGGGCGCCAGTCCAGTGCAGAAGTGGGAGAGGTGCCTGGAAAAGGGGCAAGTGCTGGGCAAGCGGCATTGTTCCTTCTCGGACCCCTCCCCTGCATACAGCGCCACAACGTGGTGAAACAGGTTGCCCTGTACTGAGGAATACCTAAGGCTCCGCCCCTTACAACATAGTAGGAGCGACAGCTCTCCCTGGGACATGGAAGCAAACAAACACAGCAGACTTCTGGCCAAGATGGAGGCCTAGATTGGCACGCTCCATCTCCCTCCACAACTAAGAAGGAATACAACTACCTCAAAACCAGAAATAACCAGAAGTTCCAGAAAATAAACGGAAGTCCAACGTATGAAGTTATAAAGAAGTGGTGCACGTCCGGACAGGTAGGAGGGGTGAAGCCGGTGGGGAGGAGAGTTCAAGCTGTGCTGTCCGCGGCAGCAGCAGCGATGAAAACAGGACAGTAATAAGCACAGACACCTGTATTTAGGGGGAGGTGAGAAGCGCCTAGGGAGCACCCCCAGCTGCAGACCAGACCTGTCAGCTGGCAATTCCAAAGCTGGGGAAGGTAGACCTCCATTGCCTTGTGAGGCCCAGAGTGGGTGGGGATGGAGGAGGATGCTCCCAGTCTCTCAGCGGAGAGTGAACAGCAGGAATCCATTTTGGACTCCCACCCCCGCAGAAAACGCCACAGCGTGGTGAGACGCGATGCCCAGTTGTGACAAGTGCATGGGGCTCTGCCCCCTATAGCGTAGGAGATGTGATAGCCCTGCCCAGGAAGCAAAGGTGAACACAAAATGGTCAGGATAGCACAGATCATGATAGAGATCCCAGTGATGCAGCTGACCAGACAGCAAATACCTAATCTAATGAAGCAGGAAATCTTTCTGAGGCTCAGTTTTGAGCTTTGGTTATACTAATGCTTATAGACCTAACAGCAGATCTTAAACAAGACAGGGAAGGAATGAAGGCTAGTCCTGCTGAAATGAACAAAAACACATACAAAAATAGTAGTGAGGGCAAGAAGACCAGGGATCAAATCAACAAATCAGAACATAGGAAAGGAACAGACAGTCAACCAGTGGAGAAAGAGGAAATGAGAATTCAGGAAAATGAGGAGAGGCTCAGAAACTTATCGGACAGCTATAAGCGGGCCAATATCTGAATCATAGGGCTGCCAGAAGGTGAAGAAGAAGAACTAGAAATTGAAAAATTATGTGAAAAAATAATGAAGCAGAACTTCCCTAACTTGGGGAAGGAAATAGACTTACAGGTCCAGAAAGCACAGAGATTTCCATAAAACCTGCACCCAGGGAGAACCACACCAAGACACATTATAATCAAAATGTCAAAAATTAAGGATAAAGAGAGAATCTTAAAAGCAGCAAGAGAGAAGAAGAGAATTACATACAAAGGGGTCCCAATAAGACTACCAGCTGACTTCTCAGAAGAAACTCTGCAGGCAAGAAAGGACTGGCAAGAAATATTCAAAGTAATGAAAAGCAAAAACCCACAACCATGACTACTCTATCCAGAGAAGCTGTCATTCAGAATAGAAGGGCAGAGAAAGTGCTTCCAGGACAAAGTAAAACTGAAGGAGTTCATCAGATGCAAACCACTGTTATATGAAATGTTAAAGGGACTTGTTTAGGAGAAGGAGATCAAAACTATGAACATTAAAATGAAAACTGTATCACAACACCCAACAACAGAAGCTAGGGAATTGAAAGGAAGGCAGACTAAGTAGGCAACAAGAGTGGGAAAAGAATTATAGGTATGGGGAACATTTTGGGGGGAGGTAGTGGGGAGGCGGAAGAAGGAAAGGGAGGGAGATGGTACAGGAATTAAGAACCATAGTAGGAGGGAGTGGAGTAGATAGGAAGATGTTGAGAAGAACTATATGCACAACCAATGGGCATGGACTAAGTGGCAGGACAACTGGAGGGAGGGGTGTCACTGGGTGGAGGGGAACAAAGGGAAAAGAAATTGGGACAACTGTAACAGCATAAACAATAAAGCATATTAAAAAAAACAAAAAAACATATATGGATCACAGTGGCAATTCTTAGATATAAAGGACACCTAAGAATTTAATATGGTAATTTTGGAAAATGTGTTTAAAAGTGTGTTCTTCCTTCAGTTCTCCACCCTATGTGACATAAATACTAAATTAATATTTGGATTCTTTTCTAATAATCCAGCATCTTGTTGTTACTCTTTTTCGGTGAACAAGAAAGATCCAGTTTAGCACTGTGTTTAGATCCCCAACCCATAAAGCAATAAGGCAACTTCAACTCAATACACTTTTTAATGACTATGGCAGCACGCTTTGCTCATTAGTTTCTTGGAAAACAGTATGTATGTGGGAAATGCTGATTGTAGAATTTCTGAGAAAACTCCACCTTCAACCTTCCTATTCATGCAGCCTTCTTGTTTATACTAACATTGAAGGAAGCAAGTTCTACTTTTGGAATTTTAAACAGCCTAAATCAACTAAGATGGTACTCTAGGAAAACAGAAAAAGGATGAAATATACTAGAAGCCTTCTGGAGTAGTTTACCCATCTCCTGGAGAACATATTGGATTTGAAGGTAGAGAGGGTAATGTGAATAATTTCTTTAATAACATACTGAAAGTGCAAAAGAAGTTTGAAATCAAATAATATTTAATCTAAGTCATTTTTATGGCCAAAGTTCATAAAAACAAATTCATTCATTCAATTTCAAATTTTGATTCATTTTCTAAACATATCAATCACCAGATCAGGTTCAAAGTTATATTTTGGGAGACCCCCTTTAAGACCTCACTTTCAAAGTAACTATACTCATTATCATTAGTAATAAAAGTCAGTAATTGCAACTGATAATAAAGAATCTTATCTAATCTGGCTATAAAATAATGTTTGGAGAAGCAAATAGAAAATAATCAACAAAAGATAAGAAAAATTATTATAATAATTAAAGCTAAATTATAATAAATAAATTAAATTATAATAAAAAGCTAATGAAATAGATTGCAATAAAAGCTAATAGAAAAAGAAATAGAAATATCTGGAAATAATAGAATGACAGGCTTCTCGTCGTCGTCGGCGGCGGCAGCCATCCGTCTCGAGAGACGATGGCGTAGCTTCTTGAGAGTCTATCTGCACCGCCGAGAATGGCTGTGCAGTCCGATTCGGGAGTGACAATCCCTGCCGCACTTGGTACAGGTGAAGGCAGATGGCCGTTGTTGCTGCTGTTGACGCTGCTTCCGCCTCGATCTTTTCTGGACCGCCTCCTCGTTGCGCGCAGCCTCTGCACGTGACGTACCTTGCCTGACCGCGAGCCTCCAGGCTAGGCGGTCTCTGCTTGAACTTCCCATGTGTTGAGATTGATGGAGCATTGTGTCATGTCCTTTTTGCAGATGTCTTTGAACCGCAGTTTTGGGCGCCCTGTCATCCTCTTGCCTTCTGCTAGCTCGCCGTAGAGGAGGTCTTTGGAGATACGGCCTGCATCCATTCTTTTGACATGGCCGAGCCACCTGAGGCGTCTCTCGCTAAGAACTGCATGCAAACTGCTCATATTGGCTCGCTTCAGCACCTCGGTGTTGGGGACCTTATCCTGCCAGGCGACATGCAGGACGCGTCGCAGGCACCTCATGTGGAAGCTGTTGAGTTTCCTTTCGTGCCTTGCGTAGGTGGTCCACGTCTCGCTGCCATAGAGGAGAGTGCTGAGTACGCAGGCTTGGTAGATGCGCAGTCTGGTTTTCTCAGTGAGGCTGGAATTGTTCCATGCTCGCTGGTTCAGTCTGGCCATAACTGTGGCTGCCCTGGCGATTCTCCGGTTGACCTCCAAGTCGACTGACAGCTCGAGATGGTGGACCTGAGGTAAGTGAAGTCGTTGACAACCTCCAGGGTGTATCCGTCGATGGTGATGCATGGGGGAGTCCCCGTGCCTTGAGCCATAACGTTCGTCTTCGTCAGGCTGATGGCTAGTCCGAACTCCTTGCATGCGTGGGAAAGGCAAGTGACTAGCTGCTGGAGTCCCTCTTCGGAGTGTGATGTCAAAGCTGCGTCGTCGGCGAAGAGCATCTCACGGATGAGCACCTCTTTGACTTTGGTCTTGGCTCGTAGACGGGCCAGGTTGTAGAGCTTGCCATCGGATCTGGTGTGAATGAAGACACCCTCGCTGCAGTCCTTAAAGGCGTATTGGAGGAGCATGGAGAAGAAGATTCCGAACAGCGTAGGCGCGAGGATGCAGCCCTGCTTTACTCCGCTGCTGACTGGGAAGGCCTCAGAGGTTGCGCCGTTGTAGGACACCGTGCTGTGCATGTTGTCGTGAAAGGACATGACCACAGCAAGCAGATGTGGTGGACAGCCAATCTTCCGTAGCAAGCTGAAGAGTCCGCTTCGACTGACCAGATCAAACGCCTTCGTAAGGTCGATAAAGGCAAGGTAGAGTGGTTTATGCTGCTCGTGACACTTCTCCTGCAGCTGGCGTAGGGAGAAGATCATGTCCACTGTTGATCGGCCAGCTCTGAAGCCACACTGGGACTCTGGGTAGACGCGGGAAGCAAGGGTCTGCAGGCGGGCAAGAGCGACCCGGGCGAATACTTTGCCGACGACGCTGAGGAGAGAGATGCCCCGGTAGTTGTTGCAGTCGCTGCGGTCTCCTTTGTTCTTGTACATGGTGATAATGTTGGCGTCTCTCATATCCTGGGGGATGTAACCCTCCTTCCAGCAGAGACAGAGTAGATGGTGGAGCGGCTGTAGCAGGACTGGTTTCCCGCTCTTTAGGATTTCTGGAGGGATTCCGTCGCTTCCTGGTGCTTTCCCGCAAGCGAGGCGGTCGATGGCTTTGCCGAGCTCTGCCGCAGTAGGTGGGGTGTCTAGCTCCTCCATGACTGGTAGGTCTGGGATGGCTTTAAGAGCAGTGTCTGTTACGGTGTTCTTCGTTGCGTACAGCTCGAGGTAGTGCTCGGTCCACCGCCGCATTTGCTGTTCCTGGTCAGTGATGACCTCACCTGTCTTGGACTTAAGGGGGGCGATCTTGGAGGGGATTGGGCCTGTTGCCTTCTTGATACCCTCATACATTCCTCGTGCGTTGCCTATATCGGCGGCTTCCTGGATGCTTCTGCACAGGTTTAGCCAATAGGTGTTGTCACAGTGGCGGGCGGTCTTCTGGACTTTGTTCCTGGCAGCCCGTAGAGCTTGAAGTGTACTGGGAGTGGGCGTGACCTTGTAAGCCAAGAATGACAGGCTTATGTATAGTGTAATTCATAAATTATTAAAAATTGACAAACACTTGTTGGATGACAGCCTAAAGTTAATACATATGTAAGTGACTCAAACTAAGAAGTATGGTACATTGTGACAAATCCTAGGATGGGGGGCAAGGTGCTGGGTATTAGCCTTCAGAGGCATCTTACTCAGTTTTGGGTCAGGAAAAGTTTTGCAAAAAAAGGTGAGTTAGTTGGGTCTGAATTATAAGGAGGATGTAGCTATGGGACACAGCAACATAAACAGCATTGGTAACAAGGCACCTGTAAGAGTAGCATAAAGTGAGTTAGGAAAGTGTATGATTTAGAAGGGGTCCAGGTCCTAAAGGGCTTTGTGAACTAAGATGAAGCTTTTTAATGTTTTCCTGTAAGCCATGGGAAAATTCTTCCATGGTTGGATTTAGAGACAATACTGATGTCAGATTTATGTTTGGAGATCCCTCTGGCTCTAGAGTGGACAGATTACAGAAGGGCAGGGTAGTTAAGAGACTAGAGCTTGTAAGAGTCAAGTGGAAAGGCTCTGGTGACTATATTGGTAGTGGGAGCAAAGAAAGGAATAGTTTGAAGAATCATGGGGTTCCAATAAAAACATTTAAGTGGGCCAGACACTTTCAAACTTACTTCCAGTTTCTCCTCTAAGGCAAAAATGGCTTTGATTCACCAGGCATTATAGAAAACAAAGGGACAATTCTAATGACATTATGCAGTCCCTCCTATTAGTGATGTTAGAATGCCTATATTAAGGTCTAGAGGTACTTTTGCTTAGGGGTCAGGTTAAGCCCTCAAAGATATTAGCAGTTTTGACTCCTAGCTTGGGACACCTTAGGAGACTAACCCAGGTCTACTTGGGATCTTAATGTTAGAAAGGGGTATGCACAGATATGATCAAATGATGAATATTTCTTTAAACTCCTTGAAATCAAAGCACATGGTTTAATTTCCTTTTTAATCATTTAGTACTTTTTAATACTTTATCTTTTAACATTGAAAGAAATGCTTAAATTATAAAATGCTCTCCATAATGTTAATTATCACCTTCTTCACATTAGATTGTTTCTACTGAAAAAGACAAACAAACACCTAATTCAGTCCAAGAGAGACAGACCTACTTCTTTGGACTGCCTGATGACGCCCCCCACCCCCCCCATAGCTCTGCTTCTCTGTCTGGGGAGCTTCTCTAATTTAATAACCAAAGTGCATGGACCCAGCCAGACTGCAGAGAGACAGGGCTCCGTTCTGTCTGTTCAGACAAGGTGAGCCACCCATTTCTCAATATATAGGAGGGGGCAAAAGTAGGTTTACAGTTGTTTGTATAAAAAATAACACAGTAATTAGTAAATAGTCATATAAGTAAATAATCATAAATTCTGTGTTTAGCATATTCATAACTATAAACCTACTTTTGCCCTATTTTGTATGTCCAATCACTAAATTCATAGCAGAGAAATGCATCTAGTGTGACATGAAAGAAGAGGAGGTCATTCTTTCAAAGGGAAAAATCAAAGTCTCCACCAAATTATAATCTAAGCATAAATCAAGAAAACAGGAGGTAAAATGCTGCCCCAATTTCCAAAAATATTCACTCTTCAATCATTAAAATTTAGTTATATTGTTATGATACTTTTAATCTTTCATTCAATCTTATTTAATTTCATTTAAGATTTTTCTCAAAACCATCCAAGAAAGGTTCTGGCTGTGTTTATAATTAGTTTGGTTGCTGTGATTACAATTTGGCTGACATATGTAGACATATATTACCTGGGATATATTCAAAGTCATATATATATTTTTTACCCTTACATGAAGACATTTTTTTCATTGCTTTTAGAGAGGAAGGGAGAGGCAGAGAGAGGGAGAGGGGGAGAGAGAGGAAGGGAGAGAGGGAGGAGAGAGAGAGAGAGAGAGAGAGAGAGAGAGAGAGAGAGAGAGAGAGAGAGAGAGATCGATTGGTTCGATTGGTTGCCTCCCATATGTGCCTTACCAGGGATCAAAACCACAATCTTTCAGTGTACAAGATGATGCTCCATCGAACTGATCCACACTGGCCAAAGCCAAAGTCATTCTTAAAGCCAAGGCATAATACTCAATAGCGTTCTTTAAACAATCTATTCCAACTTTTGTCATCTGAGCTCAGTCCTATGTCTTTTTAGAAGTGATTTTCAAATGTTCAGTTTTTCCTCCTATATCTATAAATAAAGAACACAATTTATGTAAGCAGAAATGTTCTGTTTTCCAATGAAGAAAAAGTAAAAACAACTAATTCAAAGGAAATAGTAAGGTACATTTCTAAGAACCCAATGTAGTTTGAAAAATAATAATGGAGCTTTTTCATAAACTGGTCTGCATCAAGGCAGCCTGTAATTTTCACCTGAGTCATGCCTTACGCATACAGGTCAGCACCTAGAGTAATCCTTGCCTTGTAAGGCTTCTCCCAGGATGTCTCAGAGTAAAATCCATAGCAAGATCAATGTTTGCTGTTTATAACTCTCTTTTTGACGAAGGCAGAAAGAAAGTAAAGGTAATGATAGGTTGACTGAGGCTCCCTAGCATAAAGAGTCAGAAATTTAATAATTTAAAAACTGTCATTAGGAGATAAAAATAGATCATCTGTGCTTTTGAAAATATACATATGTACTTTTTTTCTTTTGCTGGTGAGTGACAAGGCCTGATGGTCAAATTTACAAAAGGCAGAAAACAATTTCTATCAAAATCTCCAACCAATTTTGATACGTTAATTTATTCTTTCTGTATCATTTTAGACAGTAGAATAGTAATTGATTTAAAATTCTATGAACATTACAATAACATAAAGATAAGTACTGGGTAACTTCCCCTCCCCCATGGTCCTTCCTATTTGACACACATTTTAACCACAAAAACATCACTGCAATTTTCTTTAAAGGTTGAGTGCTGACTTGATGTTTGTGAGATAATGTTAGATGCATGGACAGGGCTCAGTTCTGTCTGTTCAGACAAGGTGGGCCATTGATTGTGTCTTGGGTTTTGAGTTTCTTGGAAAATGAAACTTATGTGACTAATTTGTTGTTGGCTTATTTAGTAGCATAGAGTTAGTCAGGCAGGAAGTCATGTCTGATCCTAGACCCTTGGTAATCTGAATTAATTTTTGAGACTCATCTCTTCCAATACTATGAAGGCATGATTAATTCAAAGTTACAAAACAATGTTAACTGGTAATGTTTATTGAAATCTTTAAGCTGAGTAGGGATGAACCTTGTCTAGTAGAAAGTGAGATGGGTAAATAAGGGCTTGCTTACAATATCTAAGAATGTGAATGAAAATGGAGAACATTTCCTGATTTGCTCAAATAGGATGTTTAGGAGCCTGCTTATAGTGTCACTGACTGAAGCACAATGCTGGATGGAATGAACCACGAATGGTTTAGAGTCCATATAGCTGGAGTATTCGAATAACTGGGCTTAGTTTATAGGAAAACTTTCCATGTAAATCAAATATAGGACAAATCTCTATATAAATTAGTTAGCATCACTGATCCATGGTTGGAGAGTGAAACCAAGGCTTCACTTAGTGTGAACTGAAATTCATGTCTTTAGTTAGAGGCCACAAGGATGACTACTCTTGAACTATACCTGCCACCTCCCAGAATCACAGATTTCAGCACCACTCCATTTTCCTGAGGCTGCACCTGCAACTTTAGATAACACCATCAGGGGTAGCCAAGTGCTTCTGACACTATCTAAAAGGCAGTGGGCATTAATCGGCCAATTATTTTTACCCATTCAAGTCTCCAGGCTTCCCCAAACTCTTTCTTCCTAGTAGAATCAGAGTAATTACCATGGTCAATCATGCTACAAAGACACTTCCTCATAAATGCACAGGCAGATAACTAAAACTTCCCCAAATAGGTTCTAATGGTGCTATGAAAAATGACCATCAATTTTCCAAATAAAACACCAATGTTAATGTTATTATAAATGCATATATCCTCTAATTTAAGGTTCTTATATGTCAACTAAATTTTTGAACTCTCCTTAAAAGGTCTACAATGATATGGAAACTTTCATTACAACTGCATTCTTTGACTTTCTTCTCCAGTTCCGTTTTAAGATAAAAAGAAATTGCCAAGTATGATTCTACTTAGTTAGTTGAACATTGAATGATCTCCTTTCTAGGGCTAGTACCCATGACACGGGACCTACTTAATACTACTCAATCATGTCAATAGTCTTCCAGTACAGCAAGAGTTTCTATTGTAATATAAAAAACTGTTTTAAAACAAATTGTGATGGTCAATAAAAAGTGGCTACTTTACAATAATGTGGAATGGAAGAGATTGTGGGCCAAGGAAAATACACCACCACCAACCACCCTGAAGGCGGGTCTTCAATCCAAAGAAGGTGATCTGTGTATGGTGGGACTGGAAGGAGGTCCTCTATTATGAGCTCCTTCTGGAAAGCCAAACAATTAATTCCAACATCTATTGCTCCCAATTAGGCCAACTGAAAACAGCACTTGACAAAAAATGTCCAGAATTAGTCAACAGCAAATGCATAGTCTTCTATCAGGATAATGTAAGACCGCGTGTTTCTTTGATGACCAGGCAAAAACTGTTACAGCATGGCTGGGAAGTTCTGATTCATCCACCATGTTGCACCTTCAAATTTCCATTTATTTCAGTCTTTTCAAAATTCTCTTAATATAAAAGAATTTCAATTCCCCGGAAGACTGCAAAAGACACCTGCAACAGTTCTTTGCCCAAAAAGATAAGTTTTGGAAAGATGAAATTATGAAGTTGCCTGAAAGATGACAGAAGGTAGTGGAACAAAATGGTGAATATGTTGTTCAATAAAGTTACCGGTTAAAATGAAAAATGTGTCTTTTATTTTTACTTAAAAACAGAACAAATTTTTTTTGCCAACCCAATACAACATACAAAAAATATGAACCAATTCACATATTTAGGAAATATGCTAAAGAGAAAAATATTAAACTTAAGGTAACAAATTTTGCATGAATTTGTTTGCCATTTTCTTTCAGTACTATTTCACTATAGTGTTTTTACCAAATTATTATATTTTTAAAAATACATTTATATTGAACGATCTGAAGAGCTAGCTGATTCAGATCTTACAGTATGCTTAAAGATGGCAGCAAAGTAAATATAAAAGAGACATGTAGATATGGATTCTAATATCATTTCTGGATATTTTATTGAAGCTCTCAGTGGGCTTAATAAAACAGACTGAATAATAGAGAACTAAATACACAATTTTGCATACCACTAAATAATATTATAATGGTATATCAGGTTTTTAAAGTTCACAGGTCAGCTAATTTAGTTTCCTAAACTCTGGTCTGCAGCTTGTTGTAGGTCCATACTGAAGTTTTCATTAGTACATTATATAAATGTTATATGTTTCTCATAACATGAAATGTAGTCACTTTTTAAAGTGTGAAAATACTAATTATTTAATGAGATGCTGGTGAAAATAGGTGTTAGTTATCTTTTAATGATTGGTGATCCTGGATCCATTTTTCCATTTTTAAATTTTAAAAATAACAGAGGTATAGAAACCCACAAAGTGTGTTAACACTCATTTAAGTGATAATACTTCCCCACCCTTAATTATTAATTTGGCACTTCTTATGGAAGAGAAGCAGAATATCCACAGTCTTTGGACATTTCTTCAGCGGACTGAATGAATCAGTAATTTGAATCAAGTGATTATTCATATTATGAGTACCTCAAATTTGACCTCTGCCTCAATTGGTGGGCATATTAAGTGAAACATTTCAGCAATGTAGATTGGATTTGTCGGGAGTTGTTATGTAAGCACTCTTCAGTAGGCATAAAACCAAGGAAGTGTTCAGTACGGAAAGAAGAAAAGTAGTCCTTGGGATGTGTCACCGTGGTACAGATTCCTGTCTGTGCAACTCCCATGAAGCCCATGAGGTTCAATTCAGGAAAATAGGATTCTTTAACAACAAATATATCACTGAAGCAATAAGAAATTGGACCATTGTCCTGTATTGTGGATTCTCACTGGCACATTACAATGACAAAAGTGAACCAAAGTGAATTTGTAGAGTTTTAGAGTCTCAGAAAACACTTTCTAAAATATAAGGCAAGGGAATGACTAGAAATCAATGGTGGCAAAAAAAAAAAAAAAAGGAACAATTTACTCCGTGTTCCTGGTATGTCCTCTTCCCCTTCACCTCCTTCAGCTGAAAGAAGACACTCTCCATAGCTAGACTGAAGGGGAGTCCCACAGATTTTCCGTGTGCTCCTGTGTGACCACCACTCTCCTCTGCCCCCGGCCTCTCCCTATCCCCTATGCCACAAACATCCTATGATTTACTATTCCAAGAAGGAGGCATTAACTAGAATTGCTGACCCTACACCCCAAATTGACTGCCAGGACTATATCCACCTGGCAGCTCTTTGCTTCACTCACTACCAAAAGTCTATGGCTCCTAAGCCATTCCTCTTCTCCATGACTATTTTATCCACTTTTTTTCTGACCTTATTTCTTACTACTCAATGAACCCTAGACCCTTGCCAAATCCTCTAACTCTCAACCTCTTTTGTGAATGTTCTTATCATGTTCTTGCACTAAATAAAATGATTATCATTTGAGAACACATCTCTCTACTAGGGGCCCAGACTTCAATAAATATTCAACTTATTGCCCCTTCCAGGCCATTTTTTCTTTTCTCCTTAAAAACAAACAAACAGCCCTGGCTGGTGTGGCTCAGTGGATTGTTGGCCTGTGAACCAAAGGGTCACTGGTTCAATTCCCAGTCAGGGCACATGTCTGGGTTGTGGGCCAGGTGCCCAGGGGATGATGTGCGAGAGGCAACCACACATTGATGTTTCTCTTCCTCTCTTTCTCAATCCCTTCACTTCTCTTTAAAAATAAATAAAATCTTTAAAAAAGAAAACAACAACAAACAAACTCAGCTCCTTTGGTGCATGTGCCATCAGATTATAGCACCTAATATCTATCCTGGTACAATTATCTACTTCTCTGGTTGATATAGAGAGATCTGATTAAGATCACGGAGGAGAAGAAGAGGCCAAAGGAGGAGTTTGCCAAGGCAATGGAAAGCAGTCTAGGACAGGATTGGCTGAGAGGGTGAATGCCTCCAGAGCCAATGGAAATTAAAAAAGGGCTGGCTCCTTGGCTCATGAGCTTTTCTGGCTCCTAAACTGGCTTTCTCTCAGGCTTTGGCTTGGGCTCCCAGGCTCTTCTTCCTCAAGGATGCCTGTGTGATCGTGCTGCAGCTGCCTGCATTTCCCAACGGATGGCATTTTGGATGGGAAGGAACTTTGGGCACAGCCTAGGATTGGGCTGACCTGGCAGAGGGTGGCTTCATTCTTTGTGTGTTCTAGAGGCAACAGGCTCTGAGTCAGAAGCCTGCCGTTCTTCCAATTTGTGTAGCTTTTGTGCATTATGTTCAGGTTTGTAAACTAAACCTATAGAAACGGGGGGAAAAAAAGCTTTGGAGAACCCAGGTGTGAGAGTTTAGCCTTAACTGATAGGCTTAAGTAATTAAAGCTGTGACTTGATAGGCTTAAGTGACTGCTTTTGAATAAGGACTCCTTTCCTTTGCCTCTGGAATTTGGCCTAGACCTAGAGGGTGGTGGTGGTGGGCAGCAGGACCCCAATTGCTGTTTGGTGACATGGTCACTTCCTTCATTTGCTAAAGATTTTAGCTTTGGCTTATTCTCCTTCTATATTTACAATTATAAGTGGGCTTTCAATACTTCCTAGAAAAGAATTTTGCTTCTTTTCTCTAGTCAGTTCTGATCTTGTGTGAAGGCTTTATTTAACACCATCTCCTTTCTCCTCAAATCTTCTCCACATTCTCCCCATTCTTCTCTCCCAGCTAGTGATTTGCTTTTCATTCCACTGAAATAGTGCAAACAACTAAAAAAGAACATTCTCATTCTCCCACCAAATCTACCAGCCCAGCTTCTTCTGGAGCTATAAAATTTCCTTCCTTTGTCAGAATTACTACGTCAGGCTGGAGCATCCACACATCCATGGCTCATCTGGGCTCTTCTCCCTTTTCACCACTTTGATTCACTCTTACTTGCCCACCTTTAGATGTTTCAATGTGCAGATCTCGCAGATGTGTTTGTTCACTGAGCAGGGAATCCTTTTTTGAATTACAGATGTTTAAATTGTTGAAACTTCAAGGGGAGAAACTAAAGTGATCTCTTATGCTGCCAATCTTTTGACAGCACATACCACCATATTTTTTAATCTCAAAAAAATTGTCTAGTTACTCAGGCTTTAAGAAATATTTGATTTTCTTTCTTACATATACATCCTATGTCCTCTCAACCAGCAAATCATGTTCTTATATTTAAAATGTATGTAGAATTTAATCACTTTTCAACACCTCTGTTATGCCAATTCTAGACTAAGCCAATATCATCTGTCATTTGAACCTTAAAATATCCTTTTAATTGGACTCTATTTTGGCTCTTTCTCCAACTCCCACTCCTACCCATAACCTGAAATTCATTCTCACATAATAGCCTGAGTGAGCTTTTAAATATGTAGAACAGATCATGTCAATCATCTGCTCCAAATTCTTCAATGGCTTCCCATCACTTTATTAAAATACTCAAATGTCTTACCATGCCTGTGAGGTTCTACCCGACGGTGTTATTGGTCCTTGCTCTTTACTCAGTTACTTTTACTCCTTTCTTCTCATTCACTCAGCTTGTTGACACAGGCATTGTTTTGGTTCCTTGAAAAATTCAAGCATTTTCTAGTTTCAAGAGTTCCCTGGTGAATACACTTGACCCTTAAACAATGAGGGGGATAAAGGGTGCAGATGCCAAAGTAGTCAAAAGTTTGCCTATAACTTTTGATTCCCCCCAAATTTAAGTAAAGTCAATACTTCACATCCATGGATTTAACCAAGCAGGGATTGAAAACACTATTTTCACATTCCCAACTACAAACTCCCAACATCACATTGAAAATACTGATTCCCTGTTGTCAATCTTCATTTGGGAATGTAAAAATACTGTTTTCCATCAATGCTTGGTTGAATTCACAAATGCAAACCCCATGGATTTATTTATTGAAAAAAATACACATAGAGGTGGACCCCAAGTGATTTGAATCTGTATTGTTCTAGGGCACAGTGTCCTCCTTCCTCCAAATTCAAATTTGTTCCCACTTTTTATTCAAGTTCTTGCTCTGTGAAACTTTTTCTAACTTCTTCATCTAAATAGTGCCTGTGATCACACTCTATCCAATTACTTGCCTTTTTAAAAAACAATTTTACCTATAAGTACCTGAATGTGTGTTTGTTTGTATTTGTGCGTCTTTTTACATGTTTTGTTTACTTGATTAATTTGGACTCCACTAGAACAAAATTTTGGTGACTCTAGTAGGACAGAGTGTTTACTGCGGTATCACATAATAGTTTTTAAGAGTATTTTTACTGAATGGATTATCAAATATATTTTTTAATATCTGTGTTTTAAATGCTGAGATTATACTCTATGAAATTTGCTCATTAATATAATACATGGTCATCATAAATATATATTTCTTTATAAGATATATGAGTACTGTGATAAAAATTCATGAAGTAAAAGAGCTTAAAACAAAAATCTAAAATATATTTACAACACTGGCATCATTACTTGACTTCTAAAACTGTATTGTGTTTGACACAGGTAAAATTTTTTTTCTAAACGAAACTTTTTCTGTTCAGGGACAGAAAAAGGATTAACATTTTACAGTGCTTTTTAAATCTCATTTGGTTCTCAAGACTGGAGGATATTGTCATACTTGTGAAACCTATTTTTCACAACCAACAAGAATGCTAATCTCATTGAATCCAGCCACTCTACCTGAGTTGGCTTAGTAGATAGTCAGATCTGTTCTGGCTGCAGAAGAGCTTCTGTGCAAGATGAAGACCCTGCTTTCAAGGAGCACTGTGGCTAATGAAACTGTTTAATAAGTCAAATATGTACAGTGACCATAATAAAATCTCAGACTCTCAGTCGTCCAAAACATCGTAGGTCAGGCGTAAAGCAGGAGTATTTATAGAGAATAATTTAAAGAATATTAATTCTTTTTTGTTTTTTTGGAGAGTTTAGATTTGCAAATAACCAAGATTTTCCCTGTGGATTAAACTAGACTTTCACAAGAGGTTGTCCTTGGGTCATGTTGTTACAGAAACAGGGGAGTCCAAAAACAAACCCCAGAGTTTGCAGCTGGGAGATAGGGAGCAGGAAGCAGCTTTCAGGATGCCCTTGCATGCCTGGAGCTAGTGGCTGGATACATTGTTGCAAAGATCCACTTTACTTCCAAGACTCAGGAAGATGGGAGGGATCTTGGACTGTGGACTGGTACGGAAGAAGCAGACAGAGCCTAGGTAGGGTTCTCTGAATGGTCAGAACTGTTCGCAACATCCACTGTGTGAGAGGACACAGGGGGAGAGAGGAGGCAGGGAGGAAGAGAGAAGCAGCTGCGGACATTTTGGGCTGGCTCTGGCTCTAGGAGGCTCTCTCTCTCAGGCTCTTTCTGGCTCTCACGCCCTCACTCTCTGGCTCTTGCGGGCTCCCTCCATGTGGCTTGGAGAAGGGATCTCCAGGCTGCTTTAAGAAGAGGTTCTTGCCAGGCTGCTTTGAGAAGGAGAGGAGATCCTGCGATTTGCAGGAAGAAGGCAGTTTACAAGGAGGCTGAGAATCCAGGCGGTCCTGCATTGAGAGCTGGAGGGCACCACAGCACAGAAAGGACCTCCCCAATCAGAACAGTGAGTGGCAGCTACTGGTAAAGCTGAACTGTGCCTAGGAAGTAGGGAAACGGTGTTTCTGACTTTCCTAAGACTGGCCAGGTCTGGGAGGGGGAGGCAGGACTTTGTGTAAATAAACAATTCTTTTTCTTTTCACCAAACTCTGGTATTCAGAGTTATAATTCTGGCGGCAGGCAATCGGACCCCTAACTAGACAGCCGGTGGGTTCTGTTTCAATCGGAGCAGCCCAGGGGTTCTGTTACAATGTCATCTTAGATTCCCACAGACCTTTTATTTACTTCTATGGTTTGAGGCCACAACCCTAAATATTATTAAAAGGTAATAGTTGTATAAGATTGTTTTATAAGATTGTTGTCCATCCGCTGTATCAGAGCATCCAAAGGCCCCAGTAAGACTGTGTTCCAGGAAAAAAACTTTTCTTCCCATGGAGATTCAGTATATGTTCTATATTTTACACAACAAAGATCATATAAATGATAAGTTTTTTTCACAATGTCCAACAAAAGTCTCAGAAACAAACGTTAACTCAACCATCTGGAGCCGTGGAGAACCATTTGCATATCTGTGCTGTAGTCTCTCCTTTGCTCAACTTTTCTATTCTTCTTAGTATTTTAAAAATACTTTTTTATTATATGAACCCTGTCAAATTAATCATGTAATAAAGGGAGAAATTAGAAGGTAAAAAAATAGCTATTAGATATTTCACATTTTTTGGAAATTCTCATTTTTATGTGTTGTTATATCCTAAAAAGTTGATTCACTAAGTGTAAAGTTTAAAGTAATTTAATATTAATATACAAGGTTTTTATAACTATTCAAAAATCAGAGCAATACTTATCAGATTTGTCACTTGATTTAGGATTCATAAAATAGAGTGACTATATTGAAAGCGGTTCTGAAAATAGCAGCAATTAATGTTCTAGTGGTAAAAAGTTAATTTAAATAGGAAGAAAACATTTGAAGAAAATATAAAGTAGATGTCATTCTTTTGTTTTGGATTTATATATTGTAATCTAATAAATATTAAGACAACACATTCCAATGTGTGGCATTCTTAAATCTCTTTAGTTAGAGGTTTATATCTTTAAAAGCCCTGCCCTAAAAGAAAAAGATATATGTTTATGGAGAACAATACAGCTACTGCTAGCAGCTAACAAGTCAAGACTGATGCAGCAAATCATATCACTGCTTTCACATGCCTGAAACAACAGTAGCTCTGTTAACAAAAATGAAATCCCAAGCATGATGACAGCAGTGATCACACACACTGGGCTGTCAGGAACCTCTTATTGCTGACTTTTCATTAGATTACTCGATAGGAACTTGTAATTGTAGATTGCCTCCAATTTTTCTAAATTAACAAGTCAGTGAACTTCCATTGCCTTTGTAGCTCCTAAAATTTCTGTACCTACGATGGCTTTTTTTTTTTTTTTTAATTTAAGTTTAGGAAACTAGAATCAAATGTAGAAGTCAACCCAGAGGCAATAATCAATACCAGTTTTAACTAACTAACCAAGTCATAAGATCGAAGCAATTTTAGAAATTTTCTTATAGGAGTTTTAGTGATTTGTTAAGAGGATATTGAAAACAACCCTATATCAATTTTATTTTGCTTCTATTTCCTATTTCCACAGCAGTTTATTTGAAAGTGCAATTAATGGCTAGTTGTCTCCCAGTATTTTCTTTCCTCCCGTTCACACTAACAGAATTTATGTGCATGCATAGGTGCTCAGCATAAAACTCAAATTTCCTTAGAGCCAAGCACGACCAACTAAATTCTACTAATGTAATGTGGGCAGAAGTGATGCATGCCACTCTGAATCTTGCCCTTAAAATAATTGTGTGTGCTCCCCCAAACCCCTTCTCCTTCCTCAAAGCTGAGAGATGGTCAGAACATCTTCAGCCTACAAGTAAGCACCACATGATAAGGATGGCAGAATCACCTACCAGCCTAAGGAAGTTTAGCTATGCCTAGACTATTACATGGGAAAGAAATAAACATCTTACTTGGTAAACTCTTGTACTTTGGGGTCCTTTTGTTATAGAAGCTAAGTCTGTTCTCTAATTTGGAAGTTTTAATTGAAAATTTAAAAACACAGAAAGTATACAAAGTACTAGAGCATACTACCAGAATATCCTGTATGTACATAAGGTACTATCAAATGTTAATTTTAAATTACATTTATACATATTTGAATATAATAGAAAAATAATTACATTAATGTTAGTGAAAATATTTAGGACATAGAACTATTTAATAAAGAATATTATGAAATATGTAAAAGTGCTTTAAAAAAATGGCTAGAAGAAAATATGCCAAAGCAATACCAGAGTTTATCTCTGGAATTAGGATTATAGGTGCATTGACCTCCATGTCTTTAATACTTTTTCTATGCTTTCCAATTTACAGAAGAAGAACATTTATTACTTGTATAATTTGTATAAAAATATAAATGACTTATTTGCACACATGCTTCTTGTATCAACTTTAAGAGAGGAAGAGAGCACCTGCAATGACTCTCCTGCCCACATCTTCCAGCGGCACACACGTTATTAAACTTCTAACTTAAGTCAACAAAAACAGCTGCAAATTTTTTACTTTCAAATTTCGGAGGACATATAAGTAAATTTAAAAATCTACTGGGGTTAGAAACAATTCCATAATGTAACTCACATATAACTAAGGTTTCATGTTGTTCAGATAACGTACACATTTCTAACTAAATAAGCAAAGTCTGGCCGTCAAAGAAGTAATTAAGAATACTTCTTATAGTTTTTTTAAAAATTTTAATTTATTTATTGTTTTTCTATGACAGTTGTCCATTTTTCCCCGTTGCTCCCCCCTCTTCTTACAGTCTCTTAAGAAAAAAATGCAAGATAGCATTATGTTTTAATTGGTTTAAAACACCTGTGAAATAGTGTAACTGCCATTCTCAATATTCTTTACATGGAGAGCAGTTACTATATCAAATCTCCAAAACATCCTTTTTTGACCCGACAAAGCTCTCCTTGGAAAACCAAACCTATATCTCTTCTCTTTTGTTCACTTCTTTCTCCATTTGTGTTATTCCTTTTAATTTTTAATTTAATAACTAGACATTTGTAATATAATTTTTTTCATCTTTTCATTACAATTTCAATCTATCTCATCTCTTTCCCTTACTTATTATATGCTAAAATCCCAAGAAACAAGCTTTCAATGATAGAACATTCCTTTTAGGCATTAATGCTGCTTGTGATTTTTATTTTTACCTGGCTCTAACCTCATTCAAGCCCAGGTATTAAATACTTCATCATTCAACCTTAGCCCTACCAAATTCTCCTTTCCTGGTGCTGCTCATTAATTAATATTAATCAACATAAATTCATGGCAAAGAGCTTTTCACTCTGTATGACATCAGTTCAATTGATAGTGGTTACAGCATGTTGAGAATGATTCTGATGTCGCATTCTCGGTACAATACAATAGGGTTATAAAATGTCATCAGTAAAGTCATTCATAGTCACAGGCAGGAAGATTGGTCAAATAGCTTCCACTACTGAATCAGAAAAAGCTTTTATTGGAGTTACAAATATTCCAAATAAAAATATTCCTGAGTCATAAGAAATTTTATGTACATATTTTCTTCAAATTACATTTGATACACAATGTGGAAATTAAGAAATTTCTCTCAAGTCTGAGTCTTTACTATAAACACATCTTCATATGTATTCTTAGCTTATATGTAAAAAACAATTCAATATTTTGTCATATAATAAAGTATGGCTATTATCTTACTTGGGTTTCTTTTTCAATTGCATGTGAAAAATATGTATTACCCAGTTACTAAATTAAATAAATAAAATCCCATATACCAATTTACCTTCTTCTTTGTGTGATAGCAATAGTATCCCTAATGCTTGTATAAAAATGTTCAAATATATCAAAGCTAAAATGTTTTCATCTGTTGAATAGCAAATGATATGGGAGGGAAGGAAGAAAAAGGCTACAGGTGCCTTTGTTGAATTTCAGGTACAGAGATAATGTAGGTCAGCTAGCTGCTTTTATATTAGCAGAGTGACATAAATAAATGAAAAAAAAAATGCCGGGACAATAAAAGAAAGATATTTTCTCCTTTACTTCCTTGAAGTCAAACTGTGCTCTGTGGATTATCTGAACAATTTTCTAATTACCAGCTACCCCTGAAGTCAAATTCACAGGACTATTAGGACAAATCCATGCCCTTTTAAATTTTTGAAATGCTGTTTTTTAAACTTCTTCAGGGAAGGGGCTTTGACAAATTCTTAACATCATACTAATATTGCTATTAACTCAAAATATGAATAACTTGATGTATTCTGAAGGTATTGGAATGTGTTTGTGATTTTCTATTAACTCTTACTCTTTCTTGCTCCTATAGCAAATATGAAAATTTACAGAGAGAAAATCTGCATTTCTGAGAATAAGAATATCAGTCACATATACACCACTCAAAAAATTTTTAAGAAAAAAGAAGAAATCTAAGAAAATTATATTACCAGTCATGAACCTCAAATGATGTTTCAGTCACCTACTAACTGCATTGCATATACCAAGGTAGTTTCATAAGGTTATAATGGAGCTGAAAAATTCCTACCGCCTATGGCATCGTAGCTGCTGCCCCAATCACGTCATAGCACAAAGCATTGCTCATGTGTTTGTGGTGATGCTGGTGTAAACAAACCTACTGTGTGTAAACAAACCTACTGTGCTGCCAGCTGTACAAAAGTATAGCACATATAATTATGTATAGTACACAATGTTTAATAATGATAATACATGACTGTTACTGGCTTATGTATTTACTATAATATACTGTTAATCATTATTCTAGAGTGTACTTTTTCTGCTTATAAAAAGATGTTTGCTATAAAACAGCATGCTGTGTTCCATTGGCAGAAGCCTCATACATCTTGTATCTACTGTGTCTCTTGATTACATGATTTTATCTTGTTTTCGATTTAATCTTGCTTTGTTTTGTATAGTAACATGCTCTAGAGGCTTGTAGCCTAGGGGCAATAGGCTATACCATATAGCCTAGGTGTGTAGTAGCTATACCATCTAGGTTTGTGTTAAGTGCAGTCTATGATGTTCACATGGCAAGGAAACTGCCTAACAACGCATTTCTCAGAATGTATCCCTACTGTTGTTAAGTGTGGTGTGTTAGAATGCAACCCTTATTAAAAATGTAAGACACCATGTGAAGGAAAACTAAGATGCATGTTTATGACTCCCTATAAAGCAAGTTATAATTCTCAGAAATTTACCTCAGTGCATTTAAATAATAAAGTTTTAGGTACTTCAACTATGATTAATATATTAACACAAAAATGGCTATATTACAACACACAAAGGAAGGCTCTGTAGTAAAATTAATAATAATTTGTAACTATAATTCCAGATGACTCCAGCACATGGCTGGGATCTGGTAAAGGGGGTGGCATTGGAAAATGAAGAAGAAGTGTGCTAAGGCTTTTATGGGAAGGGGGAGAGGAAGAGCGATTAACTCTAGGCTTTGAAGAAAAATCATGACTTTAAAAATTATGTTGTAAATTTATAAGTAATTATTAGAATATTTTAAATAGGATATATAAGTTCAGAATAATTAGAGGGAAAAATCAGAATAAAGATAAATTGTTCCAGTTTTTTAAAAGTAGGAAAGAGGCAAAATGAAGCAACAAGGAAGAATAGTAATTATAAAAAATAAATATAAGAAATGAATCCACATTGTTAACAATTATAATAAACAATAAACAAAATACATTATCTGAATTTCTCAGTCTCAATAACAGTACCTCTATGATGCCTACAAGAGAGAGCTATGCTCAGCAAAATGGTAAATAAAAGTTGAAAGCAAAGGGACAGATAAAGGTATAGTAAGTGAACAAAAAGAAAGCAGTTTTGGTCCTGGCCTGTGTGGCTCAGCTGGTTGGAGCATTCTCCTGGAGCCTGAAAGGTCAGAGTTTCCATTCCTGGTCAGAGCACATATGAGAAGACAACCAATAGACGTTTCTCTCTCCTTTTTACCCTCCTCTCTTTTTAAAAGCAATAAAGAAAAGTCCTTGGGTGAGGATTACAAAAAGAAAAAAAAAGCAGTTTTGGAAATATAAATATCAAATCACATAAAATTAAAGGGAGTTTTAGAGTAAACAAATAGAGGTGCTTCATAGAAAAGCAAGGAGAAATGGTGTAACCATAGGTGGGATGATCTATCCTAATACTCTTCTTTCAACAATTGACAGATCAAAGGGAGAAAAATAATTGAGGGTGTTCGTATGTCCTTATTTGTCTGATGGTTCCAGTTTATGACTGTTCTTCCTAAGTAATTATTAATAGCATCCCCTTTCTGGTTCAAATGTGTTCCAATTTGGACATAAATTATTATTTATTAAGGATATAGTAGTCTTTACTAATACAATTAATAGACAGATTTCTGCCTTCCTCTCTCTCTTCCTTATGTCACTATCAACAATTACCACATTGTTCCTTCTGTCTGCAGCCCTTTTCTCTTGGATCTTTGTCTTAACCTTTTCTTCACTCAGGTCATAGCTTCATTATCCCCTCCTCAGAGCACTATTTTAAAGTAGCCACTGATATTTTTTGTCTCCCATCACATCTCCATCCTGCATTTCCCTCTCAGCATTATCATCATCTGACATTATCTTATTTATGTATGTATTTACTTCTTTCACCTTACCTCCTCCCACCAGAATGTACGTAAACTCCAGCAGAACATGGGCTTTGCTGGCTTTGCTTCCTGTTATATTTAAGTGTCCGGTGATCAATGGCACTCACTTAAAAGGAGGTACATACATATTTTTGCTGCTGAGATTAATTATCATGGGAATAGTGCATATTCAAACTTATGAAATATGATTAGAGCAGAGTTGAAAGGGAAAACTTCAAGGGAAGCTGCAAACCAGACAAACATCTATACCTAAAAATGTATAAACCTAGACAGTTTTTGAGGTGAGGTTCCAGAAACAAATACTCCCTATATAAAATAAACTATTCTAAACCACTGAAAAAGACAGTGTCCCAGCATGGTAACAGTTTCAAAAACAGATGAAGAGTGGTAGGAAAAATAATAGCCTAGTAAAAATCATGCAAATAACTGTAAGAATATTAAATGTAATACTAGCATAGGAAGTTCAGTTATGTATTAGGAGATCAAACATTCTGGTGAAGAAAGTTTTTCTAGGACTACCAAAATAGTAGAGTTAATATTGTTAACAACAGGACATACATTAGATTGACATAATATTAATAAACAAGAAACTTCTCAGTAGTAAAAATAGTAATATTTCAGCTGTTGAAAAACTGATAAAAATCTAATACCAATTCCTGACATAAACTCTATAAATAGAAGAAACTTCATTTGAAAAGTTTTATCTGTAAGAAATCCATAGCAAATTTTATATTAATTAATGAAAATTAGAAAAATTCCCATTATTATCAAGATAACATCAAAAATGTCAACTACCATTACCACTATTGCATAGTAAGCTGGAAATTCTGTCCAAGACCATTAGAAAAGGGGGAGAAAATATTTTTTAAGTGTTTATTTACAGGGAATATGGTTGACAAAAAAATCCAAGATAGTCCACTATAAAATAAGTAGAACTAATGAGAAAGTAAGATCAGTATTTTTAAAAGCAATAGCTTTATACCAAAAAAAATCCCCTTACAATATAAAAGTAAAATAAATCCCTTCAGTAGTGCAAGAAAGATATGAAATATCCGTAAACAAACCAATCATGAAATGTTAAGGACTTCTTGAAGTACACCCTCAAATTCTATTGACAGAAATAAAAGAAGACCAGAATATATAGAGAGATGTACAATTTTTCTTGGTCCAAACTGGAAAGATCTTATTAGAACACGCACGTTTATTTGTGAATTTGGTGCAATCCCAATGAAACAACCAAAATGGAGCTTGGGAAGCTATAACTCTAGATTATCGAAGGATAAAATAGCCCAGAATAACCTCAATTATTTTGAAAAAGAACTTCCCATTTATAGAGGAGAGTTGCCCCATCAAATAGCAATACTGATAAACTATAAAGTTACAGTTATCAAGAGAGTGTAGTACTGGTTTTAAAATAGGCAAATAAAATAATGGAACAAAGAGAGTTGAAAAAATGATTCATATACATGCAGACATTTAGTTCATAGAAAGTAGTGGCACTTCAAATGAGTTAAGAAAGGACAGGCTGGCCCAAGAGCTGTGTTTGGACAACTCAACTCATCATTAAGACACTACAACATAATGGCTTGACATGGGTAAGCAGACTCAATGTCTCCTGGCTTTATTAGAAATGTAAATTTTCAGGAACGACCCCAGACCTACTGAATCAGACACTATGGGGTGTTTTGATAAGACCTCCAGAGTTGTGATGCCTGCTCAAGTTTGGGAACCATAGTTTTATATATATCCTGGTTCCTAAATTTCACCTCTCTAAATTGATGTGAAATCAGAACAAAGATCATACACTCACAGAACAGCATGACACACTCATCTCATAATGTAAATTTACTTGGGAAAACAGTTTTAGAGGAAAGGTTACTAGTATCAGTAAAATTCCACATCCAGAAATTCAAAGCTGGCAATAAACATGAAGATGTTTGTTCAGGAAAGACAAATTAATATGTTTTAATTTAAAAAGTTAAAATCAGGTAGGGGGATGATTTTACAAATTACCAACATATACTTGTTTTATTAGGCAATCATTAAAAATTAGAGAGATCCATATATTTAGGCATAAAAACATCACTAAGATAAATGAAGCAAAGAAAAGCTGTATGTACTTCACTGCTCATTTTATGTTAGAATATTATGTTCAAATTACAGTTTTCTGTGACCAAATAACACCCAAGCTGTTGTTTTTGAGGAAGAGAAATTTTTAGAGTGAAGGAAGACCATTTACTCTATAAACTTCCGTATTTTAAATGTTTATCATGAAAATGCGTTTGTGTGCTCTTTATGTAATTAAAATACAGAATTCTGGTATTTAGTGGGCAGGAGTCAAAGATGCTTGATGTCTCACTCTTGTGTGTGGGACAGAGTTTCACAAGAATGTTCTGACTTTTCATACTCACAATCACATTATTTATCATCTTTCACGACATTACAATAATAAAACTAACTTACTAAGCAGAAATGTTATTATTTTAAAATACTATTTTAACTGGCTGGCACATAGGCCTTAATAAGATAGCACAGTGGTTGAAAACAGATATGGCATCACACTAGCTAGGTTTATTCTAAGTCTTTCACACTAGTTGTATGAGCAATGACCTTGGGCACGGTATTAAATATTTTTGTACTTCGGTTTTCTTATCCTAAAGTGGGGATTATTGTAAAGATGAATAATTTAATATGTATACAGTACTTAGAACAGCGTCTGGCACATAGTAAGCACTATATCAGTGTTAATAGTTAGGGTTGATCTTGAAAGAATATATCTGCAGAAATTTCTACTTTATTATTCCATTAGAAAAAAAATAAATGTTTTTGGTTTTCTTTTCCACGAATTGTGCAGCTAGGCCCAACCGTTTTCAATATGTCCTCCTCAATCCTACATTACTATATATTTTCCTTTCCATGTTCCCTTTTGTTAATAAATGATAGTATGTTAGTCCATTCAAAAGATACTCAAAACCTTTTTTTGTTATTGTTTATCTTTGACTTAATAGGGCACATAAAAAGGCTGGTAGATATTTTCCCTCCCTTCCTTCTTTTCTTTTAATCATCAGGTATTTTTGATCTTCTAATATACTAGACATTGAGGGCATGGATCTCAAAAGGTAGACCAAACTCCAGTTTGTTTTGATGGCGCAAAGCAGACTAATGCCCAAACTCAAGTAAGATAAATATGCAGCTCAATATCATGCAATGAGTTTAAACCAAATAAATATTTTGCTGTAATATGAAGAAAATGATGAGTCTATTAATCTACTTCAGTGATTCTCAGAGCAGGTAGGTGGTGGCTCCTCTTACTACATGTTAAGCAGAGGTCAAGGACGACTGATGTCCTGCCATACACTTGGTTTACTTCTTCACAAAGTAGAGTTGCCCCAATATTTCAAAATCTTTAACTGTCCATGGGGACATTCCTCAAAGTGAAAAACCTGTTTACTATTTTCTGAGCTTATAACCTAAAATCCCCCCCAAACCACAAAGTAGTTTGTATATAGTTACCATTGGATTTGAGAGTAGTTTGTACTTTTGAGGGAAATTTACCAACGCTGTTCACCATTCTGGAAAATCATATTACAAACAGCAATGCTACTAAGTGCTGAGTCATCAGGACATTTGCATCAACATGGATATAGCACACTTGGTACTTGTAGCTGTCACCTCCATGGTGCAAGCATCTTAATATCCCTTCCTTCCTTCCTTCCTTCTTTCCTTTTTCTTCCTTTCTTTCTCTTTCTTTTCTTTTCTTTCTCTCCTTTCTTTTTCTTTCTTTCTTTCTTTCTTTCTTTCTTTTTCTTTCTTTCTTTCTTTCTTTCTTTCTTTCTTTCTTTCTTTCTTTCTTTCTTTCTTTCTTTCTTTCTTTCTTTCTTTCTTTCTTTCTTTCTTTCTTTTCTTTCTTCCTTCCTTTCTTTCTTTCTTTCTTTCTTTCTTTCTTTCTTTCTTTCTTTCTTTCTTTCTTTCTTTCTTTTTCTTTCTTTCTTTTCTTTCTTTTCTTTCTTTCTCCTTCCCTACTTTCCTTCCTTCCTTCCTTCCTTCCTTCCTTCCTTCCTTCCTTCCACTTTGAGGTCAGAGCACTTACATGTTGAAATACACATTATTTTATCTAAATTGTTTTCCTTTAATTTCTCCTTTATGATGGGATTGCATTGCTATTTTGTCTTAGCTATATATATATATATATATATATATATATATATATATATATATATACATAAGGTTGTATTATCTAAGAATTTTATTGAAGGAGAGTATAAGAGATGACAAAATATTTATTTTAATGAGGGTTTGGGGGTTTAATAGCTTAAGAATTGGAGTTACTCAGATAAGAAGTCAGAAAAATCACTTAACTGAAAAAAATGAGGAATGAGGTTTGATGAGGTTAGTTTTTGACTGACTCCAGCAAAACAAAAAATGAATAATTTAAAGCTGGAAGCAAATTCAGAGTTACCTAATGCAACCTATTCACATGAAGAAACTGAGAACTAAGGGATATGACAGATATTGATGCTAGTTAATGGCTGGACATGGATCGAACTGAAAAAGCTGGGACAATTCTTTGGGTAATCTTATTAGAACACATATTGCCCTCTGTAATCAAGAAAGGTAATCGGGGTAGATGAAATGAAGAAAACCAAAAGGCATTGGTCAAGCAATTAATTCTGAAGCTGGCAGTTCTTAAAGTGATTGATTTGGTGACCAGAAATATTTCATCCTTAGCCTTTAAGGTTTGCTTGTAGCCAAGAGAAAAGTGATGAAAGAAATTTGAGAATAAAAGGGTATATAGGAAGCAAATGAAAAAGTCAGTTCTGAAAACACTGATATATACAGCCATATAAGTCATTTTGTCGTAACTGATATGAAAGTCAATTACCATTATTTTCACTTTTCCTTTTAATTATGGATAATTAATTACTGGGATAATAGGGAGAGTCTTCACCTTTTGGAGGTCTTAGATTAAAATAAAGGCCAGGACATTGTTGGGTAGTACCTAACATGAAGTATTTGTTGCTTATAAATGTTTAAAATTCAAGGGGTATTAGGAAAATCTCAATCAAAAGCGTCTCTCATTGGAGATAGCTGAAATTCTACTTCCCGAAGCAAGAATGAAAATTTTGGTGGGAGGGCAGAAGGAGGAAAGGAGGTAGCAACATGACCTGTTTTGACCATTGTTGTGTCCCTGGTGCTAACACCAATACTCCAACTAAAGAGACACAAAGGAAAGAAAGGGAAGGTAGATGGGAGGAAGGAAAGGAATTAATCCATTCTTCGCCTTCTCCTAATATTTAAATACCCTCAGTAGAAATAATATATTCTTCCCAGCACTTCTGTGTGAATACTTATTAACAAATCTTATTGTTCTGGCTGCAATGGCTAGGAAAGAGTTGAACTAATGTGGCTTCCATTTGGTTTGCTTCTTTACCTAGGGAAGAATTATGACTCAACAGTGCCTTGTATTTGAAGCCTTTCACCATCAAAAAATATATTTTTAAGCATTATTTAATTAACTCTCTAATAGAGAACGTGTTGTTGGAGTGCCTTCTGTTCCCACATCATGCTAAGTAAACAGAGTTTCAAATGGTTAAGGTCTTAGAAGACTGATAACTAAGCAAATCTTTATTCTCTTTAAAATTCATTTATTCCTCAAAGCCATTTAAATTGCTCCTGTGGAATCCAAACAAAAATGTCTCACTAAATTTAAGAAATACAGAAAAGCCAAAGCCCTGGATTATATTGAGAATAACTGTCATTAGATTTTCATCTGTACCACAAAGTGCCTCAATCAAGATCTTTTTATAATGTCCATAACAGAGTCATGTATTTACATAATGAACATATATTTTGTTTCTTGTATGGTTTAGGCACATACATTTTCAGATTTATTTTTCTCTTTCACTACAATGACTTCTGCATATATGTTTTCCCTTGATAAGGAATTGAATTTTCAGAAAATATGTACTGCAAATAAGTTCCTAAATTACAACACCTCAATTTATGTCCTTGAAGATCTTCCTACAGAAAGGTGTACGAAAAGGATGTTTTAGTCATTCTTCCTGGTAGATGGCTGTCCTTCAGTCTCAGTTACACACATAAGTCTACTAACTAAACTTAGCAGAGGTTAATTGCAGAGGTTAATCAATGTGGAAGACGGCAGACACCAGGGCCATTACACTTGGCAGGCATCATCATCTCCCACTGCGTACATTTTGATCAATGAAATTGTGAGTTTATTTTCAACAGTTAGAATTTGGAAGAACAAACACCTATCATTTTGCTAAGTCTTCTACATAATTTCACCAAAGAAAATGTCCTGCCGTCCTGCGCTATCATATTAGAGAGTTCAACCCCCTGGTCTATTCTGTCTGGATTTTAATCTTGGCTCTAACACTTAGCTGCTGCATGAACTCAGGCAAATTATGTAGCCTCTGCTGGTCCAATCTGCTCATCTGTAAAAGGTGGATAATAATAACACTCAATTTACTGGATCATTTAAGGAGTACATGAATTTACCCATGTGTAATGTGCTCAGAAAAGCATCTGGTATGTTGCAGATAAATCAACAATAATTTTGGTGGTTAAATTCTATTGCTTATTTTTGATTTCACTTTTTGTAAGTGACAGAGACTTAAGGCTGCAGTAGCCAATGATGTGGTAACTGTCTGATTCACCATATCCAAAATATAATTCATCTTCTCCCTCACCCAAAGACCTGCTCCTTGTGTTCTATTCTCTATGTAGCTAATGGCCTAATCAGGTCACAAGCTAGGAAATGCAAAGAAATCTTCTTTCTCTCTACTCGCTCTCCTTTGGTCTCAAACTCAAGAAGTCACCAAATCTTGTCCAAATCGCATCCTTAATATTCTGCTGTTCTTTCTTTTCCCCAGAAGAGCTATAAAAGCTCCCCAGGTCCAACTGCTCACCACCTTCTAATCCTTTCCATGCATGGTCATCAAATTTCTCTTCCTAAAACACAACCCTGACCACATGGCTTCTCATTTTTTTTCATGTGTTCATTCTATGAATATACCATATATAAAATGAAAGTCATTTGCCTCCTATTGTACTAGCTAGATGTTGATGATACAGAGACAGACAGATCCTGCTCTCAAAGGGCTTACAGCCAAGGAAGACCATAGATAAGTGAGTAGGCAATTTTAACACAGTGTGCTCCACACTGTTTTTGTTGGTATGCATAAGGCTCTATGACATTAGGGAAGGGGCAGTAAGTAACAGAGACTAGGAGAGGGGCATATAAACAAAGGCTTCCTTTCTAGGTGTTAATTGCTAAAAAAAAAAATCTTCAATTACTTTCGATTGCATATGGTAGATTGCAATTCCCACAGTTGCAGCCTGGCATTCAAGCCCTCCATAAAGCAGTATGAACTCAGCCTTCCAGCAGCTACTCATACTCTACATTCTAGTCAACTTATCTGTTTACAGTTCCTCAAAAGAGCCCAAGCACCAGAACTTTGTTTTCATTATTTTTTGTTTTAGTTCTCTCAGCCTAGAATGGCCTTCCTTTTCTTTATCATTTTCGAGGAATAGCTTAAATGACCCCACCTCCTCAGTGAAGCCTGCTAAAATGTCCTAGTCAGACATTACTGTATTTTTTCCCTCCTCCCTTGTGCTCCCTGCTTCCATTTAATGCTTATCCCAGTCTGTCCTGTGTCTGGAAGAGTAACTACACAGGTGTCCTTTTCTTTCCCTGGATTGTGTGCTTGTAGGAGGTGGTGCCCTGTGTCATTTTTTCTTTGCTTTTACAATAACTGACAGACACGTAGGAGGTTCTCAGTAAATGCTTTTTGAATTAAATCAGGCACTTCCCTGAAAGCCCCTCTGGTCAAAAGATGTAACCTTTTGGCTAAATATTTTCATGTTCTCTTCAACTCTGAGGGAGAAAATTTTTAACAGGAAGGGAAAAAACCTCCATGTGGCTATTTAAAAATTATCTGGAAACAAAGTATTATCTTTCTTTGTCTTAGGGCTTTTCCGATGCTTTTAAAAACATTCTTGAAATCCAAAGTCAGAAATGGTTTAGAATTCTTACCTGACTGGAAAGAGAACAATGAGTTTAAGATTAAGAAAACTGGACTGAAAGTAATGGGGATATTCTCATGGCTTTGGACCTTCAGATTACAGTCTTAGTTATTAAATATTTTGGGTTTGCATTTGCAGTTCAATAATTTACATAGAATATAGCCCAGTGAATGAAGTGATCATTTTAATAAAAAAAAAAAAAAAGCAGGAAGCTATAATCTGGTTAATGAATGTGCAAATGAAAGACAAAAGGAGAATCAAATACCTTTGTTACTCTTTACTTACAGCATAATTTATACTTTCAAAGGAAAAAAGTAGCTTATTTAATCATGTCTTCATAATGCTTGATACAATGGGTAGTCTTAGCAACGTTATGAATACATGTATTTCCACAAGAGAGAGGAGGAAAGAATATCTGGTTTAAAGTCACATGAAGGTGGGTGAGAGCTACACTGAATCCTCATCTCCTGACCATTAGTCCTCTGCTTCTCTCCCTAGTGTTAGGTCTTGATGCTCCAATAATCATCATAACTTAAACTCAGCATCAAACACACAATTCATAAACTGATATAGAGATTTTGCAGCAAAACTGTTTCTCTTGTGTCCTTCACTTTGAATACCATGTTCCCATCAGGACTATTGTCTTAAAACGAAGTGACTGTATAATCATCTCTACTTGACATCAGTGACTTTTCAGAAGTGCCTATAGTTTAAAAGCATTAGAAAAACAAATTCCCCAAGTTCTAGCTACTGTGAGATTGCACAGAAATGTCCAGTGGGACATTTGAAGCACGCTGTCCACTGTATTCTGGGAGTGGAGGAGGCCTGAGAATGGGGTGCTGATATATGGGTGTGAGGAGAAGGTACTCCCTGATGCTTCCCTGACAATGAGGACAAAGAACCTTTGTTCTATACTTTGCCAGCTGGATTTCTAGAAGGAAGAGAAGAGAGGGGTTAAAGGGTAGGGGCAGTGAGTCAGATAGCTTGAGTTTGAATTTTGGCTATTTAATGTGACTTCCAAAAGTCTTCCCTAGCAGTGAAATTGGGATAAAAATCGCTATCTTATTTATAGCATTGTTACATGGGTTAAATGACATAAAATATGTAAAAGTGCTTAGCAAAGACTTTGGCATCTAATAAGTCACCAATAATTTAGCTATTATTGTTAGTAATGGTAGAAGAGAATTATTAATTTTGATTTTCTATGCATGATAATATAAAAAGCAGGATTTGGGTGGAAATGGAGATAGGACAACTGAAAGAAAAGAAAGGTATTTGTGATAAGAAACTAAAAGTGGTATTGGAGACAGATTTCTACATGATGAACACTACAAAATTTCTACATGATTTCATAACGATTTCATTTTTCTTGAAGGAGAAAGGCACCTATATTGCTGGAGCATGAACACAAGAGGACTAAGAGTAAATGGTCCATTTAAAAGATTTAATGTCTTTACTAAAATGTCATCATTCTTCAAAGTCCAAAAGTTAAATAAATTAGTCTTGATGAAGATATTTACATTCTCATTCTAAGCATCAGCCTTGGAGTGACCACTGTGGGAGTTTGTTCTGCCCTGGAAGAGTGTGGGCTGGCAGACCAGTTTCTTCTCCACTGGGGTAAGAGTACCAAATGTCACCCTCAAATATTTTCTCAAGGATGAAGTAGCTTAGAGTGACCTACACAGCTTCTGCCTTCATTTCTAATCTCTTAGAATGAAAAGAAACGCTAACAGAAATCCAGGAAAGCCCTCATCATTACATATTTTGTGACTCAGTGTTTCTTAACAGCTACCAAACTTTGGTTGAAAGAAACCACTGAAGAAGGACTTTCTGAAGCACATTTTCACATTGCATTTTTCTAAATACTCTTAGCTCTATCCTGAATTAAACCAGACTTTCTGAGAATCATGAATTTATATTGCATATACTGATGAATTATAAAGTTGTTTTTGTTAAAGTGCAATTTGGCATGATAAAATCAGCTTATATCAAGAGACATCCTTAAAAGAATCTTTAAAACATGTAACTATATGAAAACAGTTGAAGATTTTGTTCTTTACAGTACACAATGGCCACTTTGTGACTATCCTTGGGGAAAATGCTTTATCATTCCCTATTCAGAAACAGTTGGCCTTCTGCTAAGCAACCAGTTTGTTTTTCTCTTATGGACCCTGTAAACTGTATAATTCATCATGTGTACCTCTTTCACTGGATATTGGAAAGTCTGTGCCAAATTTTTGTCTATTCTCTAAAAATATATTTTTGTGTTATTTTGCCTTTATTTTACTTTCCTACCATTATATTCTCTTTGCTTTTTATTTCTCATTATCAAAAATTTATTTTACCTTGCCATATTACATGCTGACTTCAGTCAATTGTTATAACTTAATGAATGCATGAATGAATGAATGAATCGGTACTTCTGATGATGAAGTTATACCATGACATTTAATAAGATAAAGGACAGAGGGCATATCAATCCATATACATATATAGAGTTCTAAAATTTCAGATAACAAGAGTGCTAGAGGCAGGCAATCACTAGCATAGATTTACTGGCTCACACATGTTGGACGTCATATCTCTCAAATTCTTTAGGTCTTTTCCTCATGGTGGCATAATGGCTGCTGCAGCTCCACTAATTCTGCTGTTGATCAAAGCAGGTTGAAATGAACGGAAACAATGCACAATCTCAGTGGTTAGAACTGTGTCACATTGTCACCCATACGCACAAGGGGGACCAGAAAAGACAATCTAACATTTACAACCTATAGAGTACATGTAGGTAAGCAAGTAAGGTTGGGATTAGGTGCTAGGTGTGACAACATAAACTCTGTGCCACAGGCATCTACCGTGGATATACGGCAATTCACTAAAATGACCCTAAACTTTCAGCCGCTCGTTCAAGTTCGCGTCATATTCTCTTTTTTCTAACTTTTCAAGGAAAATATAGGCTCATGTTTAAAATACAGAAGGACTTACACAATTTAGGTGATTTGTTTATATAAAGCCTAATGATGAAAAAATGTATTTCTCTTCCAGACAACTTAGCATGCCCTGCACTCGGGAAGGCTGACCTTATTATGGAACATGGCATGGATGCCTTAGTTCTGGGTGATGTTTTTCTTTTAGAAAATATTCAACCTGAAACTCTTTCAGTTACCCAGTTTAAATCAGTTACTTTATCCAAATGAGAAGAATATATGAATATATTTGGCACCTATGAAGGTAAAATTAACAGGGCACTATCTCTGTGACTTTTGTCTTTACTAAAACACCCATGTTCTGGTTTGCAGCTACACCCTGTTGTATGAACTGTTACGAATAACCCATGACAGTTTGTCTGTTTGGAGGAGGCCCTACCAGCTGATTTGGCAATTCTAGAATTTTTAATGGAACAAGTTCCAAGCTATGAAGTTAAAGCTGTTCTTCAGTTCCAACTTTGACAATCGATACTAATAGATCTTGCAGAAGTTCCCTGAGCTCAGTCATTTGTCTAATTTCAAGGTCTTGTCCAATGCATAATAGTTGTAGAGGAAATTCAGGTTCCACAGGCACGCTTTCATGGCAACAATGTATTAGAAGCAGATGGGTTTTAAGTCAGAAGCATGGAGACTCTCACTCATTAAAAGAGGAAATAAAAATAGAATTAAATAATAAATCAATCACAGTAGCAGGTATATTAGCATTCTTATGAACTCATAAAGAAAAAGCACTCATCTTGCAAATCCTCTGCTAAAAGGCAGACATAAAATCACTTTCAATGGACGTAGGGGTCTAAGTAGTAACTTCAGGAAGAAATTCACAGAGAATTTCCCCCAAAAGGCGATTCCATTAAGCTTGATACAGGCTCCAGCAATGCTTGGAATTTTAACTGCAGTATCTGGACTCATTTATTATGGCTTAGTGGTCTAAGTAACAATTTAATAACTGAAAACTGGGTGTTCCAATCTGTCTCACCAATGATTTTCTTTGACCTTGAATAAGCACTTGACTCTAAAGAATTACTTTTCAGGCTTTTATTTTTGTTCTGTAGTATAAAAATAACTTTTAAATATACAAGTCACAAAACTGGAGAAATTAAACTAGTAACACTGTGTCTTCACTCTAAGTATAGCTTTGTTTCACCCCTTAAAGGATTTCACCTTTTTTGTAGGAAGCACAGGGCCTTGAATAAAAACAAAATGAAACATTGTCTTGTTTCACTGAGGGTTCTGTCTATATCCAGAATGTCTACTATTAAAATGCCATTCTTTATTAACTGTTGGCAGCATCTGGAGAACCACTAAAAATACCCTTTTGTATGAGACAAAATGAAGATAAGAAATCTATTTCTTGATAACGAGACAATTCACCTTAGTTTGTGGGAAGTACTACTTGAAATAAAAGGGTTTGGCTAAATGACCTTTTAAGCTCCAATCTAATCAGTCTTACTGGTGCACTTTTTAGTAGGAAAAACTTACCCACTAGATCCAAGAATGGGAACAGGTACACACACGAACACACACACCAAATTTCCAAGTGTTTACATATATGGGAGGAGTTACAGAAAGGACAGGTATAGAAAGAGAAGAGGCAGGGAAAAAAATTGATGGCCAAATGCTCTGAAAGTAGTAAGGCTGAGAAAAGTAGCAGGAAAAGCAAGCAGAGCCTTTCCTGAAACCCTGCCTGAAATTTCAGTGTCTGTTCCTTACTAGCAGAATCAATAGATCATCCCAGTGCCTCTTGCAGATGAAAAACCACATACACTTGGGAGATGATGTTTCAACCTTAAATCAAATTAAATAACAAAGAAAAAGAAACTGACTCTATAGAAATGACTTCTCTTTTCTTGCTCGTTGAGAAAACATCAAAATTTCAAGAATAGGCAAAATAAAATGGTGCATCCTTAAATAAATGAAAGGTCAACTACTTGGGCTGGGGGATGGTCAGAATTGTTTTAACAGGATTGAGTCAACTCTGTGAAGAACAGTTCCACAAAACTATAATTTTACATATTCCTACTATTAGAATTAATATTTCTGTGACGATTTAAATATAGGGATGTAGCAGTTTCTTTTATCAGTGAATTCTAATAATAACAGTTAATACTTCAAAAATTTTTAATGTGTGCCCAGCACTGTTCTCAGTATTTTACATTCAGTATACATTACTAACCACAATTCTGTGATATAGGTACCATTATTAGCCCCATTTTCACAGATGAAAAATTCAAAGCAAACTTCCCAAGAGCATACAACGAGTAAGGGTTAGATGTTAGGATCTCAGCTCAGTCTATGTGGGCCTAGAATCCCTGCTCCAAACCATGACACTGTACTACCGTCTAAGAGTGTTTTAAGTTCACCATATTTTCAACCAATAAATCTCAGGGACACCATATTCAAGAAGACAAAAAACAGAAGCCAGTATATCACAGCAATTTCTCCTTAAGTATCCTACTTCTTTTCTGTGCAAGAAAGTTTTATGAAATTTTGCTAATCTCTCAAGACCCTAACATTAAAGCCCAGCTGAACAGTGGTTCTTTGGTTTCTAACCAGAATTTTTGAAGTATTAACTGTTATTATTAGAATATGTGTGGCCGTGTTCTTTTATCATGTATCTCTAGTCATGACTCTCACTAGCAAATATTCTACTCAAGTACGACTCAGTGTTCCAGAGAAGTGCTGAGTTCAAGGATGTACCAACTGTCATAATCCCACAGTACTGGGAAACTCACAAGAAAGATCACAGGGGACTTAAGCCCAGCTTTAGTACTGTGATGTGGAAATGACATTAACTTATTCACAAAAAGGGTCAATGCATGAATGACAGCATAAATGCATGGATAAATTAAACTTCTTGGAACCATCTTGCCTGTCTATCTATTGCCTTTCTGTTTTTATTATTTCCAAATAATCACATAGGAATTATTATAGATTGCATTCTCTTTGGTTGCCACTAAAACCTACTGGCTCTTTCTGGATCAATAAAACTGTGCTGAGAAATAATTTATTCCTATTTCTACCACTGTGTATCAGAGGAGCAGTTTCCTTTGAAAAGTGGAACGGCGTACTGTGCAACAATACAATTGCTGAGTATGCTCTCCTTTAACAAAAGGTCTGAAGGACGAAGAAGAACCTCTGGTCTCATGATGTTTTTTCAATACTTATGAACCAAATGTCTAAACACTCTGTCAAGTAAGGCTAGATCATACTCGGGATAGCATAAGGTAGACACCAATGAACTTCGGGAATCGGACAGGGTGGGGGCTGCAAGAGCAGCAGAGGGCGAAAAGGAAGAACGGAGCTGGAGAGAAGACAGAAAGCGAGGTGAAGTAGAGTGAGAGAAGGAAGAGGGAGAGATGGAGAAAGAAATGCTAGCAAAGGAATGGCAGCTCTGCCTGGGTTGTTCAGCATATTTTCCCATGTTTGAGGGGGTTGGGCAGAATCAAATTCTGTGCCTCTGCCTGCACCACTGGACACCCTGATGCCTTAGAGAGTAGAACTCTTATTATTCCCACTCTGCTCATTGCTCTTTGGGGACTAGAGCAGACTTTGAGGATTGAACAGGAAACAATCCCGTCTCAGTACACACCAGAATGGTAGCTTCCATATGGACTACAAAGCTAACATCACATCTGGTTCCTTTAAAAAATTTCTCACCTTAGGTATGTGTTGAATTTAATTGTTTCCCTTTTTATGACCTCAGGCAGAATCAAGGAATTAGTAGGTTTTAGAAATTTAGCTGTATTCTAATCCATGCTATAATTCACTATGGACAACTCCAGTATGTCCCAAACTCACTCTTTCCTGAGTGTAAGGCTTTCCGCGTAAGTGATTAAATTTAGTCCTCTATCAGATACAAATGGCCAGGCTGTCATGGCTGCTTGGAATATTTTTATTTTAAATTCTTAGAAATGTATAAACGTCTAGAAAATCCACTCACGTTTCTATAAAGTCTTCAAAACTGTAATTTTTCTGCAAGCCACTGAGAACTGGAAAGGCACACTATCTTTGCATACCAGAGCACCAGCCACCATAAAAAATAATTCTGCTCTGTCCAAAGCCAGTAATGGATATCAATTACTTGGAAAACTATTTGTAATTTAACTTGCTGTTATCTCTTGAAACAGGCTATTTAAAATAGGAGTGAGATGATATCCTACCAAGCATCATGAGGAGAGTGGTTGTCCTGGGTTTCTTTAAGTGAGCTGACTTTCAAAAGATTTTTGAAATTGATTCTCAAGACTGGGAAATTGCATGATCAGCTTCAGGTTCAAAAGCAAGAATAAGTTTTAATGGTAATGTAAACAGTAATTATGGCATGTTGTTTGTAGCATGTCAAAATAAGAACATAGTATTTTCAGTTGGGGAAAAAAATCACAAAGTTAGGCACAGTAGTACAAAATGAAAATTTATGTTTTTTACAGGGATATTTTCAAACAAAGGATCCACAGAGCTCAGCAATTTGCTACAGAGTTCTACTTACTGCTCTTTTTTTGCATAAAGGTCACTATTTGAATTGTAAAACCACAAAAGCAACATATGGCTAGACCCATAGTTCTCTAGAGCGGTGTTATTGTTTTATTATCTCTAAGAGCAATTAATAGAGAATGCAGTACACCAAAAATCAGGAACAACCATCAGCACTATTAAAAAATTTAAGACATACTAGACAACTCTGTATGCTACTCAAAGACCTAGAAGTATAGACTGTTGTCAAAAACAAACAAAAAACAAAGAAGTCAAGCATCAGCCTCCAAGACACTTGAAACGTAAGAGACAGCCTTACATTTCCAGATTTCATTAATAAAATAAAAAATAGAAAACAAGGTTGTAAAGACTATGATAACTTAGAAGCTGTCACTAGATAATTTGTCATTGTATATTAGCTCCCAAACTAAAGTTAAAATGATAAGAGACAAATGATCTTGAAGTTTGAGCTTGAGTCATTTTATCTGCGTAATCCTTAGTTTCCTCAACTGCAAAGTGAAACTAACAGACCTATTTTACATACCTCAGAAGATTATTAAGAGGCTCAAGAGATAATATAGGTGAAAGCTGTGTGGGAAGTATAAAGTGTTATATAAATGTGAAGTTTTATTATGACAAGCTCACAAATTATATCTAGGCTCTGTTAGAGGTGTCTTTGTTTCCTATTTAAATGGATACAATGTCTAATAGTCTAAGGTGATCTGTATATTTTTTAGTAATCAGAATTTTTCTTATCTCTTTCAAATTTTCCATGTGTGCTAATGGGACACTACACAGCTAACATTAAAGTAGACTTTAAACCTGTAAATATTTTTTTGCTTATGCTGCAGTTTAAGTTCTATCATCATATAGTCACTTCTGGTTAACAGGAAAAGAAATGAAATGTACTTGTTTTATTAAATCAGGAAAATTAAGAAGAGAAAAATACTTTTGGAAATAATTCTAATAATATATTCAAATAATGAATATGTTGGTAAGATTAATTCATTGCAGGAAGTGATTTTCCTACATCTCTGCTTTTTATGAAATGGATTAAGCTATCTCATGAGATTAGAAGTAAGACAAAACATCCCTTTCAGTGATGAATGATTTAGGATTGAAGTTACTCTATAAGCTTTACTATATGAGATCAAAATGTTGATTTCTTTGCTTGAATGTTTTAATTAAGGGCCGAAAGCTCATCCTTCCTGATTCTTATTTTGTAAACTTAGCCTTTCTGTTCAAGAATTCCTCTCCTGTAAATTGAAGACACAAACGATAAATATGCATGTGGCCAGAACAGACATGCGTGCTCTGGTGCCTGCCCCTGCGTGGGCCCATCTGCTCTGATGGCAAGGTGCCCACAGGCAAGCTGGCCCATTCTACTTGAGCGGAGCTGCTGGCTTTGCGCGTCTGTGTGTGGGTGCACTGTAGCGTGAGCTAGCTTTGCGCAAGGAGTTCTTCCATCCAACCTGCATATGGGTCTGTTTGTACTTGACCACACTTGTTGGTTCTCATGTGTCATAAAACAAGTGCTCCTAGCATGAATAAAAAGAGGGCAGAACTGTGCTAGTATTTCAGGCATGAGTGAACACAGAACACATGCAGAACTTCTTGTAGAAAATGGCTCATAGTGGACAAGGAAACCACGCAAGAAAGAGGAGGAAAGTCACCCAACCACACTTTTTTTAATCCTCACGCAGAATATGTTTTTCCTGATTTTAGAGAGAAGATGGGAAAGAGGAAGAGAGAGAGAAACATCAATCAGTTGCCTCCCATACATGCCCTGACCAGGGAGTCAAACCTGCAACCTAGATATGTACCCTGACCAGGAATCAAACCCACACCTTCTGGTGTACAGAACAACGTTCTAGCTAACTGGGCCACCTGGCCAGGGCCATCTCTGTGTTTTTAGTGTGAGAAGTAAGAGGGAATATTAGCCTGGAAGTCCCAGAGTGAGCATTTTTACTGTCCCACGTGAAGGTCCATTTACCTCTCTTACATACTTGTGTCAGGGCCTGGGAGAGACAGTGGTGTGTGTGGAGTATTTCCCTACCTATGGCGGCCCTGATGACCTGACGACCCATACCCTCTTTGTCACCCTCTTTCAACCTAAGTCTGAAGGCACTGAAGCGAAAGACAGGAGGCATGGCCTAGAGGCTTCAGATGGAAGGACAATAGCAAGGTATTTCAATGACTAACTGATCTAGGAATGGTTCTGTTCTTTATACATAAATATTAAAGACCAGTAACAAAAGGCAAACAAGATTATAAATAAAATAATTGACAGAGAGCAAGGCACATGTCAACTAAATTTGCATACACAAAGGCATCACTGCAGGAGAAACCAAAGGGTAACAACTGCTATATTTACTCATTCATTCACACATTCAACAAATACTTAATGAGCACTGACTATGTTCTAGGCATACAAAGGTGAACAAGACACACACAGAATCCTTTCCCTGCCAGAGATTACATTCTAGTGGGAAGAGAGACAAACCACCAAATAAATGCATGCTATCATGTTACGCAGTCATAAAGGCTATGAAGAAAAGTGACGCAGGAGAGGGGACAGAGAGAGACCAGGACACTTTTAGGGAAGGCCTTATTGGAAATGACATCCGAACAGAGGCCTGTGTGCAGTGAGACAGTGAGCCATAGGAAACCCTGGAGGAGTGGTCCAGGTAGGGGGAACAGTAAGTGCAAAAGCCCTGATGTGGACAAAAGTTTGGTTTATTTAGGGCACAATAGTGAAGTAGAGGAGGGACAGCAAGGACTAGAGTGATGTGAAATAAAGGGAGAGAGACTAACCAGATCATGTAGAAGTTGTAGGTAATACTCAGTAAGGATACTGACTTTTAACCTAAGTGCGACAGGAAGAGATAGGAGGTTTTGGGACAATGGGAGAGTGCCATCTCTGATTTTCACATCTCTCAGGGAATGGCCCTGGGAAGCAAAAGCAGAAGCATGTAGTCCAGTCATCCAGGTACCAAAATAATACAGGCAAGAAATAACAGTGACTTGGATTGAAGGGCTCTTGGCAGAACAGGTGAGAGGTGGTTAGATTGTGGTATACAGTAGTCCCTCTCTATATCACGGTTCACTTATTGTGGCCTCACTGTATCGCGGGATTTTTAAATATATTATATTTAATTATTTATTGCGTATTTTTTGCTATATCGCAGGATTTTGCAGTACTGTATACGTCTGTTGTTAAAGTTACGTAGGTTTAAGAGTGTAGAATATGTTTAAGAACATAGTCGTCGGCAGCCGTCCGTCTCGAGAGACGATGGTGTAGCTTCTTAACAGTCTATCTGCACCGCCGAGAATGGCTGTGCAGTCCGACTCGGGAGTGACCCGGTATCTGTCTCCTCCCGTGTTGAATCGACATCTTGCGATGACGCTGGAGTGTCCTCTCCAGTGAAGCTGAAGCTACAGAGCCTGGGCAGGGTGATATGGAGGGTCTGCTGTTGCCCATGCAGCAGACCCCCCCTCTCTTCGCAGCTGAAGGGTCCAAGGGAAAGACGGAGTCAATACAGCTTGGCTTCAGGTGCGCCGCAGGAGTTGCCGGTGTTGACTACAACGTCAAACCGCCTTAGGGACTCCGGCTCCGGATTTTCTGTCGGGGTTTACTCCCTTAGCCTTTCCCCTGAAGAGGTATGCCGCAAGGCAGCGGAGGTTTTTTGGAGTCAGAGTTTTCCTTCTCTGATGTGCCCTGACTGGAAGATCGAACCAGCGACACTTAGCTCGCAGGCCGACGCTCAATCCACTGAGCCAAACCAGCCAGGGGCTTAAGAACATAGTAGTGTTTATATAAGTGTGGAAAAGGTTAATAAGGGAGTGGGAAAGGTTAATAAGGGACTGGGAATGGTTTATAAGTGTGTGGGAAGGGTTTATAAGGCCTTAAAATATATATAAATACTAAAATAAATGTAAGGTTCCTACTTCGCAGATTTTCGCCTATCGCGGGGGGGAGTCTAGAATGTAATACGCACGATAAGTGAGGGAATACTGTATTTTGAAAGAACAACTGACAGAATGACTGCTGGTTTAGTTTTGGAGTGTCATGGAAAAAAGGAGACAAGAACACCACCTGGATCTGTGCCTGAGCAACTGGTTGACTTCTGGGAACACATGGAGATGAGGGAAAACTGGGATAGAAGCATAAGTCAGGAAAGGGAGTGATCAAGAGTTCTGTTTGAAATACCGAGTAAGCAGTTGTAAATAAAAGCCTATACTTCAGACTTCTGTCATCAGAAAATATGGGGAAAACACTAAGAACTCATCTGTTACATAGCAAATGCTTCATAAGTTATAGTTTTTATATTGTTGTTACTGCCAAGCTGACACCACCTTTTGCCTCTGAGATATTATTCGAGGAAAAGGTTTGATGGATGGGAATAGGCTGATTCAGATAGCACAGAGCAATTTCTAGTTCTGATCTAGAGTGAAAATCTAGGCAATGTTATTGTACTTCAAGTAATATTTACCAAGAAAGGAAATGGCAGGGAGCAGCCCTGACAAATCCAAAGCAATGGTCCTCAAATTTTCGCCTCAAGTAAAAAATGAGATTCCAAAGATCCACTAACTCAGAACCTTGAGGGCTGGAGTCCAAGAATACATAATTTAAAAGCATTTCTGGGGTGTGATGGAAACTACTGCCGAAGGACACAATCTTCTACGCCCTCTAGACATGAAATATTTGCCAACATTGGCTGTTAAGAGGGCAGGATAGAAAGAACATCATCATGGTCATCTTTTATAAAAACAGGGTACATAAAACCCATTTCTTAAATATATACGAACATACCTATAAAAATAAGCTTATGTTTTCAGAGTGCTGCTGCTTTAGAGGCCACCAGTGAGCCCCAGAATGCTGCTGCACCTCAAAAAACATTGAAGACACCAGCTAAAATAAAACACAGTGATAATACCAAATGATGGCGAGGATGCAGAGAAACTTGGTCTTTCATGTTGGAGGGGCTGTAAAATGGCACACCCACTCTGGATAACAGTTCGGCAGTTTCTTATAAAAAAAACTAAGCATCCAGAAATCAAGCGCTTGGGCCCAGCGCAGGGTGAATTCCATGCTATTGGGATATAAAACTGAAAGCAGCAAATGAACAAACAAGAAAAATAAACAGACAAAACCCCATAAACGCTGACAATAGTATGGGAAGAGGGTGGGAGGCAGTAAAGGATACAGCGGGTCAAAGAATCGTGATACAAGATCTGACTTTGGGTGGTAGGCACACAATATAATATACGGATGATGTATCATAGAATTGTACACTTGAAACCTATCTAATTTTATTAATCAATGTCACCCCAATAAATTTAATAAAAAACACCCTCTTTGGTCACAGTTCAGTGCCTCATTTCTTCTTTAAGGGTGCCTCAGGTATTATGTTTAAATGATTTACCTTTTAATAAAATCAGTGTAATTCATCATAGGCCTTACATGTTATATTGATGGCTCTCAAACGTGTGGTTCCTGAATCAGCCGCAGCATCAACAGGGAACTTGTTAGAAATGCAGATTCTCAGCTCCCACCCAGATATACTAAATCAGAAACTTTAGGAGTGGGACTCAGCAATCTGTTTTCCAAAGCTTTTCAGGTAATTCTGATACATGCTAAAAGCTTGAATCACTGTTTGCTTTTTGTTTTTAATCCTCACCTGAAGATATGCCTGGTGACTTCAAAGAAAGAGAGGGAGAAAGAGAGAGAGAGAGGAAGAGAGGGAGACGGAGGTGGGGTGGGGTGGGAGGGAGAAAGAGAGAGAGAGAGAGAGAGAGAAAGAGACTGATGTGAGAGAGACATCAATCAGTTGCCTCCCATCTGCACCTGCAACCTTTTGGTGTACGGGACAACACTCCAACCAACTGAACCACCAGGCTGTGGCTTGAACCACTATTGTTTTTTATATATTTATATCCATATCCATATCCATAAGTATATCTGTATATATTCATTTCCTGGGTCCCAGTTCCTATCTGAGTTGTTGTGGGATTAGGACAAAAATTATATGATCACAGATTTCCTTAATGGAAATTGATCCTTCATTCTAATAAAATCCCATGAGACCTGAGACCAAACTTTAAAATCTTAAATATCTACTGTGCAGGGAATTCTGACCAACTACAATCTCTATGTATAACATGGGCCAGGTTTTGTTTTTCTGTTCCTTTCCCCTAGTTCCCTACAGGCAGGAGAATCTCTCCTGTCAGGACTCGTGACTCAAACCCTTTGGTGTGGGCACAGAACTCAGAATCTGGGAGCCTTGGGTAGGACTCAAGTTCCTGCTCAGCCACTTACTAGCTGAGTGATCTTTGACAGATCACAATTCTGAGTGTAAAGTAGTAAGGAACCATTAATTCACAGGATTGTTGTGAGAAAGAAATGAGACACTACATGGGGAGATTGCTTTGCAAGCTGTATTTCACTGCACACATTAATTAAAAAAATATTATTCTCCTTCCTCTTTATTATTTCCTCTCCAGAAACAAAGGTGAGCATAATGATGCATGAACTCTTGCAGTGAACCCAGACCTGATGCCTACTACCTTCCTCCTGGTGTGTGGTTGTCTGTTCCACTGCCCATGAGCCTAGAGACTTGGAAGATCTGCGTAGGTTTTCACTGCAGGGATGTGAGGGGGCTGCAGGCAGTAGTTAATGGTGATACCCACGTGATTATACACTGGTTGTATAAACTAATTCAAGAAAGCTGCTGAGGCATTGTCACATATCTCTTGATAGCCTTCCTCCTTCTTGGAATTTCTATATATTTCTCCTATTTCGTACAACAACACAATTTCACCTTTCTTTATATTGTGTCCTTTCACTAACTGTTCCTCTTCCCAATAGCTTCTCCCAGGTAAAATATAAGCTACCTGAGCGCAAGGGATCTGTGCTTCGCCCCCTGCTCTGGGTGGTCCGGGCTTCACAAAAACACTGAGAATGGACACCACACCTTCCTCCAGTTCCACACTGAGTTACCTGGGTAGCTGGAATGTCACCTTGCAAAGACCGACGGCCTCTCTAATGAGAACTTAGAGTAAATCACTCAGTTGTCAGTTCAGCATCTGGCAGAGCCAGAGTAACATTTTGGGTATTACTAAAGACAGTGATAGCAGTAAAATACTACTTTTGCATCTGAGTTCTACCATATTTTCTTCTTAGTCTATCACTAGGTAAAAACTGACACATGTTTTGACCATATACACTCTTTAGTTTTGCAACAGTTCTGCCAAATTTACTATTAGGGCATATCTGTTGTTAATCTTCATGTTTATTTTATGGGTTTGCATCAGTCTTAATCAGTGTTTTCTAGGGTCATGGACATGGAGATTAATATAATAGATCCAGTTCACAATAATATATACTTCGGCAGTTTTAAGAGATCTGAGACACAACACTTCTGGCAAATAAACTGAGTTCTAAAAGTTCCATCTGTGTAAAGTCATGGCAATCTAGAACAGTGTGGCTGCTACTTTTGCCACCAATCTTAAACAACTTCTAAAGTTTTCCATGAATCATTAGATCCATGCAAGTAAACCTCATTCACTATAGTCATCCTGATTATAGCAGTAGTCACATCTGATGTAAAGCAAATATCATTCTTCTATGCTGGCTTGCTAGTTTGTGTCCCATAATGTAGTGGTCAATTTTCATCATAGTAGAAAATTTCTATTTTCTTTCACCAAATATGCAATATCAGGTAACCATAACATGAGAGAAGCAAACATACTTACATTTTGTTGCTAGGTATCTCCTGTATTGGAAAAAGTTGTTTTAGTTGAGTTATTTTTTTTGGAAGATGTCCATTCCAGGACATACCGTGATTTCCAAACCCAGAGCCCTAAAGTTTTGCACTCTCAGCAGACTATGTACTTCTCACAAGTACCTTTCAATGAATGATAGCACTGCCACCTCTGTGGAGTTAGGAACTGCACTCTCTGACCTAAAATGGTACCAAAATAGTAGCCCCAAGTCCAGGCACTGCAGCTATGCTGTTGGTCTGCTTGACTTCCCACTGGAGGATGGAACTTTTGTATGTGCTGAGGGCTTTTCAGGGAGTGCTCTAGGCACACATTTGTTCATAGACGAGAGGGCCGTTTGCTTTTCTTGTCTAAAAGTAAAGGTTGCATTTCAATAGTAGCTATGAATCTGACAGATAGTTCCTAGCAGTTAAGTTGGGGAAAACAGAGAATCAGACATACGATTAGTATATATCTACCATTTAGAGATAAATCTGTACCCTTCAAAATAACCTAATTTCTCACCTGGTGAGATGGTAAAGCATAAATTAAAGACACAAATTAGAACTTTTTGTCAGAAATTGTTGGGAGCTTTTATAGTAGGGGTATCTAATATTTCTGTTTTGTAACTCAACTTCATTATCCAAACCCTACAGAAAAGTGTACTAAACACACAGACTGGAGCAGGTGGTATTTTGGGAGAGTAAAGGATCAAGGGTCAGCCAGATGACCTCATGTGCAAATTGGCATCACACTTAGGAAACAAAACTTGGAGTGGTGGCTGGGCATTCAACAGATGAAATTTAGAACAGAGACATGGGGAAACTGTAAGCTCCATGAAAATCCCCCCAAATAACAGGAAATATGCTTGGAGCTAGTGGAAGTTCAAGCCAATTTCATTCATATTTTCTGAGACAAGTTTAGCTCAGGATGTGGGACATCCACAAGGCTGATGTAAACATCTACCACATTTAAATATACCTATATTACCACTTATTTTTTATTACTAGCTATTCCTATAGGGTGTGATACACCTTAAATTTTTTTTTTTTTTTTTGAGAGCAGAACCTGACTGTGTAGATCTTTCCCTCAATTGCAACTACAGAACGGTCAGTTAAGTAACCACCAGCTCTACCCAGGGGGCACTCTTCATCCACACAATGGCCTTAATTACTCATGACTTGAAAGCATCTATCTGCATTAACATTGCTTTCTTCTTCACCAACAAGAAGCTATTCTTATGCCACTTGATTGCTTCCCTAGATGGCAAGACCCTGAGATGGCAACTCTAAAGTTACCCTGTAGCTTCTTTCTTCTTTCACTAATAGCATAGACATAGAGCCCGAGAAGCTAAACTTGACCGCTTGGTAGTTCTGCAGTACTGAGAAAGTTACATGGCCTCTCTTTTCTTACATTTTTCTAATCTGGAGAACAGAATTAATAATACCACTGCAAAATATTCTTGGGCGGGTTTAAATGAAATAATGCATGTGAAATGTTTAGAAGAGTTTCTGACACACAGTGATTCTTCAGTAAATCTCCACTACTTTTTTTCAATGAATTTCCCTTAGTCTGATTCTCAGTCTAAGGAGCAAACTTCTGATGATAATTTTTCTTCCATGGAGATCCTTGCCCTGGTCATACTAGTGACAACAATAATTGTAAAATTGGCATTCTTATTTATAGCTCAGTCTCTATAAGCTTGGCTAATGTCATTATTCCCTTGAGAGAAAAAGGATTTGGTTTCTGCATTTATAAATGAGGATCAATCCATAGACTGATAAATTCATTGAAGTGATACTTGTCTGTCAGGACCAACCACTGTTCTTTCCTTCTGACTTCTACAGCTTATATCTGGTTGTTAACATAGAATGAATGGCAGAATCACCCCAGATTGCTTAAATTAAAAATGGGGATGGGATCCATGCATTCAGGTTAAGAAGCACAGATCTGGACTGACCCCCATAATTAGTGTTAACCTTAAAATCTTAAAGTCAGAGAGAGGCTGATTCAGTGGGTCTAGGATGGGGTTTAGATAACTGTCCTTTTAACAAACACCCCAGAGAGTTCTAATGCAGGTGGTCCTGGAAACATTTTGAGGAACATCACTAAAACAAAATAGATAGCTAGTTTCATAGTCATGCTGAGCCAGAGAAATACACAGAAGAGATCGTGAGTGTGAATTATGCCAAAAACTAGTTATCCCACAGAATATCTTAAAATACCAAATCCAAGTGAATATTAAGGAATGACTGATGGATGAGGGAGGAGGGCAAACTTAAAAAGGTAGTCTTGTTACAAGCTTTGGTGAGAGCTTGGAGAAACACAAGCCAGGAACTAAAATGTTTCTAGTTTTGCAACATTAGTGCTAAATCTCCTTGCATGACCATCCCACTCAGCGGGATGCTGCCTGGGGTAACTGAAAGAGGGAAGCTAAGCAAAAAGCAAAGCAAAACAAACAAAAAAGCTGGATAGAACAGATGAAATGGTGGGAAAAATCAAAGGCGATTGACATCATACATTATCATCTGTTCACAAATGTGCAGAAACAATTAAAGCTAAGAAAGAAGTGAAGCAAAAATAGCTGTCGCCTATTCCCATCTTCATCACCACCCTCAACCCTAAGAAAAAAAAAACCCCAAAACAGTCCACAGGCTCACTCATGTGAAATCACAGTGCATTTTTTTTCTTAAGCCATTGTGACTGGTGAAGGTGAATAATTTTGTCTTTTATAACAAATCCATAGAGGATTGGTGATCGAGGATCACTTTCTTGGGGTTCATTCTGTTGTTTTTCTTCTTTGTCTATACAAGAATTCAAACTGTACAAGTATGGGGCAACTCTTAACCTCACATTAAAATATTAGAGGTAGTTAGAGAACTTTTAATTTATAGATATTATGTCATATACTCCTACAAAATAAGGTATAAGAGAAAAATATTTTTAAACCAATAAAGAAAAACAATACAAAACAAGAAACCCAAAAACAATAGAAAAAAAGGAGGTTTATGCCCTACATCAGAAAAAGAAAAAGAACAGCCAGATGATTTGAAATGTTTCTCTATTTTGAAAATCTGACTCATAGCTTGATCAAATTTTAAAATCAACTTGACTCATATAACACTTCCTAAAGCTGTTTTGCTGCAGTAGCAGAAACTTATTTTGTATACATTCTAATAGTAATAGTTACTTTTACAGTGTTTAGATTCAAAGAAAGAGGCAGAATTTATCCACATATGGAAAAAAAATCGCCTGACATATTTTGTGTTTATAAATAGAAGCTAACACTGTAGGGGAAAATCTGGACTTTTGCCCACAGAACACACAATATGTACTTTTTACCTTTCCGAATCCCCTTCTTTTTGGCTTAATTCACTGTGGAAGACACATATATATATCTTTTTTTTTTCCTCACATTTGAGCCTTACCTACATATTGTGGAGATGATTTAATTACCATATTAAGAATACCAACCAAGTGATTACTTTAAGAACAAAGATAAATGACTAGTATTGCCAGGGCTGGAACCTTCGTTTTATAACGGTTGGCTGTGAGATAAAGCATGTGCTGTACCATTTAAAACTATGTTCTTAAAAGGATGGTTCCTCCAACCTGCCCAAATGGTGTTATTTAACAAACACTGTATAATGACGGTTTGGAAAAGTCTGATCCCCAAAACATTGCAGAGGCACAGGCATTTAAACACCCAAGCAAAGTGAATAAATGAGAAATACAATCAGATTGAATACACAAAGGGAGCAGAAGGGATGAGAAAAATGGTACAACTGGTAGTGAGGAATATTGAAAAGGTGAGAGAATACTATTTTACCAGACAGAGAATGTGTGTTTTTTTAAACCAGGAGCAGAGAAGTTGTTCATGAGCCACTTTCCTAGCTTACTCAAGGACAAAAAAACCTTTAAAAGGTGTATGGAATAAAGGGTGTGTGGAACTGAAACTTATGATTTATATAAAATAAGAAATTCAGCTTAAAAATTGTAATAGTCAAATGTGATAACTAGTCAAAAAGCTAAAATATGAGTGACTGAATGTGGTGGATATTACATGAACTCAAATCCATTATGTTCTCCAAGTTTAGTGAATTGCTAATTGAAAGAATAAAATAACATACAATATTGTCCTTAAAATAAAAGTGAATCATATTTAGGACTAGAAGCCACACGCTCTTTCTCCAATCGGCATCTATCTATTTTTTATCATAAATACTAAACACTTTTAAACATGTTAGCCTTTTATTTCCTAGTGATTTTTTGTCTTGCCCTATCCTGGGGTTTATAACTGTACTCCAATTATAAAAATGCCTATCAGAAATGCAGCTTCTGTCCTCAGGACAGCCTTATAGCTGAGATTTTCTTTAATCTCACATGACCGCAGAGAAAAATGCCAGCAAGTGGTAGACAGTGAATCCCCCATGGTAGACCGGATGTGGTAATGACAATGATGAGTCTGGACATCTGCATATGCATCTGTCCCTAACAATACTATGTGACAAGATCTCCTTAAAAGCTTCTCCTTTGAGTAATACAGAGACACCCCCACCCTTGCCTCCAAGAAAGAGAACATAAAAACAGTGAGAAAAACCCGCTGCTGTATGACTTGGCAACTCTGAGGAACAAAGGCAGGGAAATGCAGGCTTGGCTCTTGTTTTTGGTTACAACCACAAAATCAGACATGGAGCAGTTATGACTATTTGGGTTAAGAATACAAAATAACGGTGGAAGTCATTAAAATGTATTTAAAGAGACCATTGGGGGTAACAACCTTTTAATTTCTTTACTACATTTACTTGAAAAAATATTAATAATTAACACAAAATGTGAAATACAATGAATAAATTTCCCCCAAAACTAAACTGATGAGTTAAGAATCATGAAAAGCATCTATTTTGTGTTTTCTGAAATGGCTGGAAGGGTTATTCTAGTTCAGCTTTAGCGAGCACCAGAGGCACTTGGAAGGCTTGCCACTGACAGATTACTGGGCTCTGTTCCTGGAGTTTGGGATTCAGTAGGTCTGCAGTGGAGCGCTAGAATTTGCATTTATGAGTTTCAAGGTTGTGCTAATGCTGCTTACCTGTGGACCACACTTTGAGAAACTTCATTCTAGTGCAGTGAGAACTTGATGGTTAACTACACGGTCAAGAACTTGATTTGTCTCTCGGGAGAATTTCCCTAGACTATTTTTCTTTGTGATCACTTCCATGGAAGTTATTCCTCGGCAGAATAGTTTGAAGCAGAAAATTCTTAGCCTCATCTCTTGTACTTAATCTACTGAGTGGTGATCAAACAACTTGACAAAAATCAACAGAGTTATTTTTAGTGTATACTTTTACATAAAAAATTAGTATCAATGCTTGCTGGTGGGTGCTCCTCAATTACAATTAAATTACGGATTTTGGGTTCACTGTTTTCTTTCTAACTTAGTAACATTTTCCCACATACTTTCTGATTCAAAACTGCATTTCAGATGGATAAAGTTCTAAGGTATATAGAATACTTAGAACACAGTAAAGTCTGGGACGGTGTAGCTCTAGAATCCTGCCAGAAGTCTATAAGAATGGGAGAAATCTCGAGTCTTGCAGTTCTGGTTTCGTCAGAGAGGAGAGAGCGTTGATTTGGAGGAGTAAGAGTACCTCCACGTGGTCTCTGAAGCTAACACAAATGGAATGTTCTGTGATCCTTTCTGCATCATTGCCCAAGGACTCCCTCATCCCACTGACCCGTCAAGTGGTTATTATTCAGAAACAGATCAGCGGTAGTCCCCTGAGATTCGTCCTTGAGAATCAATGTTGAGTGATGTTTTCCAGTTTACACTTGCATAAAAAATATAGATTAAACTTCTATGAGATGGAGTAGAAATACTTTTGCCTATTCTTACTACTAAGTACAACTACAAACCCTAGATGTTACACATAAATTAAACATACAAAGACACTGAAAGTTGGGTAGAAGGCAAACCAGTGAGAGGGCCACAGGGCTCAAGGAATGACAGGGTGGCAAATTCTCTGAACTTTTGTTTTGCCTCCTATGCCCCAGACTTGGAGCTAAAGAAACCAGGAACCTGGAAATGTCTGCAGGCACATATTTTTTTTTAAGGGTCAAAAAAAGCATACTCTCTCTGGCCAAAGAGCTTGGAAAGAAGCAACATAAAACAATAAAAGATTTAGACAATAACTGCCCTACTCCAGCCAAATAAAACAAAACAAGACAAAAGAACTGGGGCTCTACCACACCTATGCCAACAGAGACCCGAGCAGGGAACTTCCACTTCCACCCTCTCCAGGCCAAAATAGGATGCCCCAACTTCCCTCACCCCCACCAAGGTTGATGCCACAGAAGGTTAAGTAGGGAGCTGAGACTTTCATTCCCACCATGTGGTGATAAGGCTCGCCATCTCCCACTCCTATAGGTTGTCAATGGAGACTATCTGGGGAGCCTGGACTTCTACTTTCCCCTGGTAGCACTAGGATACCCCTCCCCCTCTCCACTGGGCGGTACTACAGGAGGCTAACAGAGGGTCAGGACTGGCATCACAGCCTGCAGTAATCAGTAATGCCTGCCACCATTTCATCAGTGGAGGCCACCAGGGGAACTGAAAAGAGGTGCTCCTACCACCCCTATCAGGGAAGATGAGGTGAGGAGCCTGATTTCTTACCTTGCCCTACAGTGATGTGAAGCCCCCTAAGGTGACAAGAGAGACTAAGTGGGAAACTTGAACTTCTACCCTCACCTGGCAGTGATGAGGTGACACCATCCCCATTTTGCTCCTTGGGGTGATTTTAGTGGAATTCTGCCAAAACAGGCTCAAATTAGATCCAGAGTCTCTTAACATAATATGAAAATGCCTAGGTTTCAACTGAAAATTATTCATCGTACCAAGATTCAGGAAAATCTCATACTGAATGAAAAAAAGACAATTGAAAGACACCAACAATGAGATGATAGAGATGTTAGACTATTTGACAAAGTTTTTAAGGCAGCCATATTAAAAATACTTAAATAAGCAATATTAAAAAATACTTAAATAAGCAATTGTGAACATGCTTGAAACAAAAGAAAAATTAGAAAGTGTCAGCTGAGAAACAACACATAAGGAAGAACTCAACGGAATTTTTAGAAATAAAACAACAATAACCAAAACATGAACTTCAGTGGGTGAGATCAATAACAGAATGGAAATGACAGAGGAATCTGTAAGCTGGGTGATAGAATAATAGGAATTATCCTGTTTGAACAACAGGGAAAACAGACTGAAAACAATAACAACAGCAAAGCCTCAGCAACCTGTGTGTGGTAGGCTGAATAATGGCTCCCAAAGATATTCAGATTGGTCTTAATCCCTGGCAACTGTGAATGTTACTTTACACGGAAAAAGAGATTTTGTAGATGATTATCCGGTTGGGCCCTAAATGCAATCACAGACTCTCTGAAAGGAGGAGACAGAGGTAAATGTGACTACAAAAAAAGGAAACAGGAAATATGATGACAGAAGATTATGACAGATGTAACTATGAATATTGGAGTAATGCGAACAAGAAACTGTGAGTCAAAGAACACAGGTGGTCTCCAGAAGCTAGAAAAGTATTGTCTTCTAGAGCCTTCAGAAGGAACGAGCCTTGCCAGCACCTTGACTTTAGCCAAGGGAAATGGATTTCTTACTTCTAGGCTCCAGAACCATAGGAGAATAAATACATGTTGTAAGACACCAATGTTGTGGTAATATATTACAGCAGCCATAGGAAACTAATACTCTGTGTGATTAAAACAGGAGATCTAATATTCATATCCTGGAGACCTAGAAGGAGAAAAGAAAATGGACGGGGCATATACACAGCACAGTCAAATTTATAAAAAAATAAAGACAAAAAGATCTGGAAAAGACCTAGAGAGAAATGATACTGTACTTTACTTTTCAGAGAAAAACCAATTACAATGACAGTAGATTTCTCATGAGAATCCATGGAGGCCAGGAGAAAACAGCACAAAATTTTTCAAGTGCTGACAGAAAAGAACTGTCAACTTAGAATCCTATATCCAGTTAATATATCCTTCAGGAATGAAGGAGAAATCAAGACATTCCCCAAGAAAGAAAAACAAAGATTTTATCATCAGCAGATCTGTCTTCTCTAAAAGAATGGCTGGAGGAAGTTCTCAAAACAAAAAGGAAGCAATAAAAGAGGGAATGTTGGGACATCATGAAAGAAGAAGGAACATAGTAAGCAAAAATATGAGTAAATACAATGAACTTTCTCCTCTTGAGCTTTCAAAATTTTATTTGACAGTTGAAGCAAAAATTATACTACTACCTAATGAGGTTCTTAATGTATGTAGGGGAAATATTTAAGACAGTTATACTAAAAATGGAGGAGGGTAAAGGGACATAAAGGGAGATAAGGTGTCCATGCTTCACTTGAATCGATTAACTGACAACAGTAGTAAACAGCAGTAAATTATTTGTGTATGATGGAATACTTAGAGCATTCACTAAAAAATCTATACAAAGAGGTACACTTAAAAACATCATAGACAAACAATAATGGAATTATATAAATGGTCAAGTAACTTACATGAAGGCAGAGTAAAATCCCAGAGAAACTGAGAAACAAAAACAAAGAGAAAAACAAAACATAAAAAGGCAGACATGAACCCTAACATATCAATAATTACAGTAAATGTAAAAATCCAACTTTACTTTATCTACAAGGAACACATCAAATATAACTATATAGACAGATTGAAAGTGAAAGGATGGCAGAAGAGATATCATGCAAACATCAATCAAAGAAAAAAGGAGTGTTTATCTTAATATCAGTTACACTAGACTTTGAGCAAATAAAATGACCAGATACAGAGAGGAATATTATATAATGAGAAGAGTCAATATACCAAGAAGACATAGCAATCCTAAATATATAAATAACAAACAACAGAGCTATAAAATATGTAAAGGCAAACTGGTATGAGTAAAAGGAGAAATAGACAAATTCATGATTACAATTACAGGCTTCACACTATTTCAACAATCAATAAGAAAACTAGACAGAATTAGCAAACATACACAAGAAGTCATCAGCAACATCAACCAACAGGATCTAATGAGAATTTATAGAGCACTCTAGCACTCTACAACATATTAAAATATTTGTGACATAGCTATGACAGTGCTGAGAGGGAAATAAATGCATACAATAGAGAAGAGGAAAAACTAACCAGTAATCTAAGCTCCCACTCAACAGTATAAAGATAAGAAAAGTAAACCAAAAGCAAGCAGAATGAAGAAAATAATAATTATAAGAACAGAAATCAGTGAAATGGAAAACAGAAAAACAATGAAGAAAAGTCAATGAAACAAACAATATGTTTTATTAAAGATCAATAAAATTGAAAAACCTCTAGCAAAGCTGACAGAAGAAAGAAGAAATTACCAACATCAAAAATGAAGCAAGGGATATCACTACAGAGCCTGCAGAGATGAAAAAAACACAAATAATTATTATGATTAACTCTACAAAACTAAATTGGACTACTTAGAGGAAGGACTGATGTCTTAATAAACAAATTATCACAACTCACACAATATGAAACATGTCATTTAAATAGCCTATAGGTATAATTATGGGCTAAACTGCATCAACCCCATTCATATGTTGAAGCCCCAACCCCTAGTACAGAATTTGGAGATAGGGCCATAATCCAATCTGACTGATATCTTTATGAGAAGAGGAAATTTGAACACACAGAGACGCCAAGGATGCACACAGAGTAAAGAGCATGTGTGGACACAGTGAGAAGGCAGTCACTGGCATGTGAAGCAGAGAGGCCTCAGAAGAAACCAAACCTGCTGACACCTCAATATTGGACTTCCAAGCCTCCAGAAACATGAAAAAATATATTTCTCATTAAGTTACACAGTTTGTTTTATTTTGTTATGGCAACCCTAGCAAACAACTACAAGTATTGAAGAAACAGAAATCTTAACTTGAAAGAAAGAAAGAAAGAAAGAAAGAAAGAAAGAAAGAAAGAAAGAAAGAAAGAAAATCTCCCAGCCTAGATATTTTCACTAAAGAATTCTACCACACATTTAAATAATAAAGATTAGAGACTTCAATCAAGATAGTGGAATAGGCTTGCCTCCTTGTACAACCACATCGAAATCACAACTGAAGTATAGATTAACCATTATTCAAACCATCAGAAATCAAGTTGAAGGGAAATCTGAAAACTATGGAATTAAAGAAACCACATTCATCCAGTCTGATGAGTGTCATAGACATGGAATGGGGTGGTCCCACACTCATGTGTGGTGGATAAAAATCCGGGAGGGATATTTAGGGAGTGAGGAATCCCCGCCTCACACCAGGCCCCACCAGCCCAGGGTTCCAGTGTCAGGAAGATAAATCCCTGTAACTTCTGGCTTCAAAAGCCAGCAGGGAGTGAGTTGGTGGAAAAAATATATGGAGTCCCAAGCAGTTCCCCTTAAAGAACTCCCACATGGACTCACCTACTCAGACTTACTTCCTCTGAGCTCCAGCTTAAAAGGCACCCGTGGCATAATGGGAGAAAGTGAAGTGTCTGGCATCAAGATGGGAGCTGGGGGGTTGCTTTCTCCAAGTCAGAAAGGCGGGCAGAGGCCGTTGTCTCTTTGCTGAACCCTCCTCCCACAGAGCCACAGAGCTGGGGGGTGGGTGCCATATATGAGACTCCACCAATCTAGCTAACACTGCTTGCCCTGCCCTGGAGATCTGCTGAAACTCTGGCCCACCCAACTTAGGCCCACCCAAACTATTAACCGTGACTTTTCCATATGAATGTCTGGTCTTGGCTCACATTTTACAATGTCCTAAATCCTATCAAACAAGCAACAGCTGGCCTCAGTAGCCCCCAGCCTCCATATCTCTTGCTAAGTGATCCAGACCCAGCACTAGCAGCAGCCAGCCTAGCACAGCTTGGCTTTGCCTGGGAATCTCCAAGTCCAGCACAAGTAGCAGCCATCTCAGATTGCTTTATAGTTCATACATGGAGGCCCCAGGCAGAACATAAGTGAGGGCTGACCTTGGTCAGCACCACCTGGGAAACCCCAGCGCCTGCACAACCAGTGGATGGCTACAGACCATGTCAGAGTATGACTACCCTGCTCATGCACAGCTGATACTCCATGGATTGCTGGTCAGTGGTCATAGTCAGTCCTGGCAGCTGACTGGCTTGGGTAAACTCCCCTCATTGACCTGCCAACAGCAATTAAGGCTAAACTACAAGAGGAGGGTGTATTCAGCCCACGTGAAGGTGTTCCTTGAGTACCCAGCTTGCGTAATAGGGGAGGCTGTGCTACTGGAACCTACAGGACACTACTACATTAGGCAAGCTATCAAGACAGGGAGTCATAGCACCTCTACTTAATACACAGAAACAAACACGGGAGGCTGCCAAAATGAGGAGACAAAGAAACATGGCCCATATGAAAGAACACATCAAAACTCAAAAAAAAGAATAAACAAAATGGAGATAAGCAATCTATCAGATACAGCGTTCAAAACACTGGTTATAAGGATGCTCAAGGAACTTAGTGAAGACTTCAACAGCATAATAAAGATCTAGTCAGAAATGAAGGACACACTAATTGAAATAAAGAACAATGTACAGGGAAACAATAGTAGAGTGGATAGAACTAAGAATCAAATAATGATTTGGAACATAAGGAAGCAAAAAGAAAAAAAAAAAAAAAGAAAACAACCAACCAGAACAACAAGAAGGAAAAAGAGTCCAAAAAACAGGATAGCATAAGCAGCCTCTGGGATAACTTCAACCATTCCAGCATTTGAATCATAGGGTTTCCAGAAGGAGAAGACAAAGTGCAAGAAACTGGAACTCCATTTGAAAAAAAAAAGTGAAAAAAAACTTCCCTAATTTGATGAAGGAAATAGATATGCAACTCTAGAAAGCACAGTGAGTCCCAAACAAGATGGATGCAAGGAGGCCCACTCCAAGACACATCATAATTAAAATACTAAAGGTTAAATAAAGATAAAGAGAGAATCTTAAATGTAGCAGGAGAAAAGCAGTTAGTTACCTCCAAGGGTGTCCCCATAAGACTGTGAGCTGATTTCTTAAAAGAAACTTTGCAGTCTAGAAGGGATTGGCAAGAAATATTCAAACTCATGTAAAACAGAGAGCCAAGACTGCTCTCCTAGCAAAGTTATAATTTAGAATCGAAGGGCAGATAGAGAGCTTCCCAGGCAAGAAAAAAAGAAAGGAGTTCATCATCATCAAACCATTATTATATGAAATGTTAAAGGGACTTATTTAAGAAAAAGAAGACCAAAATTATGAACAATAAAATGGCAATAAATACAATTATCAATAATTGAATGTAAAAAAACAAACTAAGCAAATGAGAACAGAGACAGAACTATGGATATGAAGAACATTTTGATGGTTACTAGATGGGATGAGGGTGCGGCAGAATGGGTGAAGAGGTGAGGGGATTAAGAAGTACAAATAGGTAGTTACAGAATAGCCATGGGGATGTAAAGTACAGTATAGGAAATGGAGCAGCCAAAGAACTTATACACATGACCCATAGACATAAACAATGGCATGAGGATTGCCTGAGGGAGTAGGTGGTGCTGGATGGAGGGGGACAAAGGGAGAAAACTCCAGACAATTGTAATAGCATAGTCAATCAAATATAATTAAAAAATAAAAAAGAATAAAGACAGATTATATACAATTTCTTTCAGAAAATAAGACAGTAGGAAACACATCCCAAGTCATTTTATGAAGCTAATATTACTCTGGTACCAATAACAAAGACAGTACCAAAAAAGTAATACTACAGTAATATCTCTCATGAATATAGATATAAAAATATTTAAGAAAATATTGGCAAATAGTAATGTGTACCACAAATTACACACAATGATTAAATGGGGTTTATTGCAGGTATGCAAGGTTGGCTCTAGTCAAAAATTAATCAATGTACCTCACCATATTAACAGACTAAAGGAGAAAGATTAAATAATCATACCACTAGGTGAAAATATAATTTCACAACAATTATTACCTATTCATGACAAAAACAATCAGAAAAACTGGAATAAAGGCAAACTTTTCCAATTTGATAAAGAACATCTACAAAAAATCGACAGCTGATATTATACTTAATGGTGAAGGATTAAATGTTTTTCCCTGAACATCAGCAACAAGTTAACAATGTCCACTCTTACCACTTTTATTCAACACAGTACTGGAAGTTCTAGCCAGTGCAATAAGGCAAGAAAAGAAAAAATTGCATACAGATTGGAAAGAAAGAAATAAAACTGTCCTTATTTTCAAATGACATGATGGTCTACATAGACAATTCTAAAAATTCAGAAAAAACCTTTTAGGGCTAATAAGTTGAGGAGATACCCAAGATACAAATAAACATACAAAAAACAATGAATTTCTATATACTTGCAATGAATATACTGATAGGTTTGTAATGATATCTCATTGTAGTTTTAATTTGCATTTCCTTAATGATGATAAACATATTTTCATGTACTTTCCTGCCATTTTTATATCTTCCTTGGTGAAACATCTCTTCATGTGATTTGCCCATTTCTAATTGGATTGTTTGTTTTATGTTAAGTATTAAGATGGTGCCATTTCCCCCATGGGGGTAAACACACAACACTCTTTGGAATAGGACACTGTACTATGGCATCAAGTTGTAAACTCTAGGTAATGAGTTATTTTTTCATGTACCTAATGGCATCCTCTGATAACACACACACACACATACACACAGAAAAAACATCCAGTCTTGCATCTCTTTCCTTATGGTATAAATTAAAGCAATAGTTTGCTAGTTTCTCTATGGTAAAAAGCTTTGTATGAAGTTGAGCATACAGAGGTTATGCTTGGCAATATAAAATAAACATATAATTGATTTGTGTGTTTATCAGTATTACTTTATTTTACAATATATGATAGCACATTTGATACCTCTCTTCCTGTAGGTGCAGGTGACAATAAAAGATATACACCTAGCAGTTCTGTTTTCTGTACCATGTTGATATTATCAAATCTGTTCAGAAAAACACAGCTTGGGTGCTGTAAGCAGGTCTTGGCAGTGTTCATGGCTTTATGCTTACAGTCAAATTGGCTACCTCAGGTATTCACTCAAAATAAACCATAGCTGTTATCATTCCTTCACTAACTACAATCCTACTGAAAAAAAAAAAAAAGATGTCATCAATTTCACAAGTTTAGTATCTACTTTCTTTGTTGGTCATTTTATGCAGGAATTACCCTCCCATACTGAAGTTGTAAACACAGTTGTTGGTGATTCCACTTTTACATTAAATCATAAATCATTTTTAGGTGATAGAACTATTGAAGGGAACTAGATAATTTTAAATGGTAATCATTAGTTCTGTTCACAAATCTTGACATTTTCTTCCATCTGGGCACATGATAGAGTTGAACTTATGAATAGGAATGGCTGTATGACTTGCTTTGGCCAATGAAATATGAGTAGAACTAGCAAGTACTGCTCCCCGATGCAAGCTGTTAAGAATTGTGGGTGATTTACCATGTTCTCATGTGCCCGACAAAGGATGAGAATGTTTTAGATGAGGGGGTCTTTATCAGCCTGGGTCCAAGTGATAAACATGTAGAATAGTCTTTTATGGACCAACATGTACACATAGCATTAGCAAGAAATAAACCTCTGATGGTTTTCTTTTTTCAGCCACTGAGATTTTAGAGTTGTTTGTTATGACTGCATAACCTAAACTATTATAACTCACGTATATATTTCATATTTACATTAAACACACAACATTCTTTGGGATAAGGCACAGTACTATGACATCAAATTATAAACTCTAGTTAATGAGTTATTCTTTGGTGTACTTTATGACATCCACCTCTCTGATAACACCTGCACAAACATACACACAGAAAGCAAAATCAAGTCTTTTTTTTTTTTTTTCATTATCAAGTCTTGCACTCTGGCTGATGGGGCTCAGTGGATTGAGTGCTGGCCTGAAACCCAAAGGGTCAACAGTGCCATTCCCAGTCAGGGCACATGCCTGGGTTGCAGGCCAGATCCCTAGTTGGGGGCACACAAGAGGCAACCACACATTGATGTTTCTCTCCCTCTCTTTCTCCCTCCATTCCTCTCTCTCTAAAAATAAATAAATAAAATATTTTAAAAAGTCAAGTTTTGCCATCTCTTTCCTTGTGGTATAAATTAGAGCAATAGTTGGCTAGTTACTCTATGATATAAAGCTTTGTATGAAGTTGAGCACACTGGGAAATAGTGTATTACATTCTTAATAGGGATACATGAGTCATAGAAAATATTGGCTTTGCCTTAAGGATTTCCAACAGCTTCAAAGAAGAGTCTCATATGTATATGTGTAGTATGTATGATTGTGATTCATGGTTAACACTAACTTCAATCATATCAACTGCATAGTACCCATTGTTTTCAGGGAGAGATAATATTGACTAACATTCATTTTCAGACACTGTGAAAACATCTTTATATGCATTAGCACAGTCAACCAATCAGTACTTCTCTTTGCTAACCACATGGGTCATGTATCTTAGGTTAACATTGTTTGGATAGTATTTGAAATTATTACGTGTTTTTATCATAATAATTACTATGAATCATGTCAAAAGATCTCTATGTAAAAATCAATAGGATTTAAAATTTTTCTTAAGACAATTCAACAGATGTTTTCATGTTACACTTTATAGCCTCCTTGCAGTGCATACCCTGGACAAAGACTTTGGGGGAAGGTGTAACAGGTGACTTAAAATTCTTAACTTTATTAATGGTCATATAACTTCCAGCTATTAAAGGTATTTCTCTAGTTATTTGTAATGCTCAAGCATATTTTATTAATATTAAAAGTTTCAACAGTTTCAAATGGAGCTCAACTTACTGTTCTAGAATTTTAAAAATATATAATACATAATGAGACATTTCTCATAACCTAGAAGTCACCAGTTTTTGTCTAGGCATTTATAAATCTCTCTGCTTTATATTTATTATGCCCATAAAATATGAGTCAGAAAAGTATTGCTTTAGAAAAAGTATTATTTTCCACTGACTTTTTATGAAGGAAAAAATAACAAAAAGATCAAATTAGGAGGTGTTATTATTTTCAAGAATGATGGGAATTTAATGCACCAATAAATTTATTGTTGTGTTGTCACACAATAGTTCACAGTATGGACTACCCAATCAGAAATCTTGAGTTTAGGTCTCATCTCTCCCTTTGTGACAGTGGTTATGATTATTGTCCTCCTTGAACTTCAGTTCCCCTTTCTGTTAAATGAGGGTAGCAGTAATCCATGCAGACTTCAGAAGCCTACTGTGAGGAATCCACTAGTTCACTTATATAGGGTCCATAAAATGATGTCCAGCACACAATAAGTATTAAATAAATTTAACTATTATTAAGTTTGCTTTAAATTCTTAATACCATTTTCACAGTATATTAAACACTTAACATCACTTCCCTTACTCGCAGCTTCTTCTCTTCTCTTGGACACTGTAGAATCTTAGATACTATGTGATGAATCAGTTACGTTTCTATTTTGGAACATTCTGCCACTTCAACACACATACAACTACTTTTTAAAATTTGAACGTGGTTGTTAAGGCAAAGAAATAAAAGGACACTATTTCCTTAAACTAGATAACTCTTAACAAATAGGATAACAACCACATAATGATAGCACGTGCTCTATGTGCTTCAAAAAGTATTGATAGTTTTGTAAACCTTCCCATGTCCATAAGTGGATGAGGTGGAATAGTATGTCTTCTGGTGAATAGAGGAGTGTAGCGATAACCAGAATGAGATAAAGGTCTCTGATTCAGAAAATAATTCAGAAAATATCCCTGAAAGCACTTAAGAAGACCACTTGCCTTAGTAAACACGTCCTCACACTTCATTCCTCTCCAAATACATGATTTATGGATATTCTGTTTTGAGCTCGCTGCCTGGTCTAGCATCCCTTAACACACATTCTTATTGAATTCCTTCTCTCAGAGAATTTACCTCTATTTGTAAATTAGGGTTTATTTGTATAATTATTTTATTAAAGTCTGACCCTCTGTGTTGGCAGGGCTCACTCATCTTTCCGCTCACCACTGATCTCCATTTCTCCATCCAGAACCTGAAATAGAGGGGCTTTCAAGAGGCAGAGAAAGTATGATTCTTGCAAAACTAGAGGTGTGGGACTTGAAAGGAAAAAATTATGACAAACCTACCAGGTGAGGTAAAAGTAACAAGGTAATGCCTTCTCTAAAATAAGTAACAGAAACTAGAAAACTAGAACAGACCTGAGTCAGTAAAGAAAGTACATATGTATGTATCACAAGATTAATGGCTTAAGACAATCACATTCTATATCCATGAATTTCAACCTTTTTCATCTAATGGGACACATAAACTAATTACTAAAATTCTGCAGCATGCCATTAAATATATATATATATATATATATTTCTGATCTGATAAAAATAGGTATAATTTTGATTTATTCACACCATTATTGTGTTGGCTGCTGTTATTTTTTAATTTGACAGTCTAAGGGAAAAGAGGTCAGTGCCCCTGACTAAATAGCCAGGTACTGCATGTTTTAAAAATTCTTGTGGCACACCAGTGTGCCTGCTGCTGCACACCAGATGAAAATCACTGTTCTATATAAATAGTCTTTGAAAATTCAAACTCAATTACTATATCAAAAACACTTGTGTCTAATGGCATGCAACTCTTCCGACCACAGCACTGCACTCCAGCATCCCAAAATAACCCTGCAGTCATAATTTGGGGTGTGGAGGAGGTTAACCAATGAAGAGCAGGAAATATTTTTTCACATCCCAATGTTTCCATGTAGTTCCAGTTGGATTCCAGTCTCTTTTCTCTTATAATGTTGACTAAGCGTGAATTTTTGAAGTACATATTTTAAATTTAATTAAACTAGAAGACAAGAATTAAGGAAATACATAAATGTCAAAATAATTTTGCAACTCATTATATAAAAAAAAAACATTATTGAAAAGAATAACAGATGAAGATTTAAGAGACATCTGCCCAATAGAATGAATATCATAAGAGCTCCATAAGTTCAAATGAAGAATAGTAATTCTCTAAATATGTGTAGTTAGAGTTCACCCCACTGAGACCTTTTTTCAGCACTATGGTTCACTTAAAATAAGTGAAGATTTAAAAAGTATTCAGAATTAGGTCTAATGAGAAAACTTGATTTCAGTCTTCATTGCTCTACAATTCTGAATAAAGTACATACAATTGGCTAAAAGGCATGACATACACGAAACACCCTCAAAATATAGCCTGCTTTTAATTATTGAGAGTTGAAAGATAATTGCATAACTCTTCTTTTAAAACTTCATAACCTCTGTCAGAATGATTGGATTAAAGATGATTAAACTTGATAAAAAAATTCTGTAAGATCGTATTTTGAGGAAAATAATGACCATGCTTTGCGCAAAGTGCAAAGAAATAGATTCAGCTATCTGCTCTATAATAATTGACAATACTTGGCTGGTAAATCTTAATTACTAAAAATCTTAGCTTTGCCTATAAATACTTCTTTAATCTCTAATTGTTGTAGGAAACTTGGTTCATTGTGACAAAAGTAAACTACTGAAAGGATATTTGCCATAATTACAATATTAAAAATTAGAAAAGGAGTTAATTGCCCTCAATGTGTAGCATATAGTTAAGAGTTCATCTTAGTACAGAGATGTGGGCAATGTATCAATTATAGAAGACTTGAGGTACAATGGAGTGGTCTTATTTTACATATGTACATTATGAGTTGGTTAAGAGTACACCAAAAGTCCATCTGGGCTCTAACATTTCATAATTATGACCTTGGGTGAGTTATTTCACCTCCCCGTGGATTTCCTCATCTCTAAAAGGTGGATAATACTATTACCTGCCCTTTATGGTGTTATAAGAATTAAGTGATAGAATAAAGCTGAAGAACATAGAACTGTGTCTGGAATTTGTGGAGAGTTGTTTTCTCCTAAAGTTTCTACCTTTGGAATAAACAAGTGTCTTTTTTTTTTCTTTTTCTTTCCATTTTCTTTTTATTTTTTTGTAAAAGAAATTAACAACTGTGTCTTTCAACAATATAAGTTATTGTTATATTCAAAAAGAAACATAAACACATTAAATACCAAGTGATCATAACAGATAACAGAAAGATTTGAAGGTAAAGACCATTTTCTGGATGGTGTTTAGCTTCACGACTAGTGTACATCTAATACTTCTCCCTGACTTCTACACTTATCTTCTGAAAGCCATACCCCAAGTCTATCAAATGTAAAGTTTTACTACCAAGTCTCAGGCATGGTACCTTTGAGCCCAAGCACTGCTGTCGCCACCCCTGTTCTCCTTGGCTTTGGTCTTTTGACAGACACCTCTCCACCTACCACTTCGGGTACCAGAACTAACCTCCTGTCTGTCCCCTGTCCAGCAGAAAACTCCGAAGTGGGCAACAGGCTACAAAAGCCCAAGACACTACTCACCTCACCCAGGCGACCCTCGCGACCCCAGTACGGAGTGCCCACTCCCACCAATCATCTGTCCGGGCACCGCAGCGGATTGCTACACGCGCAGACGCCGCTGGTTGGAAAGGAACCCATCGCGGATTTCCTGGTCAATACCCCCCGGACTGCTCCTCAACGTGAGTGTCATCCCTAATAGATGTGACCACGCCATCTCCCACCCGCTTAGCCCACTAGGACGACCCAGAGGGCAGCAATGGCAACGAAAACAACTCAGCCCGCGACGCGAGGGAGCCTGCGGCCACAGCCAACCTGAGAGCGACGCAGAGGCGACAGCAGGGGCCGCGGCGCTGCCGGGCCTCAGCCGGCAGCTGGGATTTACCTGCGCGGCCCCGCGCCCCGGTGCCGGCCATCCTGCAGCAGCAGCTACCGCCGCCCCGCGGGCCCGAGGCGCCGCCCGCTGCCCGGGGGAGCGCCGCGCCGCAGTCCTGGCTGCGGCGCCGGGCACATGCTTCGCGCTCGCCGCGGCCCGCGCCCGCGCACAGGTGGGAACCCCGCGAGTGGGCGTTAGGGTGATTCCCTGCCCCCGCCGGCGTTCGCCGTCCGCTTCCACTCTTGACTTTGTCGGATGCGCGGCGCCCGCCCTTGCTCCAGCAGCCGAGCCTCCTGTGTCCGCGCCCCGGCGCCGTGGGCGGCTGCGGTCCCTGCGTAGCTGGAGCTGCGCGTCCTGTGCATCTCCCGCCTCGCGGCTTGCTCCGGGGCACCGAGCGGCCGGGGGCAGCGCGCAGCAGCCCAGCCCCGCGCCCACTCTTCTCCCGGCACCAGGACCCCCTCCACCCCCGCGCCCTCCCCCACTCCAGAGCTGTCAAGGAAGAAAACGCCTAGCACACACCTTGGAATGGACGGGCGCCTCAGTCACTGACTCGCCAAACTCTTAGAAGGTGTCCATCAGTCTGTAGGGAGGTTTGGGCATGGAGTAGGAGCCGCTTTCTTATTATTTAATAATGTTGGAAGTGCCGGGTCCGTTGCCAGAGTTGTGGGTCATGTGGGCACAGCAGAGGCTGGCTGCTGCCAGTACCAGGGTTTCCTGAGGATCCTGAAACTATGATCTCATCCTCCTCATCCGCCTCCCCCGCCCCTCTCTCCGCGGGCGCGCACGCACAGCACACACACATACACACATGCACACACGCGCGCACACACGCTCACACTGCATGCACAATCCTCCTTCCTGGGCCAAAATATTCCTCCAGTGAAATACAATGTTCACGCTTTTCATTGAAAATAAAAAATACTTCCGGATATTTTTCTCTTTCAAAGCTTGATTTATGTGCTTTGTTTATTTTCCACAGTTTTCCCTCACACGTGCAAGGGCTCTCTGAACAGAGCCTCAGAATTAAAATTAAAAATAATCATTCTCTTACGTTGACCCAGATTTTGATCAGAACCCAAGGACTCAAACAGTACAATTTCAATTTAAAACAGAGGCGATGATATAGCAGGCGTGAATGTGAAATAGTAATAACATCTGAGAGTATGCAATGGGTCTCTTTTCCAAGCTGCAAACATTACCTCATTTATTTGCAGAGCATCTTTGCAGAGGAGGCCGATGAAAAGGCAAATAAGTAGTCACTTCAGAGAACAGAAGTGTAGGTCAGATAACATGACCTATCCAAGAACACATAAGTCAATATCTCTCTATAACATATTAATTGCACAGCTACTCACAGGTTGCTTATTCACTATAATAAATTCTGGAAACTTAGATTCTGGAAAGTAATGAAGATATTCTTGATTATTTTAAAATTACCTACTATCTAAGTTTGCAAGTTAATTAATTAATTAATTAAAATTTCTAAACTTTTTCATACAATTTTCCCTTGTGTATTTGTATATATCTCCAGTTTCATATTGTTGTGTAATTTTCTTTCTTTCTTTCCTCTTTTGGTGTATGTGTTGTATCTGTGTATGCATTCATATTCATTTGCATTGTTTAACTGCCAGATAGTAATATCAAAAAATGTTAGTCAATATTTTTGGGATAGTCATCAATTTCATAATGATTTTTACATTTCACTCAACTCCCTTTTAGGTGCCTGATGTATATCAAGAGCTGTGCTATAAGTTTGAAGGATACTGAGAAGTTTAATATTTTAAATCTGTCCTCCATTGGTTTACATCTAGTTGTTGAGACAAAATATATACTATACTGAAAAGTCTACAGGTGAAACACTTTTTTTCCTTTTGCCAGTTTAATTTCTGTTCCATGTTAAAATTATTTCATTTATCTGTGTGCCTCATATATCAATGTCTTTGACCCCCACAGCATCTCAGTGGCCAAGGTGATCTGTTAACTTTGCCCTTCGCTTACCTTTCCACCATTCTCACGTAAACACTACATGGGGATTTTTTAAAATGATTGTGAAAGTTCTCACAGAGCATTTTTGCAGAGCTTTTGTTCAGGTGTATATAAGAAAATCCTGCAGCTTTCTAATAATCCAAAGAGAAGAGAAGTGGCATGAGAGAGAAAAAGGGTCAGGGGAAGACAGAGGAATAAGTTGTGAAGAAGTGGGGAAAGGGAATTAAGAAATTTTAAGATGAGACAGAGAAGAAGAGAAAACAAAAAAGGAGAAGAAAAAGAGGACCAACTTTCAAGTAAAATCTAAAATGTTCCAAATTTTGCTACATGGAAAAAAATATTAAGAAAATCACCGAGTTTCATATTGTTATCAAATATTTTTTGATAATCACACAGGAATTTAATGGCAGACTAACCTGATAATCTCAGTTTTTAAAATTCAAGTATAGGATCCACTAGAAGAAGTAAACAGGCTGATCTATCAATGTAAGGTAACAATAAAAATGAGAATGGGATCAAATAGCCATGGTATATATAACGTTTTAAGAATAAATGACACTGAAATTCGGGGAGATAAATGAGAAACCAAAGGCACGGGAATATTTAAAGTGAACAATAAAGAGGCTTGCAGTATTTAAAGAAAAATGTAGTAATAATAACGTATTTTAAAAGTACTTCAGATTTTTCAAACTGCTTTTCATACAGCCTTTATTGAGCCTGATAATAATGAAAGGTAGGCACCTCTGTGGGTTTAATTTTGGAAGAATATAATAATTCTCCCTAGTTTTCTACATGTTGAATAGACAGGTACTGAAAATTTTTACTCGTTGTTTTGGAAATGTCTTTTAAATTTTCCGATCAGTCAACCCTAAAGATGTCGCACAATACTACTCCCTCCAATCCTTCTCATAAACAATACAACCAGATGGATTCCTGGGCATAGGTCGCAACAGTGATTTATAATCCAGGATTTTACACAGGCTACTGGAGTTAAACTGGAAGCTTTAGCACGTAGCCGATGCTAATGGCTTTGCAGTATCTCTGGGGGATTTCTGCAGAAGAGGTGGAGGTCCAAATTGAACAGCAATATATCAAGAGCACTTTCCTTTAGATCTGCATACTTATAGCAGAATTTGTTTTAATTAGAAGCATGTTTAGGTTTGATGATTATAACATGTGTTTCAGAAGCGCATTACGACTTCAGTGGCTCAACAGTCACTAGCAGTTTGTGTCAAAATACCTTCATTTAGTGAAAAGTATTTTAAATATGGTAATATACATGTATTTATTGTTTATACTAATTTAGGCTATATTTACCAAGGAAAATAAATCACTGATATTTGCTATTTTGCTCTTATAATTTCTTGATTTTTTAAAAATAGGTTATAGTTAATGAGATGGTCATAGGTAAAATCAGAATATTTACTATGTTATAGTGAAACTGTATGTGTGTTTGCGTTTTATAAACATAGTGATATATAGAGTGTATATTTGTTATAGGTCAAACGAGAATGATTACTATAATCTATGAGCAGGTAATAGTTTGGGGTCATGAGGAATTAAAAAATTAGGAGCATTTAAAAGACTTGAGTGACAAGAGTAAGAAAGAAGATTCAAAAGAGTTGAAGAAGTAAAGAAATCACTATTTTATCAATTAGAAACACTTATATCCCAAAGTGTAGGCCATTATTTCATGGAAGGACGATACTGGGGCTTGAAGAACACAAATAATATATAAATTCCACTCCCCAAAGAAACTTAAGTTTTCAAGAATGAAAAGTTCATTAGCAGTCCAACGCAGGATTCAAAATGATGGATCAACTGAGCTTGGCTTGCGGGATTCAGTGCAAGGGCTACCCAGTTTTGAAGTCAAGGAGTATAGAAAGAACTCTTTGCTATTCTATGACTTTCAAGATACCTGCATTTTGAAACTCATCAGCCTCAGACAGAACATGGCCTTTGACCTCCAGTCAAATGAATAAGTTGTGTCCTAAACATTCATAAAACTTGAGGGGATATAAGTATGTGTTCAGTCTCCTTTTGCATCACTTCAAGGTATGTATTGATAGTTAAAATTAGTATCTATTTTCCAGAGAGATACATTGAATCGTAGTCCTGTCAGCTGTTAAGGAGTAAGTGCAAGTTCAGGAGAACAGAGGTATTCCTTCTTTCATCCCACCTGCTCCCTGCCCCCTTATCTAGAATGAAGTCTCCTGCACACAAGACAGTGCCTTGTAATTCAGCTGCTCTGGCAATACACATTATGGTGCTTAGCCACAGTGTCTCCTTGGTACATCTCCGTGTCTGACTAAGATCCTCAAGAGAAATGCTGTTTGCATTCTTCCCATTCTGGGATCAAAGGGGAGAATATAACCTAAGAACAAGCGTAAGCGGTCAAATGTATTTTTTTCCCATTGCGTTAGAATGTACAAATCTGTTGCCATTTTAAGTAGCTGTGATTGCACCTTTTAATGGCAATTCATTAAATACATATTATGATGAAACCACATCTCTCAATGGCATCACATCTGGGTGCCCTTTACTCCTGGGAAAATTTATTTTCTCAACGCACCATAAGCAAAATACAAATGGTTTTGATGAAACTTAAGTGCACTGTCACAGTGGAAACAGTGGAAAAAACAAACACACAAACAAACAAAAAACACCTGGGGAATACAGTGCTTATGATCTACTCACTTTGCTGCTAGAACTCTTTTAACCCTGTTTTTTATTGTTTTAGGGCTGAATGTTTTTGTTTTGCCCAAGAATACAGAATATCTTGATACATGTCACTAAAAATAATATTGAATACATAGGAAATATAAATGACAAATAAATTTTATTAGTGCAAATAACCAAAACAAATAATTAAGGACAAAAAAGTGCTATTTATTGAAGATGAATTATCTGAATAACTATCCACATTATCTCAGGGAAATGTCAAGTTTTTCCTTGATGATTTATAAATAAAACCTAATGTTTTAGTAATACTAAAGAAAGTTGTTACAAAGTGAAAAGCTTAGTCAAAACAATTTTATTTAAGTGAAATTGATTTGCCTAACTTATTTCTCACTGAAATTATTTTTTACATTTATAGATACAGTCTAAATCTACTATATACCATCAGGAACCATGATAACAAGTGTACCTTTTAATTTAAAAGTAGTTAATCCATACAGTAAATATTATATCATTAATTTATTCTGTGAAGCATTGTATTTTATGAAAAACTAAAAAAAAAAAAAAAAAAAATAGGGGGAGATGAAACTAAACTAACCAAATTGTAATCTTTAAAACTGTATAACCAATATGTGGGTAGATCCATAATTAAAATTCATTATTAGACATACATATATAATGATATCTTGCCTTTTAGTAAATACATTTTGAGATAGTTCAAAGTGTATTCCTATGAGGTGAAAATATATTTACTAATATGCAATTTTTTGTTAATTATGATGCTTATCTTTTATTTGTGCCACAAATATTATGTATGATTCTCCTGGTTTTTTTTTTTTTTTTTTCTCCTTTTTATCCCTGACCTGCATCACCAAATGAGCCTGAGTATTCTTCATGGTTTGGATGCTTTTTCATTTACATATTGCTCTTACTTTCCCCCTTTTTACGTCAATCAGCTAGACTGAAAGGAACAGAAATACTGAGCATTTTACATCATTTTTTCATAACCACAGCCTTATTTCGTACCTAGTTCTTAACTTATGGTCAGCATTGTTTGTGCTTCCCAGTAGACATACGTGAAAATGTCCTGATTTTGAAATTATCATTTTTTATTTGCACAAAACTCAAAAATCTTTTTAAGATTCTCAAGGATAGTGGCCATGCTGAAAACATCCTCTATTTTTTTCCTTGTTAGAGAAACAACCACCTTTATCTCTCATAGAAGGTGCTTGAAAAATGCTAGTAGGCATAAGAAGGGATGGTGGTGAGGAAAATTTGAAAATTTTACTTCTGGTTCCACGAAGCATAAAGAAACAATTTTTTAAAGCTTGTAAGTACTTTTGCCAGAGCATGTGTTTGTATGTTTCATATAAACACACTGAACTGGATGCCCTATGTGCCTTGCTTTTCCTGTTGGGGTAATACAACTATTTCTTTATTGTTTAAAACAAACAAAAAAGTGTTTTTTGGGTGATAGAATTATATAGTTGTAAGGATATTCATTTAAATCTTATGATCAATACTAGTGCAGAATAGTTCTCTTCGTAATGATATTCCTTCAATTTAACAAAGAAAAATAATTGTAACTCCACTGGTCTGTATCTGTGTCTTAAATGTTTAGAAGAACTGACTCTCATCATTTAGAACATATTTTATAGTTTACATTAAAGGAAACAGTGGACATTTTAAGACCTGTTTTTTTATTTCAAAGAAAGTAGAAACAATTTACTTATTTTATAGAAGTTGAGTGACTGCTTTAAGGGTGGTGTACAGTGCATAAAGTATTCCGTTTCAAATACTTGCTGTCTTTTTCTTACCATCATTCAAAGTGTGTTCTCCAACCCAGTGTTATGCACCCTACCTGGACTCATAGTAAAGACCCTTAGAAACACTATCTTAAAACCTAGTTGCATAATGTGTTCTTTTTTACCTAATAATTTTATGTATATTAGACATCAGAATTGTCTACTTCTTCAGGATTGCGAACTTCTTATCCTACATATCTCTTGTACATTTCACATATCAGTAAACACTTGCTGATTCCTTTGCCGATTAACTGAAAATGGGTTACTGTTTTTACATGATTTTGCCCCAAATATGAAAGAGTAACATGTTCTCTATTATTAATCTTCTTGCATTTTCAGATCTTTAGCTATATATTCCTAGTACAGCATTAAAATTTTTATAATAATGATTTAAAGTTTGATAAGAGAAGTTTTTGTTTTACAATCTATTTATAAATAAATAAATAAATAAATAAAGTTTAAATCCAAATCAGTTTGTTGTTTAGTTGCAAGGAGTAATTACCACCTATGATTCCTTAAGTTTCTACCTTAACCAGTTGGGATTATTGTAGAATCATTTACTTGGGGTAATATAACTTTATTTCTTTAAGAAAGTTTACAAAACAAATGTGGAGGTATTTAAGTAGAAAGGATCTTCTTTCATTGTTTTTTTTCAGTGTTGTAAACTTTTGATAATCTAAAAATTTAAGCTGATTTATTTTTTTAATTATATGCTCATCATACTACAGAATGGCTAATATTTGTATAATGAAAATGAACAAATATTTCAACAACCGAAAATATTTATTAACTGACTAATGTATATTAAACACATTTGTTTAACAACAGTTCATATCAAAGACCTGTAATCCACAATCAACAGTCTTTAGGAAATTCACATTTACTACCTTAGTTTTTATTTCTGAAATAAAAACCTCAATGAGATTTTTTTTTTATTTCCCAAATAGAATATCTAAATACACTAGGACATGCTCCACTGCTACCTCTACTCTATCTGATGTGAAAACATTTCTGGTCCTTTAGCCTTTTGGCTGGGATGCTTCCTACAAGGTAGTGAGAAGAATTTGGCTTCTTCTCTTAGTTTTTATTTGCACTGACCCTGAGGTTCCTTTAACTTGTGAAACCTTCCTGAGATGAGCAATCCTCAGTCCAACCAGAACAGGATCATGCATTAACCATGTGTGGGCTTTTAACATTAGCAACAGGGGTACTAAAATAGTTAGAAGATTTTTTAAAGCTTCAAAGTAGGTATTCATGAAAGGTAAATAAAAAGTTTGCTGGTCCTACTTAATACTTATTTTGTGGCTACTATGGTTTTCTTTTACTTTCTTTCAATCTGCATATGAAACTTATTTTTTAATTATGTTTTTTTAACTTTCAATATACATAATGGTATCATTATGCAGCTGTAGCAATTATTAACCCATGGCTAAACACTTATACATACTCATTCATTTCTCCATTTATATTATTCTGAAGCACGTCAAAGATATCATATATATTCAACCATAAATATTCCAGTTTATGGTCATGCAATTTTAATTTAAATTGCATAATAGGTGTAGGTAAGGCAGAATACCATAATACTTTCTGTGTTTAGATGTCTTACAAATTTTAACATGGCCTTCATGGCACACATACATACTTAGTCAGTATGGTTATTTATAAAATAGACATTATACACACACAATTACAAGTGCAAGTGTTTAGACATGGAGTAAATAACTTAAAGACTGTCCATCCCTGGAAGCTCTTGTCCCTTCTTTAAAGACTGCCCCTTCTTACCTTAGCATTCACTTCTGAGTTTTCCAAGTCAGTCTTGTTTGGTAATTTTTCTATGTCTTTATACCTGGTCCAGATTACTTTCTATCTCAAGATTCTGGCCAGTTTTTCATTTTCTTTTCTTTGGCAGGGGGCAGGCGGAGTGCCCTTTCATATTCCTTCTCTCTTTCTCTCTCTCTGACTGTAGGTGAATAGTCTGATAATTTAGATAAATATATGCATTCTTGTAAGTCACTGGCACCAATCAAGACACAGGGCAGCAAGAAAAGTTCCTTGTACCCTTTTTAGTAAATTCTTGCTTATCTCCTCCACCTGGAGATAATTACTGTTTTGATATCTACCACTGTAGTTTTGATTTGTCTGTTCTAGAACTTCATGTACAGCAGTTCCCCCCTTATTTTTGGTTTCACTTTCTGAGATTTCAGTTACATATGGTTAACCAGACTTTAAAATATTAAATGGAAAATTCCAGAAATAAACAATTTAATTCAGTCCCCTGGGGATGTGAGTCATCCCTTTGTTCAATATATCCACAATAGGTAGATTACTCACGTGGTAGCCATCTTGGTTTTCAGATTGATTGTTATGGTATCTCAATGCTCGTGTTCAAGTAACTTATTTTATTTAATAATGGCTCCAAAGTGAAGAACACCAATGCTGGCAATTTGAATATGTCAAAAGAAGCCATAAAGTGCTTCCTTTAAGTGAAAAAGTGAAAGTTCTCCACAAAATATGGCATTTTTTCCTTGGCCATCATCCCAATAAGGCTGAGTACAGTGCAATAAGATATTTTGAAAGAGAGACTACATTCATATAACTTTTATTATGGTATTTCTTTTAATTGTTCTATTTTATTATTAATTATTGTTTTTAATCACTTATTGTGCTTATTTTATAAATTAAATCTTATCTTAGGTGTGTATGTTTAGGAAAAACAGTATATATAGGGTTCACTACCATTCCTGAGGCATCCACTAGGGGTCTTGGAATGTATCCCTGGAAGCAAGAGGGGACTACTGTAAATGGAATCATATAGTATATACACTTTTGTGTCTTTCTTTAACTCAGCATTATGTCTGTGAGATAGTGAGAATGTCTCTGTATGTATGAATAGTTGCTTTCTTTTTATAGCTGGGTTCTAGTCCACTGCATAAATACATTCCAATTTGTTATCTATTCCCCTGTTGATAGACACTGGATTGTTTACAGTGTTTGACACTTATGAATAAAGCTCTTATGAATATTTATGCCCAAGCATTTCGAGGGTTTATATTTTTATCTCTTGAGTAAATATGCCCGATTTGTCTTATTTTTTTGAATCTATATTTTTCTTTCTCTTTGGTAAATACTTGGTAACTTATCAATTTTATTTATGCATTTAAAAATCAAGTTTTGGTTTTACTGATATTCTGTTTTGGGATTCTTTTATTGGTTTCACTCTTCACTCCTTTTTTTTTTTTCTTATTTGAAGTTTATTTTTCTTGTCTTCTTATGGTGCTAACTTAGATTGATTTGAGATGCCTTTCCCCCCTAATATTAGATTTTAATTTGATAATTTTCTCTCTAAGCACTACTTTAGTTGGACCGCACATATTTTGATATACTGTTTTTCATTTATATGCAGTTAAAAAATTTTTTTCTAATTTTCCCAGTGATGACTTTTTTGATCTCTTCTATTTAGAAGTGTGATTATAATGTTCGTGCAAAAGGGAGTGTTTACAGATATTGTTCTGTTGTTGATTTCTCATTTACTTCCATTGTGGAGAGAAAACATATTTTAATTGATTTCAATCTTGCTCAACTTACTGAGGTTTATTTTATGGTACAGAATACGGTCTATACTAAAAACTATTTTCACTTGAAAATAATTCAGTTTCTGCTGTTTTTGACTGAAGTGTTCTATAAGTAAAATTTAGGGCAAATTGGTTGATAATATTTTTAGTGTCTTCTGTATCCTGATTTTCTATCTACTTGTTCTATCCATGATTGAGAGAGTAGTGTTGATATCTCCAGCTATACTAGTTGTGCTCATTATCTATTGCTGCATAGCAAATTACTCCCAAGTTTAGTGGCTTAAAATGATGACACGTATTTATTAACTGTCAGTTTCTGGTTGTCTTCAAGATTTTCTCTAAATCTTTGGTTTTCATCAGTTTGACTATATCATACAGATGAATGTTTTTCTTCATATCTTTCCTCTCTCTGGTTTTCTGAGAATTTGCAAAGTTTAAATATGTATGTTTTAGCAAATTTTGGAAAAGTGTTATGTACTCAAATATTATTTCTACCTCATTCTCTTACTCCTCTCTTTCTTAACTTTAATTACATCCATATTAAAAATTTTGATATTGTCCCATAGGGCCTTGACACTCTTGTTACTTTTTCAACCTATATTTGGATTGGATAATTTATATTTATATACTTTCAAGTTTATTTTTTCTTTCTCCTATCATCTCCATTCTGCCATTAAGCCTATTCTGTGAGTTGTTATTTCCTATATTGTATTTTTAAGATCTAGAATTTAATTTCATTTTTTTGAGATGTTTTACTTCCTTGATGAGATTTTCTACCTTTTATTCACTGTGAGAATATATTTCTTATGTTTTTGAGCACAGTTGGGATAGCTGCTTAAAAATTCTTGCATGCTAGTCTCCACGCTTGGGTCATTTGGGAGGTGGTTGGTGTCCATGTCTTTTTTCATGAGAATGAGTCAACATTTTTCTTGTTCTCTGTATTTTAGATAATAATTGGAGTTTATCTAGACACCACAAATGTAAGTTTGTGAGTGTATTTTCTTTTAAACTCTCCCTAAGAGTGTTTGTTTTTTTTGGTTTGTTTGTTTTAGTAGGCAATAAACTTGATTGGACTTAAACTAGAGACTGACCCTTTTGTAGCAGCCCCAATCTCAGTTCAGTTCTTTCATCCTCACCTGCCTTCTGTGGTCTGTTTCACACATGCCGGATTTAGGATTCTGCTAGGCAGCTTAGGACATTTTATATAGAGAGCTGGGGGCCTTTTTCTCTGTCTCTCCCTTTTCTTTTGGATATTCCCTCACTTTCCAGAAGTTGTGATTTCCTTGAAGCCTGTCCTATGTTTTTTTTTGTGTGTGTGTCAGAAAGTCTGCACATTTGCTGTAGGAATTTTGTCCACTCTGTGCATTGTGCCTCCTAAAGCATTCTCTTAGGCTAAGAGCTATAAACAAGGTAAAATCTCCTGTGTTATCCCTTTTTGCAAGTATTGACCTCCAATATCCACCTGTTTTGTTTTTTTTTTACCATACAGTGCCTTCAAATGGATGTTTTGTTATGCAGGCAGTCCCACCATGTACATTACCATGTGAATTGAAACCTGTGAATTTTGTAATCCTGTTCTCACTTTGCATAGTCACTGCTATTATAGAATAGTGTGAAGCAAGACACCTTTCCAATATGCATGTTTCAGTTAACATGGCATTGTACAGTATAAAGAATACCTGTATTTTGTTCAGAGTGTATAAAGTTGTTACCTGGAGGATGGCTGTTCTGGTTGGATCTTTATTGTCCACACCAGAAAAGGAACCTCTTTCCTGACGGTTTTCTATCATGGTCCAATGTGTTTTTCCTTCATGGCACTTTTTACACTTTATAATTATTTATTTAATTGATGTATTTTTACTTATTTATTTTTACACTCTGATGTTAAACTCGTACTACAAATAAAAGACACTCAATAGATATACATCAGATGAAGTAGCAAGGCACTGCATAATTAAATGATATTTACCATGATGGTAAACTTAGATTGCAAAATAGTTTCAATTATCATCTCGAGATACTTTCAGGGATCACATTCATATAAGCAGTATCATGACAGAAGCCCAGATAAGTTCTCCATGTGTGTTTAATATCTAATATAGGCATTTTGGATATTGTAATAATGAGATTATATGATCTCTATTTTTATAGGATATTTTCTTAATAATGGCTAGCAAAGGAGATAGGAACAGTCTGGAAGTGTTAATAATTTATAATAAAGCTAAGTTTTAAAGACTTAGGTTTTCCTGTTATTAAATGATCGAAAAGCTATGTTTTTATAGTTGTGACAGATTATAATAACACCATATTTATATGATAGAGAACAGGTCTCAAGTTTAACATTTTAGAGATCCTGTTTTTTATTTCCAATATAAAACATCTAGTGTGATACTTAGCAGAGAATAGATGCTCAAGAAATGTTAGTTTATTTATTTATTTTTTTCTCACCCTTCTCTTCTTCATAGTGAATCAAATAAGTACATTTTTTAGTCAGTTCAGTCTAGTAGTTTCCAATAATCATGGCAACCCTATATATTTTAAAACCTTGATTAAGTTTAGGCAAAAAATAGCTCTCTTTATATGACTTAAAGCAATTTCTACAGCAAGACTAAAAGAACGGACCATTTATTGATGAGTAAAACATATATATCTTCTGCATAGCTCTCCAAATTCACTGTTTATGCCTTGGTGAATTAAGGACCTTGGTTGAGGATGTATTTTTTATTTTTTAAGATTTTATTTATTTATTTAGAGAGAGGGGAAGGAGGAGAGAAAGAGAAGGAGAGAAACATCAATGTTAGAGAGAAACATGTGAAAGAAATATCACAGATGCTCCAACTGGGGACCTGGCCCACAACCCAGGCATGTGCTTTGATTGAGAAGCAAACCAGTGACCTTTTGTTTTGTGGGAAGATTTCCAACCAACTGAGTCATGCTGGCCAGGGCCTGAGTTGAAGTTTTAAACTAAATATCTGGGCACTCCTTGGCTAGAGTGTAGGAGGTTCCCATACATGGCCTGAACCATTCTTTTTTCCGTCATTTTTACTTAGATATAGTTGATATATAAGATTTTATTAGTTAAAGGTATACAACACAATAATTTGCTATGTATACATTGTCAAATTGATTACCACAATAAATTTAGCTAACATCTGTCACCTCACATGATTACATGTTTTTCTTGGAATGAGAATTTTTGAGACTTAATTTTAAAATTATTTTTTATTAATTATTTTACTTATTGATTTTAAAGATAGGGGGAGAGAGAAAGAAAGAGACTTGTTATTCCACTTATTTATTTATTTATTGGGCACTTCTTGTATGTGCCCTGTCCAAACTGAATCTGCAACCTTGGTGTAGTGGGATGACACTAACCAACTGAGCTACTCAGCCAGGGCAAGATTTACTTTCTTAGCAACTCTCAAATATGCAAACAGTATTATTAACTGTATTCACCATGCTGTGCATTACACCCCCGGAATTTAGCTTTCTACTATCTTTTTATGAAGTCTCTAATTCAAGCTATTTCCTTCATGAAGAATCCCTTCAGTTTCACATGTTTTCTTTTACTAAGTGTATGACATTAGGGCAAGTGACATAAAATTTGCTTAACTGGAGACAAGTAAGACAAAGCCAGGATCTCTATAGGTGGATGATATGTAGATCCAGTAAGATTGTATATCAATGCTTCTCAAACTTTAATATGCATAGGAATCTCCTGGGGTTCTAAGTAAAATGCAGATTCTGATTCAGTAGTTTTGGAGCGGAGTTAGGGATTCTGCATTTCTGATAAGATCCCAGGTGATGCCTCTGCTGCTGATTGAGGAGCACACTTTGACCTTCTAGATTATACCACTGACTTGGTCAACTAAGATGGGACTTAGAATATTTGTTTCTATTTCCTGCCTCTAAAGGTTGTGATTATCATAACCATAAACCTCTTTAAGCTGCCTGGATAAAAAGACAGTGTACAACAAATTCAGATAACATCAATCAAATAGCCCATGATTTTAGATTTTCTTAGTAATTGTTCCTTCTGGCACATTTTTTTAGTATACCCAACATGCTCAATAATGAGCTCTTTTTGTTTTCTCATGATTTAGTGTTTACCTATAATAAAATGGAACTTAGCTGTCATTCTAACTTCTCACTTCACAGATAGGAGAATGAGGCTAGATTAATTATGTGTCTTGACTACTTACATGTTTTGAGTCTCTTTAACAGACAAAAGGTTAATATTGATTTTGAAAATCATATTGTGGTTGTACCTATAAAAATAACTATTTTGATTGTGATTTAACCTAAAAGTCCCATAAAATAGAATTATTTTCCAACTGCCTTGCACCACTTAGTTACTTTGACATTATGCAGACATGGTATTTCCAGAGACTTCTTTTGCCAAGAAAACTAACACTTAACATTTTATTGGAAGTATTAAATGGGAACATTCACTTAAATGGTAAAAATTCCCCTTTGATAATAAACATTTGGTTTGCTAAACTAATCTCTGCCAAATTAGAGACGTTGCTTATAATCTTCTAGAATATACATGAAAGAGCCATGATTAACTGCAGAATCTAACCAATATATTTCTGTATAAATTTAAAACATAAGTAATACAAATGACTAGATCCCTTCAGTTTTCAAATGTGATGTCCAAGTTGAAATTTTAATATTTTTATTTGCCTAATTTTTATGTGTAATTATATTTAAAAGTAAAATGGATACATACCTGATCTTTCACCCAGTTTTGTGGTTTCTACTAAACAGAATATATTTTCACTCAAAAATATACTGATGCTTCAATAAAAATGATCTACCACTAAACTCACATTTTCTATTTTTTCCTAAATGCTTTCCATGTTCGACTAAGTGGAAATATAATTCTCCCAACATTGAATTGGAATTGTTTTTGACTCTTTCTTCTCATTATTCCTATATATCACATCAGCCAATTTCACTGATTCTTTTTTTTCAAATGCTTTTGATACTCTACGAATCTTACTGATATTACCATTGTTCAAACCATCATTAGTTTAAATCTATTGATTAAAAAAAAATTAAACATGTTTATTGATTGGAGAGAGAGCAGAAAAGAGAATCATCGATGTGAGAGAGAAACATCTATTGGTCACCTCCCATAAATGCCCTGACCTGGGATTGAACCTACAACCTTGGTATGTGCCCTGACCAGGAATCGAACCCTCAACCTTTTGGTGTATGGGAAAACTCTTCAACCTTCTATTGATTTAAATTCTTCCAGCTTCAGCTCTCCTTTAATCCATACCTAATTTTTAATACCAGGTTAGTTCTTTCGAAACCATTATTATGCTCACCTTAAATCTCTACAATAGCTCTCCATTATCTGTAGAATAAAAAACAAATTCTTTATTCCCGTATGTAGGTTTCTTTATAACCCAGCCTCAAACCACCTCCCAACCTTTGCTTCATATTAATCCCAATATAAACCCTCTACCACAGTCAAATTTCTTGATTTTCTGTCTCCCAGACACAGTATGTACTTTCTAGTTCTTATCTATTTTGCCATTTCCTTAATCTTGTGGGCATTCCCTCCTTCTGTTCCCATGGAGGTAAATTTAAGTGAAAACTATAGACCTTTTGACTACTAGTCAAAAGTGTTAGAGTTAATCAAATTTAACCTCTCATCTCTTCCACTATTTTAAGAAACGAAGAACCACAAAAATGTAGATTCATACATAATAATATTTAATGATCACACTAGTAATCATTGCATAAAGTCAGTAATTTTGAAAATTATGCAGTTCATTTCATATCTACCATATTACTTAAGTTGATGACAAATTTTTGTGAAGATCAAAAGTCTACTAAATTTGACCATCATAAACTATCTCAAGGAAGTTCAAATGAAGCCTGATTTCCTGCATGTTTTATGGGCTGGCTAATGACAAATCTGAACTGACTTTTTATTGAATCTAAGATTTTCCTGGTCCCAGTAAAAATCTACTCAAATTTTATTCCCTATAACATGAGGAGTCGAGTAAAAATACAGAAGCTGGGTTTTAAGTAACACTTTAACATTTCTCAAACTTTACATATTTGTTAGGTGAAGGCAGAAATTAGCTGATTATAAAAAATATAAATCAACTAGTATTTAGTGAGAATAACCTTTAGAAGAGATGACAGTGATGGAGGGATTGGGCAAAAAGGATAAACGACTCCTGGATATGGACAACAGTCCGGTGATTGCCAGGGGGAGGGGATATAAGAGGACTAAATGGTCATAGAAAAAAATACAATAAAGATTAAATTAAAAAAGGAGATGATAGTGAGAGGAGAGAATAAATGGAGCCTGCCATATACAGGTTAACATCCATAAGATTAAAAATTAAAACATATTCTGTAGGGACCTTGAAATAATCTACTCCAGCTGATTTTATTGGTGGTATAATATTTTTGTTAGGCATGTGGTAATACTATAAAATGAGTCAGCTGCAGGTGCTCATGATGATTTGCTATAACCTGAGATTAGAAGGGATATGATTTTCCTGACAGCCTGTGTACTGTGATTTGAATTGTAAATACAAAATAATTGCAGATATTTGATAATGACCTGTTATAATTTATGGAGGCAACATTTTTAGTTAAAATATAATAAAATAATGTGAAATTTTTCAAAAAAGAAAGAACACCAATGATACAAAGCTATCTTTAAAAAACTGTCTGTCTCAGCAAGTGCCATCACAGAGCAGAACAAGGTGTTATTTCCTCAATGATGTAATGACACTATTTTCATCTCAGAATGTAGAGTCAGGGAGGGAAATTGGGGAAGGGGGATGAGTAAGCTTATGAAATCTTTATTGCCTAGGTGAGTTTACTTGGAGATGAGTAAGACAGCATATGCTGTCAAATGGTGGCTCAACAGAAATGTAGTTTTAGGAAAATAAAGAAAAATACTTTTGCGCACTCTTGAGTTCATGATTGTGCTATAAGTACTGATGGTTCTCAGGCTGAAGTCTTTTAGATGTTTTAGTCAAGTTTGTTTTTGGAAGAGAATGTCTGTTCAGCCAATGTTGAATGAGTGACAAAGTCACTTATGTTGTGAGTGATTCATTTTCTGTATAGATGCATTGCTGTGATCTGTTGTTTAGTTTGGATCTAGAATTATAGAAGTAATGATTACTGTGACCTCCAAAAGCCAGTTAAAAGGATCTTCACAGTAGCTTTATTCATAATGGGCAAAAAAATTAAAACAATCCAAAAATCCATCAACAAGAAAATGAATAAACAAATTGTTCTATGTTTATACAATGGAATATTATTCAGCAAAAATTTTAAAAAAGAATAAACTGATCACTTCTTGTTTCTGATCTAAAATGTAAACAGCTTAAAAGTCACCACTTCTGTTCTTATATATAAAAAAAAGCTGAACAAATTGAAAACCAATGACTTTTCTTGGATCCCATTAGAGAACTGGGGTGTCAGGGCAAACCATCACCCTGAAATCTTAAGAGACAAGCAAATACAGAGAATCACAGCCAAGATATACTTGTATGGAATAGAAGACACTGGAGCCATAACCTGGTAGGAAGATTTAAATGTTTGAAGAATGGTTAGAGGCTTAATGTGAACCACTGTGAGTGAGAAGTTCTTGGGGGCTAAGTTTTTGGAGGACATCCACACTTTTAGAGGTATTACTTCCAAGAACCCTTCCAGGTTCTCATCCTGCAGATCTGAGAACTAATTTCTTATAGAGATGCACATGTGAAGGTCACAGCCCAGAGACATATGCCCACAAATTTTATAACTTAGATAAAATTGGCCAATTCCTAGGAAGACACAAACTACCAAAACTCACAAGGAAAATTTGGTAATCTGAATAGGCCCATATCCATTAAATAAATTAAACCAATAATTAAAAACTTAACAGAAAAAGAAAACACCAGGTTCAGATGATTTCACTAGTGAATTCTACATTTAAAGAAGAAATGAGACCCAGAAAAATTCTGGCTCCATCAAAGGAATAGTTTCAGAGGTCAGCATTTGATTTTTGTTCTGACCTTAGAAGAGCTTCTCCCAGGTGTCTGATTCCCCTGTTGTCTCCTGCAAACTAGCTGGTCAACATTTTAGACTCTAGCTTGACTGCTCTCCCAATATCTTTTCACCACAATCTCCACTTTTCTTCAGAACATCTTTGGGGGCTTGAACTTCTTCACTCTTTGTTGCAAATAAAATTAGTTCCTTTGGGAAGAGTCTAAGAACTACTGTTTTATGTCCTGTCTGCCCTCCTCTCCCCTGTCCCCAGGCAAACTGTTTGAACTGGGGCTCTGGAGTTGTGGGTAGGAACAATGACAAGCTTCTATCTGACTGAAAACACCCATTCTAAAAGCTGAGCACTCAGTGGATGGGTCCAGAAGCCTGGGGACCTACCTCTCCACTTGCCTCTCCTGGCTTGGAGCCTCTGTTTCACAAGTGGGGAAATGGCAATTGTTGCTCCAGCATTTCCAGCACTTCAAGCATGCCACATTCAAGACAGAATCTCTGTTCCATTAGAAGGGGCTGGGTAGAAATAGGGAGCCCCACCTCTCAACCATACTCAACAGGGACTTAGCCTCATATCCCTGAGTCTTTCAAGGGATGTCTGTATGCACACACTAGATGGAAACTCAGACCCTAACTTCTTTTAAAACCAATGGTAATCAGAATTTTGACTATATGGGATTTGAATACACATATACCTAAACAATAACATATTATCTCTATTTATTGTTGCCTAATTATGCTATTCTACTGTATTTATTTTTAACTAGAAATTAACTAAGAAAGAAGATGAGGCTTATATCAACAAGTCTAAAGCAGCATCTCAGAGAAGAGGATAAGATACAAGCAGGCAGAGTGTTTTTAATTAATGATAAGAGCTATAAAACATTAGATTAATAGATTAACATGTCCCATATCTTTCTCATTATTTTATCCGAACAAAATACATAGCGTGAAATGTAATTTTAATATGCCACTGCTTAGATGGTGTCAGCACTCAAGCTCCCCCTGCAATGTTTACTGCAGCAGGTTTTACACTGGTAACTTTAACACTTTATAAAATGCTGGCACATGCATGATGGCTTTTAATTTCTTTCCTTATGACGATCCTGAAAAGTAGATGACACTGAGGGTCCAACCAACTGAGAGAGAGAATGTAAGAGTCTGGACTTAAATATTCACCCATTTCTGGTGCTTACTTCATTTGATAATCTCCCAGACACTGTATTATTAACAAACATACACCTGTATTTTAATAGGACTTCTGTACTCTGCTGCTGGGTTATCTCTATAGTGACTGCACTTGGAGTTTAAAACTTGTGAGTTTGGTAAGACAATAGAAGATGCCATAATTTTAAACCCTTGTTTAAATATAAACTGAGGTATATTAAAAATATTAAGAATTTGTTTGATCAAAAAAATCAATTAGAATGGGGCTGTACCAAACTGGAAGTGGTTAGGAGTAGTTGTGTCAGGGTGACTGCAGGCAGGATCCTCACCTCCACATGCATGTATTTTCCCAGGTCACCCTTATTATCTAAGAGAATGTCTTAGTGCGTAGTTGTTATGTTACCTCACAGTTCCAGTTGGCCACATGCCGCTTTCCAATTTCATATATACGAGCCCCTGTTTTTCAGGTGGTGCAGATGGTTTTGGCTCCCATGACTCTTGTTTTTCTCTCCTGCCACCGCAAGACCAAAAGGAGATCCTGTTCCCGTTCTGGCCCGCTGCTGGGAGACTGAAGGTAGATGCTTTGGCCCCTGTCCTTGCCCGTCGCCTCGAGACTAGACTGAAAGGCAAATTTGATTGCTCTTCTCACCCGCTTCCCTGAGAAGAAACTTGGTATGAATTCCCTCTCCAACACTCCACTGTTGTTTTTTTGCCTCGCTGAATTCAGAGTAAACCTGCCTGGAACTGAGCTCCTGCGCTACAGGGTGCTCCCCTGACAGGAGTTCAGGGAGAGGTTTTTACAGAGAAAGGCAGAAGCAAAGTAAGGAATTTCTTAACTGGAGCCGAAGGCCTAGGTGACTGGCTGTCCTTAGGTTTCAAATTCACAACCTTAAGGCATTTACAGGCTTAGATTTTGGTTTGTTTAGGCAGGGCCATATCATCCTTGGTATAATGGCATCCTTGTTTAATTAATTTATCACTGTTCTTAGTTGGAACATCTTCTCTGACCACCACTTTTTACTTCAATTATGGAAAGCTGGCTTTTCTAGGAGATTTCCTTGTATTGCTGAGTTACCTCTGTCATAGTATTTAACACCTGACTACAAATGTTTCTTCTCACTAGAATTAGCAGAGTGCCAGGCATGTGCCAGGTAGTCAAGGAATACTGGTTGGGTGAAGAAAGGGCTGACTAGATAAGTGTATATTGTTCTATCTCCTCTTAATCAGTTTCTGTTTTCTAGTTGGTTGACTTTTTACCCTTTTTTAGCCTGTTGGTTATTATCATTGTCCCCTTTTATCCCCCTTTCTAAACCATTAATTATATGACTTCTAGGCTTACTAGGGTGTTTCCAGAGAAACTGGACATCAATGCTCTTGTATTTTAAGGGATTAATAAGTTTTTGCTTATTGAATGAAAAAGGGGGAACACAAAATTTTCTCATTGACATGGATAATTGAGCAGAGACAGAACCCAAAGTAAATCCTATTCCCCAACTCTAACAGAAGCAGAAGTTGACTATTACCAGAGGCTACAGAATTCTTCAAAGGCTTGTTTGCAAACCAGAGTAATTGGGGAAACCTAAATAAAACTTAACCAGTTCTCTAATAGCTAACATTAAAGCTGGGAATCATTTTTTAATGGAAGTTTTATTTACAAATTTTAAAACATTTATATATTAAAATTTTATTATATTTATTTTTATATTATGCATTGAATATTACATATTATATAACATGGTACATATTAGATATTATCTAATACAATATGATTCCATTAAAATAATACTACCAAATGAATGTTTATTCATATGTAATAAATTAAGTAATTGATTTTCAATCAGCATGATGTGGCAGCATGCCACAAGAATTTTTAAAACATGCGATATCTGACTATTTCGTCAGGAGCACTGACCTTTTTTCCTATAGATTATCACATTAAAAATGACAGTAGCCAACACAACAATATCTATCAGTTGTGAACGAGTCAAAATTATACCTATATTTTTTGTCAAATTGGCAGAAATATATTTTCTGGTGTGTCACAGAATTTCAGTAATTAGTTTATATGTGCTATATATGAAAAAGGTTGAAAATCACTGCATTAAAGGAATGAGTAGATTATACAAAATATGGTTCTGTTTTTGTAAAAAAAAAACCTAAATATCTTTTATTCATATATGTATAGGACACTTTCTGGAAAGATATACACCAAAATGTGATTTTCATTCCTCTAGGCAATTAGATTAAAGGTAATTTTTATTTTCTCTTTGTATTATTTTTATCTGCATATTCAAAAAGGAAATAATAAATTTTAGGTATGAAAAATAAAACAGTATATTTATTCTCAATAATTTGTAGTGGAAGATGAGAAAATGATCCATTAGTCCAGAATGATATTCCTGTACTTCTTACAAGTAAAATACCACATAATCTACTAATCTGGTTTCCAAGTTTTGGAGAAAAGTGGAATAAATTATTTTGAAATTTGCTTACATCAATTCACCTGACACCACAACCAATTCATATAGTCACTTCATATAAGAAAAACCTTTTCATTTACCTTTCCTCTGTGGCCACTTCTTCATTCCAACCATAAAGATTATAGTCATGTTTACAATTGCTTTCACTTGCTGCCTTGCTGGAGTTGTTATGTTAATCATTTATTTCACACTAAACTTGAGTCATATCAAGATGCAAGAGTGGTTGCGATGATCTATGTCACTTCTGATGATCTATATTACTTCTGTCTGCTACTTTCATTCATCATCTTTTTTCCTGAAGAAAGAAAAAATGAAAGTGACTAATATACAGTTATAGTATATAGTTACTTAACATTTTCACATAAATAATAATGGTCATAGAAAGGCAACTTAATTATTTTCCCCTAAAGAGTTGTATATAAGATTTAAAATATGAGATAGGGAGTTGAAAATCAGAGGTGGAGACAGAATAATTTTGACTAATTAAAAGTTCAGAATTAGTGATTATCCAAACTTTCAGATGAAATCTGAAAAGAAAAAGAGCAAGAAGCAGATAAAGATTGGTGAAGAAAATGCAAAATTGTAGTTAGATGTTTGAATTTGTTTAACAAGTTTCCTGAATAATATGATTATTAAAATATGTATGTGTGTTAGAAAGTATATAGTTGTTTATTACTACTTGTAATTAATGATCTTTTATGTTGTAAAAAAGCCAAAAATGACTTAATTGTATGTTTATTTTTTCCCTCCTTTGGGGTCTCCAAATCAGGAAAATCTTTTTTTTTTTTTTTTTTGTAAACAACTCTAAGCTTAAGTTTCATATGGGAGCAACTACCCAAAATGGCTTCCTGGGTATACAAGGAAATTGTCTCATACACAATCAAAGAAGGCAAATTATATTATACATATTAGATGTCACCACAAATTTTAGTCAGCTCAATTCATCCCTTGGATATTGATGTCCTCTTTGATTTTCTATTATTAATATAACCATTTGAAAATTATAAATCATGTTATTTATTATTCATTATGCTTTCCATCACTTCTTATTTAATTTATTGGTTATTTTTGCACAATACAATAATGCTACTATAGAATTAATAATTACATAGAGTAAAAATTCAAGCTCTATATAATTTCTTAATTCTATATTTTTCATTTATTATAATCCTATATTTGCTCAATTTCTTTCAGCACATTAAACACATATCGAACTAAGTCAAATATCTATTTAACATATTTTTATCCTTAATTAATCAGTTACTTTGTAGACTATAGTTATTCTGAACTGCTGAAATTCACTAATTATATATTTTTAAATGTCACCATATTCTTAAAGTAAAATTAATTAAAAATTATTACTCCTAGCACTAGTGCTTTTTTTTTTTTTTTTTTTTTTTTTGGTAGGGAAAAATTATCTGGGGGTGGGGGAAATAATTCAAAGAAAGCCTGAGGCATAAGGAGGTTAAGTATTTTTAATAAGATGGAAAGCAAGGTATGAGAGATTAACTCACTGAATACGATATGGAGATTAAGTGACAGAACAGGGATCTGAACCCAGAGTGTGAGTGATCTCTTAACTGTGCTGCTGCACTGTCTCTGGAATAGGTACTACCAAACCTAACAAGTAACTAAGCAAATTTGCATTCTCCCTAGCAGTGTGTGTGAGTTCCCATTTCCTGATGCCTTCACCAATACTTGATATTATAAAATGCTTAAATACTTTCTGATTTGAATAGCAAAAAATAGTATCTCATTATTTCAATTTGTATTTCCTAGATTTCTGGCAATGTTAAACATCTTATAGTTTATCAGACATTTGTATTTTCTTTTTAGGAATTTATTGTAAATATTTAGATCTAAAGCTGAAATAAATCCTCTCTCTCCCTCTCTCTGTCTCTCACACATGCACATACAAACACCTTAACACATTAAGTTAATGTTTCTATATGTTTAAACAAAGACATATATAATTATATGAAACTATGTAGTCAGTATGTACACCCACATAATACAGACAAATGATTTACAGACTTACAATGTTGCCTTGGTGTTAATGAACAACAGGTTCTTCACTGGTCAGTCAGCTGGTCTCCATCTAGCTTCATTGCCTCTGTTTCTATGACCTGTCCTGGGAGAATGACCTCTATGAACTGCATCACATTGGCTCCGTTGCACTTTGGCTTCTAGTAGCACCTGCAAGAGGTCAGAGAGCAGCAGGAGAGACAAGTTCAGGATTTGTCTCTTCTTTCCACTGCTATCACACTGTGACTGTAGTTGTAGTCACCTACAACATGGTCATAGCTCCTGTTGGACAGACCACTCTTGCAGGATTCAGGTGATAGTTTTCTCTTCTTGCCCTTTGAGGCCCAGGGCTTGTCACAGCTTCCCACTGTTCTACCTTATGGGTGTTTCCTACCCTTTGTCAGTCCTTGTCACTCTGGCTACCCTTCTGGAAGTAGTCCTTTCATTAAAATAGCCCCAGTTAAGTGATTTTGAGTATCTCATCTGTTTCTTGCCAGGACGTTGTCAGGCACAACTTCTAATTAGAGTACTAATGACATCATGATTTAAATAAGAGTAGCTAGAAGAATCTCTTGATTTTGGTCCAAATCTTCTTCTTTAGGAAATTAGATTCTACATAATCAACTTATTTATTCCACATTGACAAGATCTATGCAAGTCATCAATACTGAGCATTTGCATATCTCATAGTTATTTCTCTCTCTAGCAAGAGTCCAATCTAAAGTTCAAGTTGATGTTTAGATAATATCACCAATTGTTTGGTGCAAGATACACAGAAGTAGATAGAATAACATAATAAAAAACATATACCCAATATTCAGCTTCAATAATTATCAACACATAGCCAATCTTATTTCATCTATACCTCCACCCACATGCTCTTTTTCCATATTATTTTGAAGGAATCTTAGAGATTGTATCACTTCTTCCATAAATGTTTTTGTAGGTGTCCTTAATATCATCAGATAAGTAGTGTTCAGATGTCCAATAGTCTTATATTACATTTTTAATAGTTTCAATTATGAGTTCAATTGATTATCATGTCTTTTAATTCTCCTTTAATCCATTGGTTCCTCACTCATTTTCCTTATTATCCTCGTAATTTGTGTGTTGAAAACAGAGTCAGTTTTTTAAAGAACTTTTCACAATTTAAAATTTGTTGTTTGCATCTCCATAGTGTTTTGTAACATGTATCTCTAAACTATATTTAGGAAATATATATATAGGAAACTATATATATATAGTTTCCTATATATAGGAAACTATATTTCCTATAAATTAGTAGTTGGAAAATCTGAAGGATTTTATCAGTTTTAGGTTAGTATGTGTACCTTTTTAAAGACCATTAGAAAATAGTGTAGTCTTCTGTTAAGAAACATCTAACCTCTAGTTGCCTTTTTTTTGGTGATGTTAGTAGCCACTATTCTCAAAGCTTAGGTTGACTTGGAGTTGAAAAATAATAGTATCTATATTGTATTTCTTCTTTTCACTTATGGCCCAGAGTAATTTTGTTTAAAAAAAGTCAAAAGCAAAATTTTTCCTTATCTACTGTTTGGTTATCTAGTAGTGCAGTTAATACTGCAAAGGCAGAAGAAATGTTCAATTGCTGTTATTTCTTTACTATTTAAAAAATATTGAATTGGTTTATTATATTCTTTAATACCGACCAATTATTATATTTAAATATAAGTATAAATTCATGAATTTAGACACATTGATGTGTTTCTATTGTTATCCTTAATGAGAGTCAATTCGTTCCATCTTTGGCCATTGGGAGCTTCTTCAAATTGACTATGTCTTTTTTTTTAATATGCTATATTGAATATGCTGTTACAGTTGTCGCAATTTCTTGTCCCTTTGTTCCCCTCTACCCAGTAACCCCTTCCCTCCAGTTGTTCCCCCCTCTTAGTCCATGCCCATTGGTTGTGCATATAGTTCTTCTCAACACCTTCCTGTCTACTCCACTCCCACCTACTATGCTTCTTAATTTCTATACAATATCCCTCCCTTTCCCCTCTTCCCTCTCCCCACTGACATCCCCCTCAAATGTTCCCCATATCTAAATTCTTTACCCACTCTCATTGCCTACTTAGTTTGCCTTTGTTTTGATTCCCAAGCTTCTGTTATTGGTTGTTGTGATACAGTTTTCATCTTAATGTTTATAATTCTGATCCTCTTTCTCCCAAACAAGTCCTTTTAACATTTCATATAACAGTGGTTTGCATCTGATGAACTCCTTCAGTTTTACTTTGTCCTGGAAGCACTTTCTCTGCCCTTCTATTCTGAATGACAGCTTCGCTGGATAGAGTAATCATTGTTGTAGGTTTTTGCTTTTCATTCCTTTGAATATTTCTTGCCAGTCTCTTCTTGCCTGCAGAGTTTCTTTTGAGAAATCAGCTGTAGTCTTATTGGGACCCCTTTGTACGTAATTCTCTCTTGCTGCTTTTAAGATTCTCTCTTTATCATTAATTTTTGACATTTTGATTATAATGTGTCTTGGTGTGGTTCTCCCTGGGCCCAGTGTTTTTGGAACTCTCTGTGCTTCCTGGACCTATAAGTCTATTTCCTTCCCCAAGTTAGGGATGTTCTGCTTCATTATTTTTTCACATAATTTTTCAATTTCTAGATCTTCTTCTTCACCTTCTGGCTACCCTATGGTTCAGATGTTGGCCTGCTTATAGTTGTCACATAGGTTTCTGAGCTTCTCCTCATTTTTCTTACTTTTCATTTCCTCTTTCTGCACTGGTTGACTGTTCATTCCTTCCCTATGTTCCAATTTGTTGATTTGATCTCTGGTTTTCTTTCCCTCACCACTAGTTTTGTATGTGTTTTCATTCATTTCAGCAGGGCTAGCCTTCATTCCTTCCCTGTCTTGTTTAAGATCTGCTGTTAGGTCTGTAAGCATTTGTATAACCAAAGCTCTGAACTGAGCCTCAGAAAGATTTCCTATCTGCTGCTTCATTAGATCAGATATTTGCTGTCTGGTCAGCTGCATCACCAGGATCTCTATTATGATTTGTGCCATCCTGACAGTTTTGTGTTTACCTTTGCTTCCTGGGCGGAGTTGTCACACTTCCTATACTATAGGGGGAAGAGCCCTTCTCATGAGCTGATGGGTCTTGTCTGCAGCCGGGGGTGCTCCTCAGGTGCTTCTTTCCTCCCCTTAAATACGGGTGTCTGTGCTTACTGCCATCCCACCGCTGTCACCACAGCTGCCGCTGCCAGCACAACTTGACCTCTCTGCCCTGGCTTCGCCCCTCCTACCCATCTGGATGAGCACCACTTCTTTATAACTTCATATGCTGGACTTCCATGTAGCTTTATTTTCTGGAACTTCTGGTTATTTCTGGTTTTGAGGTAGTTGTATCCCTTCTTAGCTGTGGGGGGAGATGGAGTGTGTAAGTCTAGGCCTCCATCTTGGCCAGAAATTGTCTCCTCATCTTGACAAGCTCCTCTGGCCATAAGTCTTATTGACATAACTCTAATAGTCTTTGATGGTTTTCTTGCTATCAGGTATTCCAAACTCATGTTGTACATTTCTAGCCCCAGATCTGGAATCAGCCTCTTCAACCAGGATCCTTATTTATTTTCTTTTAACTTTTTAACTAGAAAAAGATTTTTCAAAACCACAATCTGAGCATCAGTGGTATTTGTTGCTATTGTTTCCTGTTTCTTTTTCTGGCCTTTTCATAGTCCAAATTCAGGAAAAAGTTTAAAATGTACTTTGAATTCTTGTTTATGCCTCCAATTTAAATTTAGATATACATTTAAATCATTTTTCTCCTGCACAGAATTAGATCTCATGTTTATTGGGAATAAGAATTAGAGCATTATATAATCTTGTTTTGTATTCTAAAAATGCATATGTAACAATTTCAGGATACCATTAGCAGTACAACTACCAGTAATGGGATTACCTAAAACAGTTCCATTATAATTCTGTTACCAATTCTTTCTGTCTTAAGTTATAACTGAGTCAAATTATTATGCTTTGAAGTCACTTGGAATTGTGCCTCTCTTTGTAATTATGTCAAAAACTTTATTCTCCTACAGGTTGAGTTGTTTCATTTTGTATTCAAAAATTTTGTAATTTTTTTATTAAAATTTAATTTAACTTCATAACAAACATATTTTCACTATTCCAAAATTGGAACACCAAACCTTGTGTTGATATTCTTCAGTGATTTTGGTTATCTGAAGCTTACTCTCTAGTAGATTTCTCAGGAAGGGCCCATATTTCTTAAATTCCTGGATGTAATACAAACTTATGGCTTTTATAATAAAAAGTGATTATGTGACATTTTATCCTTGAGTACTGAACAATACCCCTTACAGAACAGAACTCTTAAAATGACCTTTTCTTGTATACACATGGCACACCCCTGATACATCTAAACAGGCCTCCCTTTTTTTAACCAGAGACTTTCCTGATAGGAGTTTTAGCAGTACTTTCTAATGATCACATCTTTCTTCTATTATTTACTTGCATTAAACCTCAATAAATGTGTTCTTAATTCTGCACATATGCTTAAAATTTTAAAATGTTAAAATCTAGTAAATTTTTACATAGAATTAATAGTCTTTAAAAAATAGTTTATTTATTTGTTTGTTTGTCTGTTTATTTTATTTTTAGAAAGGGGGAAAGGAGAAAGAGAGGGAGAGAAACATCACTGTGTGGTTGCCTCTCACTCGCGCCCCCAACTGGAGACCTGATGTGCAACCTAGTGATGTGCCCTACTGGGAATCGAACCACTTGGCTCACAAGCCTGATAATCTCTTAAAAGTATACTTGAAAGAGCATATTTTCATTTATGCAAACAGTATATAATGTATGAGTATATATTACATATAATTAGGAATATATAGTCAAATTATATATGAGTATTTTCTATATATGTGTGTGTGGGTTGCTCACAGGATAAATAAATAAAGAAGAAAAACTCAATTTTGGGTATTCTATATTTAAGTGCAATTATTCTATAGGCAATTGTAATGCATACATACACTCAATATATTATATGTTGACTGCCCATCCTTGATGCTATATCACCTAAAGACCACACACATACACAAACATATCTATAGCAGTTTTCTCATAATCTATATCTTAAAAATGGTCACAGGTTCCACAGAGACCAGCATTTAAAATTTCTGTCAGTCAAGACACTGTGTTAATAAATAGAATCAAATTAAAACATGCTTCCACATATATTATATATCTCCCCATAAATGTTCTTATTTACAAATGTGTCTAAAATACTTTCACTTAATTATACCCAAAATTGAGTCCAACTTTCTCTTTCACTATTTCCTTCAATCACCAACAATCCACATACATACCAAAATAGCACCAAAAACAATTTTCCTTCATATTTCTCATTTCTTTAGCATCATCTGTGATTCTTCACTCTCTCCCTTATGTTTTCCACATTCCATCTGTCATATATCCCTTGGGAAGACTTCTTGGATTCACTCCTTAATCTTCAGTTCCACTGCACAGTCTCTAATATGCAGCATTATTAGCACCAGAGCCATGTTATTGCTGAAATGAGACTAAGTTTTGAAACCACAGAGGCCTTGGTTCAAATCTTGAGTTTGTTATTTATTATTTGTGTGCTTTTCTTCATAGATTAGTTTGTCTGCTGTTGAGTTTCCTTATCAGAAAATCTAATTAACATTCATTCCTTAGAGGTTGGTTCAAGCACGGAAGAAATGAAGGTCTCGACAAGAGCATCGTGTCTGGGACATAGTAGATGTCTATTAAAGTGGAACTATTTATTTCTGGACTTTGATCAGGCCTTACCTGATACCAAATATTCTGCCTTCTTTTTTTCTTTTTTAAATTTAATTATTGGGGTGACAATGGTTAATAAGATTATATAGGTTCCAAGTGCACAGTTCTGTAATACATTATCTGTATATTGCATTGTGTGCCCACCACCCAAAGTTAGATCTTCTTCCTCACTATATACTTGACCCCCTTTATCTTTTACTACCCCACACCCCCCTACCCTCTGATAACCACAATACTGTTGTCTGTGTCTATGAGTTTTGTTTGTTTGTTTGTTACTCTTGCTTGTTCATTTGTTGCTTTTAGATCTTGAGAATATCATGCTAAGTGAAATAAGTCAGACAGAAAAAATTAAGAACCATGTGATTTCACTCATATGTGGGATATAAAACTGAATAAAAGTGAATACTTTTTTTTTTTTTTTAACAACTCAACACTTAACTAGAAGGCATGACCTGTCTCTGAGAACTCTGTGTATCCATTTTCACTTTAACCTGAATGAATTAGCCGGCAAATAGTCTATTCCATACTATCTCCTCTCTCTTCAATTATGTGCCTCGAATCCGAACTGACCTTTTATATCTTTCCCTTACCTTGACATTGTCTGTCATTACAGTGAGTGGGTCTTGGTTTTACTCACTGTTCTCATGTCCCTCAATATATAATCTGCTTAGTAATCCAGTCCCTTCTTGACCAAGTTACCTGCTTTGCTTTTGACAGTATCTCTTCCAAAGACTAAATCTTTCTTCTCAATCCTGTTAGCAGATTTTTCTGATTTGAACCACCAGTGCTGCTTAGCTGCCTGCTTAGGCCTCTAAATATCATTTGATACTGGACTCCTCATTAACTCATTCAGACTGTGTTCAGTTGCCTTGATACTAACTGCAATCCTTCCATATCATATTCTTATCAACTTATCATTAACTGTGTCCTGAATCCACCCCCTTTTATGTATTTGTGCTGCCTTTGCCAAAGCACTCTCCATTTCTCTCTGGGTTAGCTGACTTCCTCTTCTAACTGGACTCTCTCTCTCCAGTCTTGACTCATAAGCATTTATACTTCACGTAACAACCAAAGCAATCTTTTTAAATGGGAAAGTCTCCCACTTAAACCCATCAATGGCTTTCTGTTGTCCTTAGGGCGAAATCCAAACTCATTCACGTGACTCAAAAGACCTGTATATTCTGGCTCACCCGACTTTCCCAGGTTTATTTTTAACATTTCCCCACATCTACCCACCCCACGTCTTCTGTACTGCTTGTGAGCATGTTATATCTCTTCTCAGGGCCTTTGAACCATTAGTCTCCCCTCTGTTAGGAAACACTTTCCTCCACTTGGCCCCTTTTTCCTGAATAACATCCTTTTTTCATTCTCAACCTAGACATCATGTGGCGAGAGAAACCTCCTCTGAGTCACCAGTTCTTCTGTATCATAGCTTGTTTTTCTCCTCATACAATTTATCATACTCTTATGATTAATTAGCACCAGTTAGCAAACTCCCTGAGGGTAATGGATGTGTCTGTCTTATTCAGCACTATATTTCCATTGTCAATCACAGTTCCAGGCACAAAATAAGCATATAGTAAACACTTATTGAAAGGAGAATGGAAGACAGGAAGGAACGAGGAAAGGGTGAGAGAAAGCAATGAAAGAAAGAAAGGAACAAGGAGGAAAGTAAAGAAGGGAGACAGAAGGAGAGATTGCTTTCACATCTAAACTATGAACTCTTTAAAGCAGGCAGGATTTATGCCTTATACTTCATTTGAATAACCCACAAACTCTGTTAATGATTGACAAGACCTTGAGAATACCTAGAGCCTCTGTAGAGGTTCTCACTGTTAGAAACATCTCCCTTGGAGATCCACAAGCCTGGCTCCGTTACTTTATTCTACAGTTTACTCAAATTTGGTCAACTCTTAGACTTTCATTTTTACCCCTTCCCCTCCTATTTCCAGCATGCTCTGCCACATCTTTCCTCTGTTTCTTGTATGGCATCTATTGGCTTCTAAAATACTGTATCAGTTTTGTATTGCTGTGTTACAGTCTACACAGATTTAGCAAATTAAAACAATTCTCATTTATTTGCAAACATTCTGTAGGTCCCCATTTCAACACTGCATAGTTGAATGCTCCGCTTTGTGTCTCACTGGGCTGAAATAGAGGTATTGGAAAGGATAATTTTTGATCTGGAGGCTCTGGGGAAAATCTCATTTGGGGCTTATTCAGGTTTTTGGCAGAAATAAGTTCCCTGTAGATGTAGAAGTGGATCCCAGTTTTCCTGCTGTCAGCCAGGGGCTGCTCTCTGCTGTCAAAGGATGCATTCAGGTCCTTGCCATACAGTCCACTTCATCTTCAGCACCAGAGAATCTTCCATGCATTGAATCCTGCCATACTTGGAATCTGACTTTCCTGTTTTTGACCTCCAGATGCAGATAAGGATTTGCATTATTAGATCAGGCTCATTCAGATAATCTCCCTGCCTTAAATTCAATGATTTGGGACATTACTTACACTACAAAATCTCTTTTGCCATATAAGGTAACATAATTACAGGAGTGATTTTCACCATACCCATAGGTTCCACCCCAACTCAAGGCCAGGGGAAATCATACAAGAGTAAAGGGGGATATCTTCAAATTCTGTCTTCACTAATACCACGTAATATATTGATAGGTTGATTGGTGTTGATCTCCTTCTATTAGAATGAAATGTTAACTAGGACTGGGATTTTTGTTTGTTTTGCTTACTGCTGTATCCAATTTGTGCTTAGAATCATGCCTGGACTATCATAGATACTTACTAAAATTTTTTTCTTGAATGAATAAATATCTCAAGTACACAAATATGAAATTTTGCCATAAAATTTGGAAGTATTTTGAGAAATGTTTGAGATGCAGAAATACAGTTCTAATATCTAATTGAATATTAGTTAAACTCATATACTGTATGTTGGTAATATATATTTCATAATCATTTTTTGGCAGAAGGGATAATCATGGTGGTGGTTTTTTATACGTGTTTCTTTTTTGTCACCTTGACTATGAGGCAGAGATATCCTATCTGACAGTGAGACAATTCATAGTAGTTTTTACAGAATAGCAGTGTTATGTTTTCTTTGATTTTTTAGAACTTGAAAAGCCAAGAGAAGTTGACATTCTCTCTCTCTCCTTCTCCTTCTTCTATCTACCTTTCCCTTTCTTTCTTTCTCACTCTTTCTTGTTCTCTCTCCCTTACCCTCCACCCTCCTCTCTCCACAGATTACCAGCACACTAGTAAAAATTGATTTAGCATGGCTTTAAGTCAACTCAGTCTTCAAGCATTGAACTCTAGTTGGCCTAATGAAGGAATTAGTCATGCTTTTAGGGTGAAAAATCAGGTTTATATATAGCATTCAAAGATAAAAGAAAAAGTGGAGCTATAGCACAAGGTTCTATTAAAATTAAGGAAATATATTAAGGTGCAATGTTCTGGTAAAATAACATTTTCTACAAAAGGAAAGGAATATATTAAGAAACATGCACCTAAATATAAAGCAGTTATATACCATCGTGGAAATAAGGTTTTCAAGAGTGTAAATCAATTTCTTCTTTCTCACATGCTTAAAATTTTTCAATCACAATTATTTGAATTGCTATTTTGGATAGCACAATAATGGAGTCATTTTTTAAAAAGTGGACCATGTTGAATCAGTGGTCCAATATATAAGCAAATCTATGCATGTTATATTACTGAAACATAGATTATTGCTTTCTTAATATAATTGATGGCTAGAACACATTTAAATTGATTTTGTTTTGATTCAACTGAGCACATAAAGAGCAGTAAGAAAATGCTTTAAAATTATAGACCTGTTCTGCTGTTTAAATGAAGCATAACTACATTTATGAGAGAGTTTAGGGTGGCAATACTTATTGAATTTTAAAATTCACATACTCTTTGATACAGCAAGTCTAAGAATTTTCTTATAATTTGTGTACATATGACTAAAAAGCAAGAATATATATTACACCACTATTTTTAACTAAAAATGTGAAAACAATAAAAATTCTTAAAAAAAAACCATTGGTTGATTCTTGTATGTGTCCTGATTGGGGGTCAAATCCGCAACCTTGGAGTATCAGGATGATGCTCTAACCAACTGTGCTACCCAGCCAGGGCATCAAGTTCTTTATTAGAGAGTGATATAGCTAAGTTAGGAAGAGATACACAACAGAATTAAGTTCAGTATTCAAAAATCTGACAGTACAACTGTATTTAGTGAAATAAATTTTTATTCATATTTATTGATAAGAAAAATTACAATATTTTAAAACAAAGTGTATATTCCCACCTTTGTAAAACAAAAAGTATCTATCTGCATAATTATTGTACATAGGAACAAAATTTCTAAGGATATAAACCAAATTTACTGCTGGACACGTTGAAACAGGTAAGATTCCTGCTTTTTATTTCTGTGTATTTCTGTAATATGTGTTTTCAGTAAGCAAGACTTCTGTTTTCAACCTCAAAGAATTAATAGCTGTGGAAATTGTGCACCCCCCCCACCAGAAACAATAAGAAAAGTGAAGAAAATATTGAAATAATGAATTTCAGACATTAGAAAAGAAAGAGCAAAAGACTGTGATACTTGAAAGAAAGAAAACAAATAAGGTTATCTCTCTAATTGCCCCCAGCATACTGTCTGAATACAGTTTCCAGGTTGTATTTTTAAAAAGGAATCCAGGCCAAGTTCAGTGGACTTGCTGAGTTTAGGAAACACTGGGTTATTAAGGGAGGCAGTGATTCCTGAGCCAGAACACACTGAATCTTCACAGAGAGACAGATTAGAATATCTTTAGAGAAAAAACTGGATAGAGCACACCATAATCAAAGGTACACTGTAATAAAATTGCAGAGAACCAGTGCTATAAAGAAAACTAAAACATCTTTAAAAGTATCCAATATTAAATTATATTCTATATTAAGCATATTTTAAACACTAGATCAACTGCTAAAAATACTCAACAAAGAGATATAGCTAATAAGATATTAGTGGAGAGAAATGGAATAATAAAAAAATACATAACCAATAGAAAGGTAGAAAAAAGGAATAAAGAGGGGGTGGGACAAATAGAAAATACATAGCAATATAGTAGTTTTAAACCAAAGCATAAGTATAATTACGTTACATTTTAATTAAGATGCAGAGAGTGTTAAGTTGGATAAAAAAGCAAGCCCCAGCTATAAACTGTATATAAAAAAACAATTTAAATATAAAAATACATGTTAACAGTAAGAAAATAAATAAATTTTTTACCATGTTAACATCAGTCAGATGAAAGCTAGAGTATTTATATTAGTATTAATAAAACTAAAGTTCAGAGTAAGAAATCTGAGCAAGAGATAAAAAGACATTACATAAAAATCTCCATTCACCAATAAGGCATAAAAAGTTTAAATATACATGCACTCACTAACAGATCTTCAAAATACATACAGCAAAATCTAATAGCATTGTATTGTGTAAGAAATAGAAGAGTCTATAATTATAAGTAGAGACTTCAACACTCCTTTGTCAGTAAATTATAAAAAATGTAGAAAGAAAATTACTATGGATATTAGAAGATTGAACTGCCTCAGACTGATATTTTATAATCTACCCAATATCACTAGAATACACTTATTTCAAGTGCATATGGAATACTTATCAAGATATACCAAGTTGCGTGAAAAAAAAAAAACTCAACAAATTTAAAAGGACTTGAAACGAAATACATTCTCTGATAATAATGGGATTAGACTAAAAATCAATAACATAACAATAGCTACCAAATTCTTCAATATTTGGAGATTAAACAGCATACTTCTTTCCCCCCACCAGTTTTCTTGATATATAATTGACATATAACATTGTGTAAGTTTAAGGTGTACAATGTGATTATTTCAACTTTCAAGTATACAATACACTGTTATTAACTATAGTTACCATGCTCTACATACATCTTTAATACTCATTTATCTTTTAACTGAAATTTTGTACTTCTCAGTCACCTTCACCCATTTCCCCTATCCCCACCCCCTACTTCTGGCAACCACCTACCCATTCTCTATTTCTATGAGGATATATATTTTTTAAAATTTGGGTGAGATTAAACAGTATTTGTCTTTCTCTGTCTGACTTGTTTCATTTAGCATGTCCTCAAGTTTCAATGTTGTCACAATAGTAGGATTTCTTCTATTTTTAATGACTGAATAATATTCTATCATATATGTATATACATTTTTATCCATTTATCTATGAACACTTAGACTGTTTCCAACAACCTACTTATTAATTTATCAACAGATTACAGAGAAATCACAAGGAAAATGAAAAGTATTTTGAAATTACTGAAATCGAAAACACAACCATGGTGGCTATGAGAGTGTACCTCTTGGAAGGCTTTCAAGAGAGAACTATTGAAAATTGTGAAGGATCTGAGTGTTTATCTTGCTTGCAAGTTAAGTTAGCTCACCACAGTTTCTAAAATGCTGCATTAAAAACAAGGACTTTTTTACTCATGACATGACATGCAGCATGAACATCAGCATATTTGCATCAGTTCTTCTTGTCCACAAGTCCCAGGGGGTCAAAACAGATGAGCCCAAATGGATGCTAAAGATTGCATTGCAGAAGAAGAAACTTGAACTTAGGCAATCAGAATATTTTCTGATAGGCAGTAAACATGACCGCTTTTTTTTCTCCATTTGGAAATATTATCTTGCAAAGTTATTTTCTATTTGTATATTTTTAAAAAATAGTCCAGAAAAATGGGCAATCAGTATATTGTTTTGGAAGATTTTCAGTAACTGAGATACCCATGGGGAATCATTTCCCAATAAGAACCTACTCTGAAGAGTGTAATTCAATGACACCCTTTATCTGCCACCCCTTTGAGATTTACCGCAGCATTCATATTCCCCACTAGCCTGGCTGTGATTTTCTCAAAAATGCAATTCATCTGAGGCATTTCCTACCGATCTTCCTTCCCTCACTCCTTTCACAGGTGTCACTCCAACATATTTTGAAGGCCTTCCATACCTATTCCTGTTCTCTCCCCTTTTTATTCTCAGCAGGTATTTTCCCTAAAAAAAATGTTTATCTCATTCTAGTCTTGGAGAATCTGAACTGACACAATAAATGCTAAGCATAGGCCAAGAAATTAGGCAATAAAACTAAGTTTGGGGGTTGAATCATTCACTCTCTAGTTGGAATGGGGTGCATAAATAAATAATCTCTGACAAAAAATGAAAAATATCATGCATTAGTTGCTTAAAATTCACACTGGTGGTCACCCTAGTAAACATTGCAGTTTGGGAGAGTTCCTTGCCCAATGTGATAACGAAGGCGTTTGAAAGGTATTGAAAGAAGAATCTCCACAAAGACAGTGAAGTTGGCGGCTTATTAATGAGTTGTATTGGTTTTCTGCAGAGGAATGATGGGAAACTGAAGACAGTTAGACACAAGTTAAAAGTCAAGTGTGAGAGCCACTGGGCTTCTTTGCAAGCTACCAAACAGGCTCCTACCTTTTGCGATGGAACTGCTGACACAATGAGTAACAACCCAGGACTTAAAGCCATGGAGCTTTGAAATGCTGAGGTAAGGTTTGTGCTCTAGTTTGGAAATTGGTACCCTAACGTATTTTGGGATGGATGGTTTCAAGGATTAGGGCTCTGCAGCTGACTTTGAACTACCAGAGATGCGGAGGTGGCCCACTCTGAACTCTATTAAGAGCTCAAACCTCTTCCAAGGGGAAGACACTTTCTCTTAAGTCAACATATAACTCTTCTAGGAGTTGCTCCTAACCACTTCTGACTGTCAGGCTGATAACTAAGGAGAAATCCCAATATAACCTGGATGAGGGCATGCTGGAATTGTAAGGTGAAACAGTGATTCCACTCCAAAGAAGCTGCAGAAATTGGTAGGAGCCAAGGGAATATTAGCAGGAGCCAGAGGAATATGTTTAGGATGGATTTTGAGTGATAAAACATAAGGGCATTAACTTAAGACTGGATAATTAAGTCTATGATTTAGGACACTTCCTCAAGGCATAGGGCTTGAGCACACTGGCAGAGAACGCAGATGATAGAGCAAATTTACTGCTAGTGGAACTCTTAGAAAGCCTGGGGAAAACACTGGCCTACACTAAATGAAGTGGAGATGACTGAGTTGCCATGGTAAATCCTAGAGGACAGGGAAAAGCACAGTGTGGTTGGCATGCTGGAACGGATATAGTATGTGAAGTCAGAAGACACACAAGAGGATTATGTTCTATAATAAGGTCTAGAAGACATACCATTTACCCAGGTCATCTGAAGTGGGCTGCTTCCAATACCCTGGCTCAGTGGAAACTCCCTGTCCAGCAGAGTTTTCAGGATCATGGATGAGAGAGAACAAGATTATCTGGACACTATTTTGTCTGGGAGGAGGAGGGATGGCAAATCTCTCTAGTGGAGAAGAATGTTGAATGTTTCCTCCTAGTCCCTTTTATTGAGGAGGGGATTTGGGAGATACAAGGTCAAGACTCATGAATCATCAATTAGCTTTAGACGACTGGGTTACAGTTGACAGTTACTGATTACAGAGATCAGTGTAAAGAACACAGTGACGATTCTGTGTCAGGGTCTGTTAAACAGCCCAGCACCATACTGACATCAGGTGCAAGACTCCTTATGTTTTTTGCTGCACACTGTTTATTGTTAACTAAGAGACAAGAAAAGCAGAGCAAGCTTCAGAAAACATTATACATGTTTTAAATCCAATTCCCATGGGAACCTTCTGAGTGACCTTGGAGTTACGCTTGCCTCTGGCCTTCCCGGTTTTCTGGTCAAGTCTTACAAGGCTCTCAGGAGCCTGGCTTGTGGCTTGGGCTACAATTCTTGAAACCACATAGAATGGTCCCCTATAGTCATCAAGAATCCATTGATGTGAGGGGGGCCAACACTGGTAAGAGATTCAATGGTGGCTCTCGTCAGCTGAGAAACGTTGATAATTAGCTATATTGGGCCCCTACCATATAGAAAAGGTGACTGGTTCACCTTCATAATGTCTAATATTTATACTGGAAAGAGTTTAACTTCCTTACTTGCAGAGCTTCAGCCAGCACCACTTTTTGGGGGCTTATAAAATGCTTGATCCACAGGCAAGGGATCCCAAAATCATAGCATTGAAAGAAGGGACCCATTTTATAGTGAAAGAAGTAGGAGTTCAGATCCTACTTATAACATATGAACACTGTCCAAAAGAAGCTAGTCTGACAGTGTTAGAAGGACTTATTGGCGGCACCACTAAGGCACCATTTCCTAAGCAGTACTCTGCAAAGATGAGGCGTCATTCTTCAGGTTGCAGTGGGTACTAAGTCAGAGACCTCTATATAGCTCTGTATTTCTGAAGAAAGAATTTATGGGTCTGAAAACCAAGGGGTTGAAGCAACAGGGAGGGATCCCACTTATCAACCAAGGACACACTGGAAGGCTTTGTGCCTCCTGTCCCTGCAAGTCTGGGAGTTGCAAATTTAAAGTCCCTGGGTCTCTTGATAGGGGGCATGGGATGGACATGTCTGAACTATAAGTTACAGATATTTCCTTGTCAATTTTGACTCACTTATAGGAAATAAAAGGCAAAAAGTCAACATCCTGGAAGAGTTAATTGACACTGATCAGCAGGAGGAAGCAAGGCTGCTTTTGCAGTGGGTGAGGGGCAGAAATGAATACATGTGGAACCAAGGTGATTCACTTGGGTGCCTGTTGGTACCCCCTGTCCAGCTGTAAATGTGAATGGACACTGCAATAACTCCACTCTTAGAAGGGTATTTGGGGTCCCCTGTTGGGTGAGCTACTAAGATCTTCAGAAGTTGGGTTGGATAAGCTACTAATATCTTCAGAAATGATAACTAAGGGTGACAGGAATTCTAAATGGATAGTGGGGGAAGATAGTGAACCTCTTGTGACCCAGAAACCAAATATGGTAACGGGGACTGTAGTTTGTCCCACTGGGCCCTTTTAAGTTTCTTCTCAGAGGGAAAGATTCACAGACATGGTGGAGAAGTTGCTATGTGAAAATAAGTGAAATGGATCTTTATGGCAGAAAGGTTGAACTGTGGCTTCATGGGAGTTTGCCATTCAGATCTTCTCTCAAGGGAAAACCTGCTATGAGAAATGCAGTTAGCCTTCAGGATCTGCTGCAGAATTTTTGCCAAAGCCTAGCTCTTCTTGGGCTGCTTCTAAGAAATTACTGAACATGGTGAGGATGTGGAGCCAGGTCATCTTGCTCAACAAAAGACTCCTCTCACAGGCAATATTTGCACTGAGGCTCCTCATCACCCTTGCCAAGATTTTCTCAAAGCTATACAGCAGTTTCATGTTCTTTCTGCCAGATTCACCTTCTTTCCTTTTCTCCTTTCACAGCTGGCATGGTAGCATTTCAGTATGAACACTCTCCAGGCCTTCTGTCTCATCAGTCTTCCTCTTTCCTTAATCAAATTCTTGCACATGTAGTTTCATGTTTAAATCTGCTTTTGGGAAACCTGAAGTGACACAATAACTTATCAAAATTTGTGGTATGCCAGTAAAACCATGCTTAGAGGAAAATGATCTACATTATATATCTGTGTTATAAAAGAAGAAAGGTCTAAAATCAATGATCTAAACTTCTATCTTAAGAAACTAGAAAAAAGGCAAATTAAACCAGAGGTACTCAGAAGAAAGAAATAATAGAAAAACAGCAAAATAATAAAATGAAAAACTTAAAAGCAAAGAAAATCAATTAAACCAGAAGCTTTGAAAAGATCAATAAGTTGATAAATTTCTAGAGAACCAGTATCAAGAATGAATGGGAAAACATCACTGAAGATCCTATAAATATTCAAAATATAATAAGAAAATATTATGAACAATTCATGCCAATAAAGTCAGCAAGGTAGATGTAATGGAATGATTCTTGAAATATACACACTACCAGAGCTCACTTGTGAAGAAATATTTAACCTGAATAAGTGTGTAGCTATTAAAAAGCTTAATCAATTATCTAAAACCTTTCCACAGAGAAACTCCAGGCTCAGTTGTCTTTGTAAATTTTACCATACTTTTAGTGAAAAGTAATACAAACTGACACACACTTCCCCAGGAAATAGAATATATAGGAATTCTTTTCAACTAGTTCTATGAGGCCAACATTGCCCTGATACCAAAACCAAAGACATCACAGAAAAAGAAAACTCCTGACTGATATTTTTCATGTGGATAGATTGCAAAAATCATTAACAGGAGTTTAGCTATCACAGGAATGTAAGATTGGTTTAACATCCAAGTCAATTAATGCGATTTACTGTGTCAACAGACCATATGATTATCTCAACAGAGAAAAATATTTATAAAATTTAATATCCATTCCTGGTAAAACCTCTTAGAAAACTAAGAAGGGAACTTCCTCAACCTGACAAAGGGAGTCTATGAAAAATCTTTGTCTAACACCATTGTTGACGGTAGTCTGCATGTTTTCTTCCTAAGACCTGGAACACAGCGTGGCTCTCTGTTCTTAACACTTCTATTCAACCTTGTACTGGAGATTCTAGCCAGTGTGATAAAGCAAGAAACATACATAAATGGAAAAAATGAATTGCAAGGAAAAAATAAAACCATCTATCTTTATTTTCATTAATGTAAACTTTATAGCTAAAACAGCCAGTAAACTTTGGGGATGGAGGGAAAAATGAAATATGCTAAATTTTTTCCGCCTTTATCTAGTTTGTGGTCAATAAATTGGTTAAAATTATTTTGTTTTTTAAAAGATGAAGTTCAGTACAGAGAGAACTCATTTCAGTGAAGAGAATAATACACACGTTTAACTTATACATAGGCTTTTTAAATCAAAGAGCATCAAAATATCAGTAGATATAAAACATATTATTCTGCAAAGTCAGTCATGAAAGTATAATACTACAACTAATCCTTGAAAATAGCCTGATCAGTGAAGCATGGGACAAATTCCACATGGAATGAACAAATATGGTACTTATTTTCTCCCCTAGATCAATCCATATAATTCAAGCATTAGTTTTAGTAGATAAATGACTTTAAAATATGGAAGAAAGAATGTAACTGCCTTTTTCTTTACATTTTATTTATTTTATAAAGAAGGAGAGGAAGTATACACATAATCATGGCTGTTTGTCTCATAATTCAGCTTTTAGACAAAGCTGTGTAAAACTACGGTGAAGCAATGGGTAAATATAGTTAAGGACAAATCACAGAGATTGTTTCTGGCTTATTAACTTATATTTTCAGATTAGCTTTGTAGTTACTGTGACTTATAAATTCTGTTCTAAAATGTCCGAATGGAAATAATGCAATTGTTATGATCTTAAATATCAGATTACATATTTTGACAACAAGCATTTTCTGTCCTAGACTTTAGTAATTGTATCTATATAGTGCTTTCTTATTATTTTGGGGAAGTAAATGTAAAGAAAACACTCTTTTTTGCACCATCTTAGTTTTGACAACCATTGTCTAGGTATCACTCCACATACATCCCATAACTCCCATTATTGTAGGTAATATTATGAATCAGAGAAGGCATATAAATAAAAATACAGAGGCTGTTTAATTTGTGTCATTAACTTATTTTGTGTCCACAGACATTTCAATTTTGGGACCTCAGTAATCCTATTAGTAAGTAATTCTTTCATATATTTCAGATATTAAATATGTAAAAATTATTAATATATGAAATATATCATTTAGTGGGTTATTTAAACTTAATTGTCAAAATCTTTAGCCTCTATATCTTCAATTAGTAATGTGTTTCTTAATAAGAAGGAGTAAGGAGTAGTGAAAGGAACAGAGTTCTTGGAATGAGATGCCTACATTTGAATTCTGGCACCATCACTTTGTAGTTGTGAAATCACAGGCAAGATATTCAATCTTTTTTAGTAAGTCTGGAATATAAAATCAATAACTTCTTTTGGAATTTTGGGTATTAGACTTAATATATAATGTATGTGCTGCACCATATATGGGCTTAATATAGGTGTGCTTCTTAGATGCATGATCTTCTCTGCTTCAGGCGAACATTTCAGGGCTGAAAACAGAATGATTATCTGTTTCATCACTTCATATACTCTGAGCTTAAGGTGGAGTATGCAGGCAACATCTGTTGGAATATCACCTCTGCCGAGAAGAATAGAAACAATATCTGGGTGACCTTGAGTAATATCTATAACAACTCTGCTTTCTCACATGTAAAAGTGGGAAATAATGCCATCTTTTAAGGAGGTTAAAAGATATATATTAGTATTGTGCATGGTACATAGCAAATGATTGATAAACATGTAATTATTTTTACTAAACTTGGTAAGAATAGAGAGCATAATTTTTTTCATTTTTACTACTGCTCATTAAACTTGCTCAATGAATCCATTCTTTCTCTTTCTTCCATGAGATTGCTGGCACACCCCATAGATTTCTTCATTTTTTTTTAGTCAAAACAAAAGTCATCTGAACAATGTAAATGTCTCTCCAGTACATTAAGTAAAAATTTAAAGTCACTCAGTTTGAATTTTCTCTGTGTTCCCAGCTCAGACCAGAAGCCTACAACCAAGAAAGGGAGCAGGACTGACATTTTTATCCCCTTGTTTATTTTTCTTCCTCCCTCCCTGCTGGTTTCATAGCTGTCCCCTCTCTAGAAGTCAGTGTTTCTGAGCCCAGGGGAATGCGCTTTGGGAAAAAAAGCACTATATCGCCGGGCTGTTTCTTGAGGGGACGCACAGTTGCTGAATTTCTCCCATGAATGCACCTTTTGTGTTTTTTAGAAGCTGTTCATGGCATCCCTTGGCCACATAAATGTGTCCACATAAATGACTGGCCATTTTCCACTCTCCCTTTACCTGCTGGTATTCCGGCTTTGACCCATCACATATTATCTCTGTTGGGATTTCTTTTTTTCTCCAAAAAAAGTAATCCTCTTGAGGAAAATTCACTTAAAAATAAATCAGATTTGTACTTTCCCTAAGAGTACAAAGATTAACTTCTTTGTCCCATTGTCTGTTAAAACACAGTTCCTTCCCAATACTACCCCCCACTCCCCACCTCCCCAGTCTGTCCCCCTCCCCTCATCCTCCCACTCCTACTTTTGCTTCTCCTTCATCAGACTCTCAGAGTGAACAACAGATAGTCAATTACGAATTCTCAATTAGATTATCTTATGTCTCTTGAATTCCTTCATACATTGTAAATCGCTTAATGGCAGGGTCTATTTTTCCATGCTTTCAATAATGTCAGCATTTTGCCCAGTATTGTGCACAAAGTAGGTGCTAAAAATATGCTCTTTAAATATAATGAAGAAGTCTCATCATTAGAACATTAATTTTATAAGAGCACATAACTAAAAGTAGTCCTCTATGGGCTCCTGGATTTTATGTTAAAGGAGAATGGAATGTATACTTCTGAAAATATTTGTGTAATTTATATATGAGCTTTTTGGAAAGACTTCACGTGGCATTAATGGAAAAACCACTAACTTTAAAGTTAGACAGACCTAAGTTTTTATTCTCTACTTGCACTTACCTACTTACATGTGACCTTGGGTCTTAGCTGTCTTTACCTGATTCATGAAATTGTGAAAATTATACAGCAAAATGAGTGTAGTAAAATACCTTATTCAGTAAATAAGAATAAAATTCTGTATATACACAGTCTTTTAAATACAGGTGACTTGTGAACAACATGGTTAGGGGCACTGACACCCACCCCAGCCATGCAGTCTAAAATCCACACATAACTTTTGACCACCCCCAAACTTCACTACTAATAACCTGCTATTGTTGACTTGAAGCTTGCCAATAACATAAACAGTTAATTAACACATATTTTGTATGTTATATATATTATATACTATATTCTTGCAATAAAGTAAGATAGAGAAAAGGAAATGTTATTAAATTCATGAGAAAATACATTTATTCTATTTATTGAAAAAAATCTGAATATAAGTGGACCCATGTAGTTCAAAATCATGTTGTTGAAAGGTCATATGCATTTTCTGTTTCACAACCTAATAAAATGTTTTACATGCATGGTGACATTTGTTCAAATAATTTTAAAAATTAATTTTTTCTGATCACAAAATAACACATACAACTCAAATTGTAGTTTTTTCAAATTTTAATTTTAGTTTATTTTTCCATGGCCGATAAGTAGCAAAATGTTAAATAAAGCTTATGTAGGAACCATCTGTAGGAGAGAAGACAAAGAATTCAGCTACTAGGGGGTCAAGGAGAAGGAGGGAAGGTTAGTGGCATAAGGCTGTTTGTGTTCTGAATAAAAGCTCTTAGTGAGGGAACTCACTGATTTAAACTGACTAAACCCAGGGTTCCTTTGGGAATGTTAATGGCAGTATGTTTAAATTTCGTTTTGAGAATATTTAGTTGAGAAAATTTTAAAGTAATTTCTGCAATTAACAAATTTTATGTACTAATAGTTTAACATTAGCAATGAAAATTAAAGGTAGAAAATAGATTGTGTGCTTATTTCTTCCAGGATAAAGACAACTATTAAATACAGTTTGTGTGTGTGTGTGTGTGTGTGGGTGGGTGTGTGTGCATGTGTGTGTGTATGAGAAAGAGACAGAATTTCTAATTACCACTTATTTTAAATAAAAGCTTTATAAAATATTTTAAATTATAAATGCAATTTTATTAAAACTTTTTATTGTTGTTCTATTACAGTTGTCTCATTTCTTTTGTTGCTCTCCCCTGCCCCCCTCCCCCCCTCCCGCCCCACAGTCAATCCCCACCCTGTTGTCCATGTCCATGTCATTTATACTAGCTCCTTGACTAGGCTCTTGAATAAAAACACAAGCAAGATTCATTTATCATGTGGATCTGTGACTGCCAAGAGATTCCATGACCATCATCATTAAGAATTGCTCTTTCATAATTTTTATTCCTTAAAATGTCAGGTTTATGGATGGATGGCTTGGAGATTATAAAGGAGCAATGATGGGCCATGGTGTAAAAATGGAACAACAGCAGCTAATGCAACATATTCCAGAAATGCATGTGCCTATTGTTCCCTCCTCATCCAAGATGGTCTCCTAACAAAAGTCTTTCCTGACACCCCTGTTGTGGATTGAATTACATCCTTCAAAAAAGGCATGTTGAAATTCTAAGATTTCAAGAGTTTTGGAGACACAGAGACACGAAGACGTTCATATAACAGACACAGAGATTAAAGTAATGTAGCTGCAAACCAAGGAATGCCAAGGATTGCTGGCAAACACCAGCAGCTAGGAAGAGGCAGAGATTATTCCCTGGTGCCCTGAGAGGGCTTTGTTAACACCTCTGATTTTGACTTCTGTTCCAGAACTTCTGGCAAAAAGAGTGAACAAATTCCTGTTGTCACCTAGTTAGTGGTTATTTGTTATGGAAACCATAAGGAACTGATACACCAGACTAAGTTTATTCCCCTGTGATAAGCTTCCCTGAGTTTCTATTCCTCTTCCTCAAAGACTTTCAAAATTAAAGTGAATAAATTAATGTATTATTAGTTTTAAATGTCTTTCTTGTCTGCTAGAATATAAGCAAGACATCTCTAGGAAAGAAATCATGCATACTTTGTTTAACCCTGTACCCTCAACACTACTATACTGCCTGAAATAATAGTAGTCAATAAATATTTTTTAAAGTGCATAAATGAATGTATCTGCTATGTTACCTCTTAATTATATATATGTGTGTGTATACACACACACACACACATATATCATAACTTTGTATAATTCTGAAGTTAAGTCTGTAAGTTTCCATGTCAGTTAGAAATCTTTTAGTTACATGCAGTGGAAAACAGAACTCAAACAATTTAAAACAAACAAATAAACAAATGAGTTATACACTGGTTTTATCTTAAAAGTCCAGTGGTACAGCTAGCTCTGGATGAGGACTGATCTGCCAGCTGTTTAAACAATACGACCAATATCTGGCTTCTCTTTGTCTCTCTGCTCTGCCTCCACTTGTATCAGCTTTGTCCACAGGCTCTATCTACATCATGGCACCACTTTTGGACACAAATACTTAAAGCAAACCTTGCACCCTTATAGTAACATCTAAATGGAGATCAATTATTATAGCTTGTGCAGATGTCATGGGACTTTTTCTCTTTATTGGTTCAGAATGGGAAAAATTTATATTCTTGAACCAATTACAGTGTTTAATTCAAAGGCTGGATATGGGAGGTGGGTCAATCCCATCCCAGCCACATGACTAAAGGTTTGGAAAGAGTGAACTCTCTAAGAATAATCAGAGTACTTACTACTGGTGGGGAATAGAAGGAATGAATGCCAGGATGACAGCCAGTTTATTTGTAACAATTCATTGTCACATTGCTTGTAATGAAATCCCCTAGGATTGGAAATGCTTAGCTATATTAATGAGAAATTTTGTATAGTAGAATTACCTAGGTGATTATTAGAACTGGCTTTAAAATAAATGAAAATATTTGAACAAATGAATGCCAAGTCAGTATTTTAGACTTGGTTTTAGGGAGCCCACTGAATTAATTTAAACTGTCATGTTACTATTGTAATGTGATTTTCATTTCTAAGATTTATATGCCTCTCTTAACCTGCTTAGTATAAAATTATGAACCTAGTAGGAGATAAATTGTTAGTAATTATAGTTATAATCATCTTAGAATTGAATCTTAAAAATTAATTGACATTCTTTAAATGATTTACAAACATAATTTCATCACTGAAAGTAAACTCTAAAAAAGACTGATGTAAAAAAGATGTAAAAATATTTGTAAAACTGAGAAGCATTGTATACATTTTCCATACACAAGTATACATGAAAATACATAGCTTAATAATCATATCTAAGTAAGAAATTTAGCCTATTAAGTAGATTATTTGATCTAGATCTGAACCTTGGAAATTTTTGGTTTATATAAAGATTGTAGTAGACAGTTATCTTAGGCCCATGATAAGTACTGATATACAAAAGTATAATGATAGAAGTTTGCATTTATTGATTACTTATACATGTTTACAAAATACAAATACAAAAAAACTCATTGCTCGTATGTCAATACTGCACAGGATACTATATCTATTAAAAATGTGTATTGATCTATGCTTTATTATATATGTGTGCTTTGTTCATGTTTTTAAAAGATGCAAACAGGCAGAATGTATATGCTTATGCAGCGCCTTCTAGGAAAAGAGAGAAAGGAGTCTTAATCTGGCAGTCTTGAGCACTGCCTCTAAAGACGATTCTCTGTGTTGGGGTGTTGATAGACTTCCCTACAATTTGAGTCAAGTATTTTTCAAGAACATCTAATGATCTATTATTTTATGCACATTGAATAGATTTTTCTAATTAACTTCCTAAATGCCTGATTTATAGAAAAAAATTTGCCTTGGCTAGTGGGCAGAAGTATCAATGCATATTCTAATTTAAATTCATAAACTGGTGCTATGGTTTTCTAAACATGTGAGTTTGACAAATTTGCATCTTATTAGTTCAGGGATAACTGGCAAAACTGCATTCCTGGAAAAGCCCAGGGGGTCCAAACACAGTACCATGGCAGCTGCTGCCCTGTGTGGTTTATGAGAGGGATTGCCTGAGTATCCTCCTGTTGCTTCCTTAGTTGAAGTATTGGAGTAATTAATGTAAGGGAGGGTAATAGGAGGGGAAAAGCAATGGGCTTTTTATAAGGAAAACTAAAGAAGGAATTAGGTTGCAAACGTTTTAAGACAGTGTTCAGGGTCCCTGGTTAAGATATTCTACTGGAATAAGGCAAATAAAGCATAGACTGCTACTACATTCTCATATCTACATTCAATCTGTTGTTCTCTCATGTTTTGGTTGTAGTATATGATAAAAATTTTGAAAAAAAGGCAGTATTTTAATAGCCCTTTTTGGATAGTAGTAATATTCTTCTTTGATACTACACCAGAAGTTGATAATTGGTAGTTCCTTAGAGGTCAGTTGCAGTGTGTTCTCTGACATAATATCAAGGAAGTTTCCTAAATTTGTAATTAAAATCCATTGGTCAGTTTTGCCTTTTGAATAGACATTTTACCCATGCTAAATTTTATAACATCATGCACTGGTCATTGCAGTGCTGCAGATCTAAATGTTGACATGTTTCATTACACTATATTTTAAAAACTACATTTGTTATATCACCACCTGTGTTATCAAAAACTTGTTAAGTATTGTAAAGTTGATAAGCTCATGATGGCAGATATGTTTTCAAAATTTGAATTTTCCCTTGAAAGCAAAATTTTATCATTGGTAACAAAATCTGTTGCTTTCCTAAAAATGAGGGATTCCCTTATATGTTTGAAAAACTGTGCTAACACTAACCTGAATAACTATAGTGTCTGCTAATATTTCTTACAAGAGAAAATGATGCTTCATAAAAAAAAAAAAAAAATCCAGTTAGTTCACCTTGCAACTCAATCCCACAAGTGTTTTTTTTTTTCTTTATTTTCATTGTGGACACTATTACAGATGTCTCCATTCTCCCCTCCTCTGTCCACCCCTACCCAGCCCCCAACCCCCTTCCCTCTGGCCATCACCACACTGTTATCTTTGTCTATGAGTTATGCTTATATGTCCTTTGGTGAATCCCTTCATTTTTCTGAAGACAGCCATCATTCTCTGGGATGCAAAGGAAATGCTTTATGTGAACTTTCCGTTATGTCACTGAGAACATTAAAAGTACATGTACTCAAGATTTGAGATGTAGTAAAATTAATTTTTTCTTTTTAAATAGCATTTTTGAGTGACTCTTTACTGTGAACCTAGATCTGACTCCAGGTACAGTTTGGTGTCACTGCCTTGAATCATGCCAAGGTGCCCACAGCTTTACTCACCACTGTTTCTGTACAATCTGTGCAAATATGAACACAATGAAAATAACTAACATTTTAGAATTATTAGGAAAATAATTTTGATCTCATGGGCTACTTGAAAGGTTGAGATTTCAAAAGAGAATATTGCAGATACATTTGAAACCCTATCTCTTTCAATCTAAAACTTACTTGCCATTCTTAGTTTCTAGAGATGACTAACATCCTCAAGTGAGTATGCAGTCTTACCATCATGCATGTATACTTTTACTACTTGTACAGATATCGACTAACAATATATACCATTTAATGTGGTTTCAAACATTATCTAAATTATTTTTTATAAAATGTGATATAATATACATCATTATGTAAACAACTTTTCTCCTGGCAATAAGATATCTTCAGTTTTATCCATATTGGTAATTCAAAGTTTGTACAACATTCCACTGTATAAATATTCTACTTTGTCACTAAGTATAAATAAAACTATATGCAATGTTTATCTAGTTCTATTCACATATCAATAGACAATGTGTAGTTTCCAAAATTTTGGCATCAACCAGCAATGCTAGATTTAACACCCACAGTATATATATTTCCTCTTGTACAGATGTGAGAATTTCTTAGAGTTATTTATTTATTCCTGAGCTATGCTGGCACATTACAATACACACACAAAAGAATGTTATATAAGATAATGAACTTACCTTACATTATTGATATAAATCTGTATATTTATTGGTTGGCTACATTATAAAGTAAGATTTTGTGGATTTATTTATTTATTTGTTATTTTATTTATTTTATTTTTTCACTGTGTGGTTGCCTCTCACTTGCGCCCCCAACTGGGGACCTGACATGCAACCTAGTAATGTGCCCTGTCTGGGAATCGAACCAGTGACACTTGGCTCGCAGGCCGACGCTCAATCCACTGAGCCGCAGCAGCCAGGGCTATTTATTTGTTATTTTAGAAAGAGTGTTTTTTTATTGGGAGGAGAGCACAGCACTTAACTTATGCTCAGAAAGATACACAAACTGTTTTGCTAGGAAGGTCAAATAGAGCATGGATTCTGCTGCGCAACGTAACTGACCTCATCCCTCTAGAGGGTCAGGACACTCCCAACCAGTTCCTTGAAGGCAACTGTGGTTTGCTAGAGATAAAGCCTCTAGAAGTGCTTTCTTATTTTTTTATAAAAACATTTTCTTCATATTTTTTGAAGTCTTCATTTGTTACTTTTGTTTATAGTTCTCCCAAGGTCATCAGCACAGCTTCTGTACAAACTGCCTTGATGTCTGCTCTAGAGAAGTCATCCTCAGCCTTGATCAAGTCTCCCAGGGTAATGTTATTGACCAGCGTCCATCATTTTGCTTATGTGGATCTGAAAGATGCTCTTCTTAGTCTTTTCTTTGACAGGGGAACTGAATCTTCCAGGGAACCAGGTGGCTATTTGTGATATTACTTCTATGAGAAAAAAATAATTTCAAATTTTTAACAAAACAACGTCAAAGGACAACATTTTGAACCATATGTGCTTTTAAATTGAGAACTGCTTTTCCTTTTAATTTCTTACATGAGAACTTAATAATAACATGATAATAGGGAACACCCTTTAGAAATAATGTTAACATGTGGCACAATTATCTCTAAAAACCTGTACTCAGCAAAGATAAGTGCAAAGAGAATCCCATTTCCTCCTTGTATGTAAGAGAATCAGAAGATGGGAACTATTTCTCATTAGAGCCTATAATCATTGCTCCCATTTTTTAGGGCTAGAGGGTAAACTAAAACTGTTAGCTAATGGAGAACTTACTCTCCCATAAATTGTAGGAAATTTGTCTTTTTAAGCTATCTAGTCATAACTTTCTATTTGTTTACAGATTGGGTAAGAACATGTGTTTCAAAACTGACAGGGCAACTTGCATCTTTATCTGTCTTCATTCATCTGAAGTTTATATGTATCTGGAATTCGTATTTCCTTTTTGACCCCAAGCAGGTAGGTAAGTATTAAATTCTATATTTAATGACTAAGAAGGCATAACCATTTCTAATGGTTGGTTTCATTTAGTCACAAGGGTATTATTTCTGTCTTCCCAACAAAGACCTAAATGTGATTGTCAGTTTGTGGGGAAAACCTGAACTACTGAATTGAATGTGATCTAATAAAAAAAGAAGTTAACTGCTTTTTATTAAGAGAATATTCTTGTTAAAAATTCTCATACACTAGAGGAAAAAGACTTTATATGCTCACATTTCCCTAAGCTGAGAGATGGCAAATTATTATGTCTATGGTTTATTTATTTTCCATAAAAATGTATGTACTGCCTATGGGAGCTTTTAGGAGGCAATTAAGTTTATCTGTTCTTATAATACACAATTTAGAACTCCCTATCGCTAAAATTAGAGTATTTGGATATAGTACCTTTCAAAACAAATGTAGTAGCTGGGTTTGTAATTAGTTTCTAATAAATGGGTTAAAACTATACCAACTTCTCAAAGCTGTTTATGATCACATTTTGAAAGTTCATTTAAAAGAAGAGATAAAAGGCTGCTTGATCTCCTTAAAAATATGAAAGTTGGGAAAGTAAATGTAATGTTTTGAAGATTACTGACATTTGGAATAAAAAGCACACAGGCTGAAGTAAGAGATTTAAGTAAAAATGTAACTTTTATTTTTACATTTGTTAGTCTGAGTAGCCAAGAAATTTATTCCTGACTGCATACAGACATTTCTCTGCTTTATTGTAGCATACGTTCAGATAGAAAAGAACCAATAAAATAAAGAGTGCTATGTAAGTGAGATTAAGCTGTTTTCTAACTATGCTATTAAAATTTATACATAAGTATCAAAATATCATAGGTTCATAAGCAAAAGCATATAATGTGAAGGATACATAAACAGAAGAGTCTCAGCACCACAAACTTCCTAAGACTCTCCAAACTCTTCCTATGGACTAGAAATTTTAAAAAAAAGTAACTTAAAACTGCATGAAAACAGCTATGTAAATTATAAAATGTAAATCATGGTTTGTTTTGTAGTGATGTAAAAATCAGATATATCTATTAAGTCAGAAAATAAAATCACAGAAAAGGTATGAGAGTGTCTTTTCCTGGAAATATCAACTCACAGAAAAGGCTTAGAAAAGTGTCTGGGGCATGGCACACACTATGAAAGTTTTTGCTATTGTTATTGATATATTTGAATATGGTACATTAGTTTTATTTTTAAAAAGGCTAACCTCTTCAGGAAAGAAAGAAAGCGTGCTGGTAAAAGGAAGGCAAATGAGTGAGGTAAGGAAAAATATCCCGGGTTCTGAGGGAGTTAGGCAGCCATGACAAAGCGACCTAGTTTAGGAATCAGTCACAGTGTCCAGATTTATGTCTGATCTGGACATAAATGTCTCACAAGGATCTGCTTTTGTTTTAGGAACTAGAAAAAAATCAAGCCTTATTTCTGGTCTGCCCTCCATGAGTTTTACTGAAGAGGTCCCTCTATGAGGAAGCTTTCAGTTTTCCAGGGTTACACCAGCTTCAGTCCAATGTCCAGATTTAGTAGTTGGAGGCTCAAATGTGTCTTTCATCTGTCCATAGGCATCAGGCGCATTCTCCAAATCAGTCCTATCATAACTAAAAGAAATACTTTTATTTGCCAACCTGCCTTCTCATTTTTCTTCTTACATAGTTGGTTCAGAATTTTGGAAAACAAAAACCTAAAAGATGAAATTTATCAAGCCCTCTCATGTCCCAACTTATATTCTTTTCTATTCTTCAATAAAAACATTAAAAGAACAAGGAAGTATAATTTCTAGACAGAGGTTTCTCACAAGAAATTTGCTAACATTGTGTGCCATTCCTTTATTTATAGATAGAGGCACCAAGATTTTACTGCACTTATGAATTTAACAGACAAAGTCACACTTTACCATCCCAATGGATTGCCATGTGAGAGATGTATGCATTAATTATATTGTAATAGTTAGAACTTCTAGCATATAAAGGGAAATATAAACCTCACCTCTTTTTGAAGTGATTGTCTACCCAGATTGAGTGAGTACATCCTTTAGGCACAGGAATGAGTACTTCATGTGCCTGGGAGAGCCAACAAATAAATTGCATGTTCACATCAGGGAGGTGGTAGTAAGGAGGGCATGCTAGGGGCTCAGACCTGGGAAGACTAGGTATTACTGAAGTAATCAGAAGTAGTTTCTTCTTCTGATACATGCTGAGAAGAACCTATAAGACTGTTTAATTAACACCAGTTGAGAATAGGCTGGTAACAGATGGAGCACAAACCTGTAGATCCAACTGCTTATGTTTTTTCCAATTTGTCATAAGTAAATTCTTCCTCCCTTCAAGGACTACCTCAAGTTTTACTTTTTCAATGAAATTTTCTCTCCACCAAGCAACCAAGAGAACCTATGTCTCTATCAGCCATCACACTCTTTATTAAGATCACATTTTCTTATGACACACGCTACTCTTTTTTCATGGATTATTTGAAGGAACTATTTATTGAATGGTTAATGCATGGGCTTTGAGGGGGTCCAGCACATAGCAGCTATCTCTTTTCTAGCTGAGTTTTGAACAGAATGAGAAGTAAAAATGTAGCATATTAATTGCTGATAAAGCAAAACTGTGCTTTCTAGCATTACTTACCCTGTTGTCACCAACAACGGGGAAGACTCCAAAGACTCCATTCTGTGCTTCTTGTAAGCAGCTGACTTTCAAGTGGAAGTGGGAGAAAGAAAATGGGTTTTGAATACCCGGTGCCTCCCTCACACTCATTGGCCGGTAACTTATTTCAATTTTGTGGGAAAAGCTAGGGAATGAGGCAAGTGAAGAGGGGTGTTTAGTAGTAGTCCTTCCTCATGAAACCACATGCGGTATATTTAAATGTATACCTAACACTGCTTAGTTTTTGGTTCCTCGCCCTTTGGATCTTATTGTTAAGCTTCTGGTCACCAAAAGGTGTGTCTGTCCTCCTTTGGAAAGGTGATCAACCGCCTACCGGGAAGTCCTGCTCCTACCTTCCAGGGGCTACTTCCCCAGGGATGCTACTGGGTAAATACTTTGTATGAAAAGATAAAAATTCAGAATATACCGAAATAGTTCATTACTTTAAGATTTCAAAACTGTTCCGTATTCGAGCCTGAAATCTCACTTCCTATTCTATTCCCATTCCACAAATTACGTCCAGACATGTGGTCCCCCTGAGAAGTCAGAACTTCAGTTGCTGCATCTGGGCTGAAGTTCACTGGAATGGGGACAGTCCTTTCTGGGCTCTGATGTGCCTCACTGTTAGTATTCAGGTGACACACAACTATTACAAAACCAACTCTCACTCATGACATTTAAAAATGAAACATACATTGCCAGTGCCTGATGAAATAGTCTTGGGCAAATCTGTGCTGCCAGTCACATTACTTTATATTGGCAAAGCAAAGAGACAGTGATACCTGAGGGAAGGAGGCTAGCCAGGGGAAACCTTGATTTCTGCCTTCTCTAGGATCCCAGATAGTGTAAGCCAGTTGTCTGGAGTTCATGACCTACAAAAAATTATTGAGCAAAATCTCCCTGCATAAGAGATTCATTGTATCTGGGGAATGAAAATTTACCTATGCATATTGTCTTTTATCATACTGAGTGGCATTTGAGACATGGTTCCTTCTTTGAATTAAAAAAAAATTATATCCCTGACTGGCATGACTCAATTGGTTGAGTGTTGTCCCACAAAGGTCGCTGGTTTGGTTCCATGTCAGGGCACCTGCCTGGGTTGGGGCACATGCAAGAGGCAATCAATGGACGTTTCTCTTACCTACCAACACTTCTCTCTCTCTTTCTTCTTCCCTCCCCTTCTCTCTAAGAATAAACAAATAACATCTTTTTAAAAATTACAATTCTGGTTCCCCCAGGCAAGGGTTTGTTTGAGGTGTATGTTTAATATATTACACTCAGAACCCTTTAATTTTCATTTTTTCCTTTGGACCCCAGGGACGTGTTCTGAGAAGGCTTCTCCAGACTTTTGCAAAAGGTATTTTTGGTCCTGTGCCTTTTCCATGGGCTTATATTTTTGTCCCCATCCATGTTCATGGAAATCCTTGAGAAGTTAACCTGCACATATGTTGTGGAATGGAACCTGTTTGAACTTTGCAGTGAGGTGAACCTAGTATGAAAAAGGAAGATGTGGGTTTCCCCTCTAACACCTATTAAAAGTGAGGCCCTACACTAGATTTTTAACAGACATCATCCTATTTAATTGTCAAAACAATGTTGCATGCTAGATATTATTTTCATTTTATAGATAGGGAATTTGAGACATTCAGAGACAGAATGGATTGCCTGAGTTCTTACGACTATGAGTTTCCAACCTAGGCTATAGGTCAGGTTGTTCCCACCCCAAAGGACATACACATTCATCTGGGAGTCAGTACGACGTCTGGGTACTTGGGTAGAAATCTTATCACCTACACAACGCTGTAAAATCCTTCATGCCAGGATTCAGGTTGAGCTCCTCTCAGCTTTGCAGCACTTCACACCTCCCTTTAAGCCTATTATATTTTGATTTGTAATATTAACATAATTAAATATATTTAAAACACAAAATAATTGTAAAAAAGTTTTAAAATGCTTCTATGCTTGCCATTTTTATGGCAAAGCAATATAGCAGTTAATGGGGTGATTACAGGGAAATCAGATCTCTGGCAAGAGCATAGATAAACTTACCCTGCATTAATTACTGAAAAATATTGTGAATTAAAAGCCTTTCTGGAGGGCTTTACCATGCCAGTGCATCTATTCTTGGTTATAAATTATATACAGAAATTGTGTGGGGAACAGCATCCAAATCTCTAAGTTAATAATAATCGCCCCCAAAATAAACAGACTAATTAACATTAACTGTAATGAAAACACAATTGCTGTTCTGTGGTCTTGATTACATAGTTTACTAAGTAAAATACAGGCTTGGAAATTTCTTTAACTGAGAGAAGTAATGGTTGTTAACACTAAGTCTTCCTTTTTTTTTTCTACTAAAGGCCTCTAGCATATAAACTGCATCATCAGCCTATTTATTGATTTTAATGCCTCGCAGTTTGCTAAAAATGAAATTCTCTCTAGTTGCTTTAGGATTCCTTGAAATTTAATACATATAGTGATTTGGGGATAAAGAGTTTCCACTGGCCAGTTTTAATTAAAAAATACGATACAATGAAAAATAAAACTCTAGTTTCAGCAAATTACTTTTTGTTCAGTGGGGAAAAAATACAGATAAATCAGACTTTCTTGCATTTACTTTACTAATGAGGAAATACAAGCCAAGCAAAATAAATCTCTTTTTTTTTTCTGAAATGGCAATTTGTTAGTGCTAGAAGTTTTATTTCTTATTTATTAGATATTAGATATAAAGAAGCCTTGTTACTCTTGAGTGCTCTGACTTGATGAATGTTAACACAAAACAACTTCAGAGAGATTTCCAGTAACTCGAGGAGTCCACTTATAAGGGATATGCAAATTATGTTTTGCTCTTGTTTGTTTCTATTACAAATATTGTTCAAAAGAAGAAGAATAAGAGGACTTCCGGCCAAGATGGAGGCTTAGACGGACACGCTAGGTCTCCCTCTACAACTAGAGAGGAATACAACTACTTCAAAACAAAGGATAACTAGAAATTCCAGAAAATAAAACTACACGGAAGTCCAACATATGAAGTTATAAACCAGCGGTGCCATTTGGGCAGCTAAGAGTTAAAGAGGGCAGTGCTGTTTGCGGTCGCACCTGGACAACGGCGGGGCGGCGAGGAATCCCGGATCCCTCAAGCCCCTGGCGGTGCGCGACCCCAGCGAGGAATCCCGGCTGTGGCCAAGCCCCCGCCGGTGCGCGACTCCGGCGCTGGGGAGAGCGGCCACCGCATCGCCTTGAACAGTGAGGCCCAGGGGGGCGGGAGGACGGATCCCGGTCTCCTAGCTGAATAACTGTGTGAATCCATCTTGGACCCCTGCCCCCAAAGAAAGCACCACAGGGCTGCGCAATAGGTCGCAGACAGGCGCCGGTCGCTGACTTGTGACGCCAAACGGCGCCGGTCGCTGGGTCATTACGAGTACACAGGCACTGCCCCCGACAGCCGGCCCAAGAAAACAAAACGCATCTGTCAAAATGAGGCAGACAACTAGAGAAATCCCGGTAACACAACTCACCAGACAGCAGATAGAGAACCTGACAGATGAACAGATAAGAAACCTGTCAGAGGCTCAGTTCTGGGCCATTGTTAACAGATGGCTTACAGAATTCACAAAAGAGCAGGAAAAAGATATGAAAGAAGTGAAAAACTTTCATAACGAAAGGAACAAAACCGCATACGAGACAGAAGGAAAGGAAATAAAATCCAGAGTTCATTTCAACAAACTGTAATATGGAGAAGGAACAAGCAGTCAACCAATGCAGCGAGAGGAAATGGGAAGCAACAATGAAAGGATCAGAAACCTCTGGGACAGCTATAAAAGGCCCAACATAAGAATCATTGGTTTGCCAGAGAATGAGGAAGATGAACTAGAACTTGAAAAATTGAGTGAAAATATAATAAAGGAGAACTTCCCAGACTTGGGGAAGGGAATAGACTTGCAGGTCCAGGAAGCAAGGAGAGTTCCCAAGAGACTGGACCCAGGGAGAACCACTCCAAGACACATTATAATCAAAATGTCAAAAATTAAAGATAAAGAGAGAATCTTAAAAGCAGCAAGAGAGAAGAAAAGAATTATGTACAAGGGGGTCCCAATTAGACTATCAGCTGACTTCTCAAGGGAAACCCTACAGGCAAGAAGAGACTGGCAAGAAATATTCAAAGTAATGAAAATCCAAAACCTACAACCACGAATACTCTACCCAGCGAAATTGTCATTCAGAATAGAAGGACAGAGAAAGTGTTTCCAGGACAAAATAAAACTGAAAGAGTTCATTAGATCCAAACCACTGTTATATGAGATGTTAAAGGGACTGGTTTAAAAAAAAAAACAGAAGCTAGGAAGATGAAACAAAGGCAAACTAAATAGGCAACGAGAGTAGAAAAGGAACTGTGGGTACGGGAAGCATATTGGGGGGAGGTCAACAGGGAGGGGGAATGGGGAAAGGGAGGGAGATGATATAGGAATTGGGGATCAAGGTAGGAGGGAATGGAATAGACGGAGAGAGGTTGGGAGGAACTGTATGCACAACTAATGGACATAATCTAAAAGGGGGGGACAACTGGAGGGAGGGGGGCCACCGGGTGGAGGGGAGCAGAGGGAAGGGAAATTGGCACAAATGTAATATTTTAATCAATAAAACCCATTAAATCTGAAAAAAAAAAGAAGAAGAATAAGCATGTACAAGAGACAAATACCAATTTTTTAAATTTATTTTTAAAAATCCAATTCAGTACTAGAAAATACATTGAAAAATAGTTTTTGTTCTAATAATTTAAATTTCTCAAGCTTAATGCTTAAGTTTGTTCCTGAAATAAACACAGCACATTTAATTATTGAAAAGAATTCAGAATCTTGAAGACTTAAAACAATAAGATTTTCAGGTACATTCCTGTGTGAGCAGCAGTCCCCAAACTCCGAAGTACTATTTACATAAACAATGTAGAACGAGTCCTGAACTATTACTCCTAATGTGACATTATGAGGAACATCTTCCTATTTTTTGCTGTTCGTTAGTATATGTGGCAGAGACCAAAGAGTATTAGTCATTCTTATTTTTTGGTGCTTTGTGATCTAATGGCTTGACACAAAGCTATCTTTGGTATTCCTGGAAGAGTTCTGACTCTACTCAGTGGTTTGATGGGATATTAGTGAAGCCAAATTAACTAGTTCTTCTATATAGTTTGTGTTCCTGTAGAATCCCATTGTATTACTGTGGGAAATAGGCAAGGCCATCTGTGGGTTTCATGGGTTGCCAGCCAAGGCAAGAGACCTCAGTCTTTTTGATTTAGAAGCCTGATGCTATCAATTCAAGCATCCTCAGACTAGGGCAAAGGCTTAGGGACCTGAGGCTTTTAACTGGGCGAGGGATCGAGCTCATGAAGATAATAGCTTCTTTACCTTGATGAGTGTGCTTAATTTCTTTCAGCTTCATTCTCGTCATGTGTCACATGGGAAGGGTAAGACAAACACTATGGGCCTGTGGTGCAGAAAAGGGATAATAGGTGAAAATCATCTGACCGAAAGCCCAACACATAGAGACCTGAAATAGACTTTTATTTCAGAAAGATGAATCTGATAGAGTAGAGTGAAAGCTGGGATTGAGGAGAAAATTTTAGCAGCAGAAAAAAATTTCTGCTAGATTCTGAAAGTCTAGGACAATAACTGAACACAAACAAAGATGCTCATTTACCTATTTGTGCTCAGGTGACTACAATATGTAGGTCCATTACATGTGATAGTGATATGCTCAAACTTTTAAAAAAACTATTCATACAAATTATTTGGGGATACAGTATAGGGTTAGTGACTTTCTAATGTAGGTTCTACTCTCAACTGCACTGTCACTCTGCCTCTTTGTGAAGAGAAACACTTAAATGAGTTGTGCATTCCTCAGGAGTCTACAGGGCACTTGGATATTACTGTCATGGGCACTTAGTGGAAGGGTGACATAGTAAATGATATGTTAAAAAAAAAAGTGAAGATTGCTCTGGCCAGATGACTCAGTTGATTGGAGCATCGCCCCATACACTAAAATTATTGCAGGTTTGATTCCCTGTCAGGACACTTACCTAGGCTGAGGCTTCAATCCCCAGTAGGGAAGGGAATGGGAGGCAACTGATTGATGTTTCTCTCCCACATTGATGTTTCTTTCTCTCTCTGAAATCAATAAACATCCTTGTGTGAGGATTTAGAAAAAGGTGAAGATGAACAGGCCCACTGGAACTGGGTTATTGATGTTCATTTTGCACCAGTTTTATTTCCTAGGCGAGTCTATTTCAAGGCCTCACTCTCCTAGCGAGGGTCCCAGACTGAGAAATCCACCTTTTTCTTCAGTTAGATTTAACCAGATTAGGTAGCATGTCCTGCGGGCAGCCAGCACACCTCTCACTTTATCTATGTAACATCATAAGGCAAGGTGTTCTTTTTGGATGTCACTGAAAAGTTTGTCTCAATAATTACCTAGCCTTTAGCACTGAGCTCATCAGCACCTTTATCTCTCATTTGGTTTTGGTTAGAAGCATACTGGCATACTTGTAGGCACTGTTTTTCATGCGTGGTCCAGAGACCACCTGCTTCAGAAACATTTGGGCTGTTTGTTGAAAGTATTCGTTCTGGAGTTTAATTCACATCTTTAGAGTTGCCCGGGGTGAGTTCCAGGAATCTGTATTGGATCCACTTTTGTTGCTTCTAGGATACTTTCCTCCCTCTACTGCCACGAGGAGCTCCGGAACTCCCTGGCTGTCCACTGTGCACTGGGCGTGGAATTTTTGAGGGTAGAGCATGGCTCGGTCCTTTCTCTTAAGAGCCATCTCCCATGAGGCACATTCAGTAAATGAGCCCAAATGTCCATCCCAATTTATTAAGCAGAAGAATCAGAAAACACATCTGGACCTAAGAAAGAGGAAGGAAGGAATCCCTAGGCTCACAGCTGGCTTAACTCAGTTCACAGGATTGGGATATTAGAGTTGAGGGAGCCAAAACTTTAGTGAGTCATAAAAATGAGCATTTGCTAGAGAAGTGCTTTTCAAACTTTTGATCTCAAGTTTCCCGTTTGCACTCTTAAAAGTTACTAATGATCCTTTCAAAAGCTTCTGTTCATATTTAATCTATCAATGTTTGCTATACTGGAAATGAAAACTGAGGAAGATATAAATATTAATTAATTAGTCAAAGAATAAAAAACTTATTAGACATTAATATAGTTATCATATTTTTATTTGAAAAATTATATATATTTCAAAATAGAATAAATAGTGAGAAGAGATGTTATTTTACACTTCAACAAAACTTGTTAATATCTAGCTTAAAATAAAACAATCTTATATCTGCTTTTACAATCAATCTGTTGCAATACATTGTTTTGTTTGACTTATATGAAGGAAATGTGGCCTCGTGTAAACATACAGTTCAAAAAGGGAAAATATTTTAATAGCCATTTTAGATCATTGGATATTCCTCTTTGATATATAATAACACCAAATGTTATCCAGTGGTAGTTTTTTAAACTTTGGTTACTATTGGTACATGTTATGTTAAACCATACCCATGAACTCTTTGTACTTTGCTGTATTAAAACCCATTAAAATCATGAATGAATATTTTCCCATGTTTGACTTTGAAATGTCACACACAGATATTGGGAAAATACTACTTCACTTTAATATACAGAACTTCCAAATATTGACACACTTTATTTTACAATATGGAAAAATCACTGTCTTCATTTCTTAGGGCTCCTATAATGTGGGTGACCTAAAACAAGCTGCAGTTTATCCTCCCATGGCCTGGAGACTTAAAGGCAGAAATCAAGGCATCTGCAAGGCCACGTTCCCTGTGAAAACTTTCAGGGACTCCTTCTCTGGCTCTCCTTACCTCTGGTGGTTTGCTGGCAATCTTTGGCGTTCCTTGACTTGTAGGTACATTACTTCCATTCTACATCTTCACATGGCCCCCTCCCTGTGTGTCTTCACATTGCCTGTGTCCCAATTTCTGCTGTTTATAAATATTGGGTTAGAGCCTACCCTAATGACCTCATTTTAACTTGCTATTTCTATACAGACCCCATTTCCAAATGAGGCCATGATGTGAGGTTGTGGAGGTTAAGACCTCAACAATTCTTTTTCTGAAGGAGACAATTCAAGCCATAACAATTGTAAATATTAACATCACTACTGAACTCATTCCAGAAGTCTGCAATCATAACGAAGTGGTCAAGCTCACAGAGGTGGGTACAACTTTTCCAAAATTATAATTTTTGCCTGGCAGGTTGCATTCCATCATTGGCAACAAATACCAGCAGTTGTTTTCCTTGAAGTGACAGCCTCACTTTGTTCATTTGCAAGAATATGTCTGCACAGTACCTAAGTTTCAATAGCCACAGTTTGTTAGTTGGTTTTTCTAATAAAAATGGGGGTCGATTAGAACGTAGTTCAGCTTGCAACTAAACACTTTTCCCTCTGACTCCCTTAATGAGCAGGCTCCTGGTTGAAAACCTATGTATGATTTTTCAGGCTTGACCATCGGCCATTTTAAAGTCTTTACCCCACAAGCCTCACAGGGGACAGCGGTCCTCCTCACACCACACCTGGTGCACAGCCAGTGCGCTGCAATCTCTGAACAGAGTTGCAGTCAAGGACTCAGGCCCCCCTGGTCTGCCTGTCATCCTCTTTGCACAGTAGTTCCTTTCCCAGCCCAGGCACTTAGCTGCCTTTGTTCTTAGATCTTCCTATCTGAGGCCTTGGGCAGAGTTCCTCAGGGGCCTCTGCTTATGGGGAGGAAGGGAAAGCCTTGCAGACATTTTTCCCCACTCTCACTCAATGTCATTACTTTTCCACTCTAAGTCCAACCCAAGTCCTCTTTCCTGACTGCTTTTTGTTTGGGGCTCCTTCAACAGTGAGGCTCCCCCCTGCCCTGCCCCTGCCTCAGCCCCAGGTCTGTGCTTATGGCTGACCTTCCAACGGGGAATGAAACTGGTGAGCTGGCATTTTCTCCTGTTTTAGCCTCTTGATCATATGATCGCAGTGAGGGATTAACTCTTTCATTTTGGGCATGTTGCTTCAGTGGGTCACTCTTCGACACATGTCAGCACAGTTCTCTGTTTCCCAGCTCAGCTGAGCTCCTGACACACAAAGGGCATTTTCTTGCAATAACTGTTATATTTTATAGCAAAACTAAGTCAGTGTGCCTCTATTTTAGTCATAGAGAATATTGAAAAAACATGTACTCATGGATTGTGTTTAATAATATTTTAATATTCTTTTTACTACACAATCAAGGACATTCATAAGTGAACCTGGTCTTTTTAAAAATTTTTTATTGCAAGTACATGGCAGTGAAGAATTTAATGACTGCTGGTTCAATAGCTGCCACTGCCATGATTTTATTCTAAAGCACTAGTAGTTTTACCAGTCATTGCTTCTGTACATTAAGTACAGATATCAATGCAGTAAAAAGCAAGCAGCATTTTAGTATTATTATGAAAATAGTTTTAACCTTGAGGACCCCCCAAAATGCTTTCAGAGACCCCCCACAAGGGTCTATGTACCTCACTTTGAGAACTACATGAGTATATTCTATGAGTTATATGGAGGTAGGATGGCAAAAATAGGTTTACAGTTGTTTGTATGGAAAATAATACAATAATTAATGAAAAACAATACAAGAATAACCTGTTTTGCATACTCACAACTGCAAACTTCCTTTAGTCCCACCCTGTATACTCCCCCTTAGTAACCTAGCAGGTTGTATTACAGAAGCTGATGGGGGGAGGGTGTCAGAATTTGGGAATTCAATATCTCAGCTATCTTTTCATCTCTAATATCTGGTAGTTTGTCAGACTAAGTGAGTATGTACTTACTATTCAACTTTAACTGCAAAAGTTGGGCATATCGAGAGTACCGAGCAAAATCCCTGAACCAAGAGAGGTCTGGCCTGGATTTGTCTATCTTGGGCAGAAGTCAACAAGAGGAGGTATGCTTTCTTTTTCATGCAGACCAAGTTCCATGTGGAGAGAGCACAGCATGTGCAGGACTTGCAGCTGATGTCTGGAGTGGGGGCAGTCTGTGGACCTGAGTCTTTTAACTTGTGGGATCTGATGTGAAATTCAACTAGTCAGTGTCAGAGCTGAATTTCGTTGTAGGGTGCCCAGCTGGTGTCTGAAAAATCAGAGACTTGGTTGTTGGTATTGGAACACACTCTAGGGGCACAAGTACTTCGAATAGCAAAATGTCTATGAAATAAAAATGTCAGGCACGAGAAAGATTTTCAGTGGGCATGAGCTGAGTCCTGAAGGGTGATTTAGAGTTTGGCCCGTGGAAGAGGTCAGGGAAGGTAGAAGAAAGCCATCACAGGCAGGATAAGCAACGATGGAAAAAAATTTGAGAGAATGTGACTTGGCCTGCTCTATATAGCTGACACATAGAAGTCAGGGCAGGGACCCACAAGAGATGAAATTGGAAAGATAATCAGGGCTGAAGTGATAAGCTTCACGCTGTGCTCTCCGTTAAGTATAACTACCACCTTAAACACTCTTAGAGGATTGTAAGCAAGGAAGTAGAATGACTGTTTTTTTTTTTTTACAAATATTAATACAAGACAAACCCCTCCACTTCCTTGTCAGGTTCATATTTACTGTACACATTCATAGTAGATCATTAGCTACTACTATCATCACAGGTTTCCAATGATTTTGCAGCGGAGACACTGCAAATGGAAATAGTCAGCTGCAATTGTTTTCTCATTTAAAAAGTTTTATTGTTGTTCTATTACAGTTGTCCCAAATTTTCCCCCATTGCTCTTTCCTGCTCCATCCACCCCCACTCCCACAGTCAATCCCCACCCTGTTGTCCATGTCCGTGGGTTCTTTACACTTGATCCTTGAAGGGTCTAGTCAGCTGCAATTTAAGGTCCCTAAAAGATTGTGCAGTTGTCTCTAGGAAAACCAGCATTGGTCTCTGCTATGAACCGTGATAGGCTGAGGGTCACTCCAGTACTGAAGGCCATGGAGAAGCTAGATAGTTGGATGGCACAGCTGAAACTTGATATAAATTTACAACTGCAGAATCCAGAGACTAGTCTATGTGAAATTATATAATTTCCTTGCCTCTCTACTGATAAAGATTAGTACTAAATTTAAAAACATCCAAAGGTAATGTAATATCCACAGTGTATTGTTGATAAAAAATGGTATGGTTTGTACAAAATAATCATTGCACTTCATCATATAAAATTAATTATAAAGTCAAACGTAACATTGTTTATAAGACTGTGTCTAAATAACTGTAATGGGTAATTTTCTCTTAAGTGATGCTTGCTCACTTCTTTTCTTCCTTCAATATTTATTAATCATCTACTACATTCTAGATGATTTTTCAGCAATCAAGCACTTTTCTTGCCCTTTGGGAGTTCACAGTATGGTTGACAATGCATGTATATGTATATTATACATATATATTTATATTTCTATATAAATATATGTATTTATTAACATATCCATTCTGATTACATTGTTTGAACCTCCACTATGTGCTAGATGTTGTAATATCAATGAAGTATGACTCTTGTTCTTAAAACATATGTGGTTTTAAAATATTTGATTAGTCATCTCTGTTAAACCTCATTCTTTTTTATTAATAGCTTTAAAAATAAATAAAAATTTGCTGAAATGGTAAAATTTTGGTAAATAAGTATTAACCAGTTTAAAAGATTGGCGATATTTTTATTAAGAGAAACTTTAGCTCTTCATGCTTTCTGTAAGGGAGAAAATAGTCTTATTGAAGAATTATTCAATTCTGCTGTCCTAAAGGGGATCAAAATAGAATTGTCTGAATCCTAGAAAAATAAAATTATTTTGATTTTAAATGGATCCTTGGGAATGTGAAAAAAATATGGTTTACTTGTTTGAATGATATAGTACTACAATGGACTACAGAGGAGTTTGCTAGTTTGGCATTGTTTATATTACTTAATTTACCAATAAAGATGATAATTCTCCATGCTCTCAGCATGAAAGTATTTGAATGGCACAAACAAAATTAAGGCTGACTTCAAATAGGATGGAGAAACAGTGCATAAGTATGGCTACTTATAGAACAAAATGAAAAGAAGCCTAGTATCTTTTTATTTTTTATCTTTTTAAATAATTATTTATTTGTTTATTTATTTATTTTTAGAGAGAGGGGAAAGGAGAAAGAGAGGGAGAGGAACATCACTGTGTGGTTGCCTCTCACTCACACCCCCAACAGGGGACCTGACATGCAACCTAGTCATGTGCCCTGACTGGGAATCGAACCAGCAACACTTGGCTCACAGGCCGACGCTCAATCCACTGAGCCACAGCAGCCAGGGCTCAGGCTGGTATCTTTTTAATGTATATATTTTTTCTCGCATCAAAGCGGAGTTCTGGTAGGAAAATAATAGTTGTTTTTATTCCCAGTGGGAAAGGGCAACTTTAAATTGAAGAAGTGAAAATTGGCTAAATAACTCAGAACAAAAAAGAACCACCTTTGCCTGAAATATTGAGAGGCTCAGAACTGGAAACCTGGAAGCTCAGGTGGCAGCATTGTCTGGTGAAACTGAGGCATCTGAGCCTGAAAGTGAGGAGAGACCTCTAATGGCCTTCCTCATTACAGGCCAGGAAAACACAGTAAGTCACATATTGTGTGGACTATTTATTTTTAATTAACTAGGTTATTAGAAAATAAAGACAACCCTCAAGTTCTAAGCCATATGATTTGTGAGAGTACCATTTTCAGGAAAACAATTTCCCAGAAATGTGAGAAAATAGGACATTACTTCTAAAGAGATAAATGACACTTTAGAATGAATTGTTTTCAAATGAGAGTTGTCAGTTTCAGGTTCAATATTCTCATTTTATAAACAATAGATTTACGCATTAAATATTGTAACTTATGTTTTTAATAATTTTTCATAATTATTATAACAAGTCAGCAATCAAAAATGAATGCAAAAGTTTTATAGGATTTTTAAAAAACATTTTGACCTAATTGATTTCAGAAACTGAAGAACAGAGTTGCTTTTTAAAGCTTTTGGATTTGTGTATAATATTGTATTCATTTCTTCTTTCTTAACTGTTCCTCCATTGCCTTTGGGTATATTAACAAAAAAGATTAAAAACATAAATTATAATAACTAATAAAATGCTTCCATAGGCAATGTAAGAGAAAAAATATTTTTGTTGGAACGTGGTTCATACTGACCATGCTAATTACTCTTCTGATCAAAACTTGTGCTTTCTTTGGGTAGGGATATATTGTGTAACAGAGGGAAATAGGTATTTTGGAGCTCTTTGAACTGACCCTTTACTTAATTATTCATAGCTATCACAATGGCTTATATATTTTTATGTTCCCATATATTTGAACCAGGATTTGACTAAGTCATATTTTGTGATTGATTGGCATGCTCCTTAACACTTTCTCATAGTCTGAATTGTGCAGATTGTATACTTGTGAAATCATTTACATGATGCTATGTGTCCTAAATTTTCTGTAAATGAAAGTTAGTTGTAAAGGCTTGGTCAGATTTAGGTTTGATTCCCTTGGCAGGATGGCGACTTCTTCCATCTAGAGGCACTCAACGTCTGCTCTTTATCTTTCAGCATTGTCAGTAACCACTGATGCTTAGTGCCCAAATTCAACTGGGCGTTTAGAAAATGGGGACATTGTAAAGGCATCAAACTATTTCTTTTTCTGATCATTTTTTATTTGGGATGTTTTTATAAAACTTTGTTCTCTTCGTCTCTTATTTGGTTTTACCCAAAACACAGGATGAATGCTTGTTATATTTCCTTTATCTATGAATATTTAAGATAATAAATTGATTCATCATTCTCTAAAGGTGACCAGTTAGATGATTTTTTAATACTGTTATGAACAAATGAACTTAACTATACTTGGTTTTTCAGTCCTCAGTAATTATTATCATTTCGAGGCTAAACATAGCCTGATTTAGGGCTGGTTTGTACCTCTTCAATCTGGTGCCTAAGTCCTATTAAGATTACCTTAGTAGTCATTGATAGATTCCTTATTGTCTGATGTGGCAAGATGTTTCAGATTTACTTGTTACATTGTATACTGCAGAGGTGGAATTAACCATTTCTCTAAGATTCTCTATTTCCCTTTAGAGGGAAATGTATTTAGAGACCACAATTTGGGTCCTAAGGATGCTCTAGGTTCATCATTGTTTTCATTTTTTTTTTAGGAGATTAAGTGAAGAAATACAGACCCTCAAAGTATGAAATATATAAGTACAAATAACATAAATACATATGTATATATAATCATGGATTCTATTGCTATATTTAATTCAAACTCAGGACTACAGTATTATTTTTGTTGTTATTGTTGTTTGTGTGTTTTTGTTTTGTAGTTTTTGCCTGGTATCTTCTATCTGCATCCTTGTTCCCCCTACCTCCAATCCCAAAAAGAATAAATAATCCTGGCTGACAGTCATATCAGGAATATAGCTAGAATATTGTAAAATAACTCAATTAGTTTATTCCACAATCTACATAAAACTGTTTCAGAATAACTATACCAACCTACCCACTACGGATACTACTGTCAATAATATGATTAATGAAAAGATTTTAAAAATTTTATTATTTTGACAGTATATTTTATCCTTAACTTATATCTTAATAGGTGGAGAAATTACTGTTTTAATGTCACTTGCAACAGTTCTTTTCTTTGTGACTGTGCCAACAATAAGATACACATTTAGTTTTTGTTGTTTTTTATTTAATTTATTGGGGTGGCACTGGATGATAAAATTATATAGGTCTCAAGTATACAACTCTGTGATACATCATCTGTACATTGCACTGCTGTTATCACTTCAGGTCAGATCTCCTTCCATCACCACATACTTGGGCCCCTTTACCCTTTACTATGCCACACCCCTCTTTCCCTCTGGTAACCACCATTCAGCTATTTGTGTCTATGAATTTATTATTTAATAAAAACTTAAAGTGTTATTTTTTAGTTACAGTTTACATTCAATATTATATTGTACTAGTTTCTGGTGTGCAGGATAAGGGTTAAGCAATCACATACTTTACAAAGTGTCCCCTACGCCCTGCTATTTCCTGGGTCTAAGAGATGAAGGGATTAAGATGTACAAATTAGTAGTTAAAACTTATCATGGGATGTAAAATATAGCATAAGAAATACAGTCAATAATATTGCAGTAACTATGCATGTTGCCAGGGGGGTACTGGAAATAGTTCTGATTTATTTTATTATCTGTGTTTAAAAATGTTTTTTAAAATTTTAGTTTTATCTTCTAAGAGCCAAATTTGATCCTTACTTTTTTTAGGTGAGGAGCAAGTTAAAGAAAGAAATCAAGGGTAAAGAAAACCTAGGTCCAGTGAAGTCTAATAAATCATCCAAGTCAAACAGTTAGAAGTTGAACATACATTTCTGCAGAAAGCAAGTGTTAGTCCTAATGAAATATCAAGTTACAATCAGTACGTTAGTTTTTATTTTGAGTATAATTTGCTTAATGTTTAAGTAAAGAAAAATGAGTTTTTGCTTTCACTCTAGTGATGCACATTTTCGTAAAATTGTGCAGTTTATATTCATACCAATGTATAATTTTGGTCCAAAAGAAACTTATCTTTCCTCTAAATAGATTCCTCATTTTGGTGTATAACAACCCCTTATACATAGGTATCCAGATTTCTTGCATTACAGCCTCTCACTTCATTGTCAGCCAATCAATTACTACTCATAACGCTCCTGAATGCTCCCACTCTTATGCATACCCTCCGCCACTACCTCAGTTCAGGCCAGATCTAAGGTCATGTCTCCTCTCCATTATTCAACAGTCATATTGGTTTTCTCGTCTTAGGCCTTGCTCTTTCTGCAATAGTTTCTGAACCACAGTCAGAGTAATATTTTGCAAATTTGATTCTGGTTAAGTTACCGTGATTAAACATTCTCCATTTTCAACAACTCTGTGCTCTCAGGACAAACTTAAACTCTTTAGCTTGATAAAGAAGTCTTTGTGGTCTCATTTTAGTATTTACTATGTTAAACTATAACCTCCACATATATCGAATAATTTTTAGTTCCAGAAACCCTTGTCTCTCTGCACATGGTATTTAAATTACTTGAAGCATTGCCCTAACTACCTTTTCCACACTCACAAATCAGTGCTGCAGTTCCCTTTCTGTGAGTCTTGTGTGATCCATAAGATGGATGTGACTTATCAAATGGGTATATTCTGGGACATATTTTTATAGATTTCCTAAATGACAGAAAAGATGAAAAAAGAATTAGTTCTTGTCTTGGTTAACGGTACCACCAAGCTCATGAAACCAAATCAGAAACTAAGGTCTTTTCTTTCTTTCATGCTTAGTATTGAGTTCATCGTCAAGTTGTATTAATTCTATCACCTAATTATTTCCTTTTGATCTCACTATAATCGTTCCAGGTCAGACCTTCACCATCATAGACATGTAACAGTTCCCTTTGTTTCTAGCTTGGCTTTTCAAGCCACCAAAAATGGAATCCAGTATTATTGCTGTACTACTTAAAATATTCCTGCTTCACTAGCTCTGCATCACCTATAGTTTATATTCATGACATCAAGGAAGGAAGACTCCCATTATTTCGTTCTGCTTACCTCGAGTCTTGTTACCTCCTCAAGACTCTGTTCCAGTCATACTAAACCAGGACACAACGCACTTCCTGTAAAGAGCCAAATTATAAATATTTTAGGCTTTGCAGACAAAAGGTCTCTTTGTCACAATTATTCCAACTCTCCATTGTAGCCAAAAGGAGCCATAGACAATACTTAAAGGAATGGGCATGGATGTATTGCTATAAAACTTTATTATAAATGCTGAAATTTAAATTATATATAATTTTCATGCGCTATGAAATATTATTATTCTCTTTACCCTGCCCCCAACAATTTAAAAAGCTTCTTGCTCACAGGCTGCATTAAAACAGGTGACAAGCCAGATGTGGCTCATGGGCTGTGATTTACTGACTCCCACAGTATAAGCCCCTCTAAGAGCACTGGAGGTAATGCCATGAGGTTTCAGGTACATGTTTTCTTTGCCCGACATGGCCCTGTTGTTGAGACTGGAGAGCTTTAACATAAGGGGAGCTTAAATGGAAATTAAGCTTCCGTATCACCTCTTGTGAGGTGTTCCCTAATCCTTATTCTCCAATCCGGGAAGAGGTTGATAACATCTTTTTATGTTCTCGAAGTATCTTTTAGATACTTGAACTACAGCAGTTTTCATGCTTTATAGCAACTATTTGTTTACTGTGTGTCTTCACCACTCATTGAGGGTAATGGATTATATTTTATCTATTGCTAATTTCTGGCTCCTTAGCGCATAAAGCCACTTGACATTTTTGTTTTATGGGGTCTCAGGAAAAGGACATCTGGGGGACTAAGTCCTATTTTGCAGATAATCATCTCATGAATAGAAAAATGTCAATATTGCAGTGAAAGAAGCGTTTTAGGTGGGAATAAAAAATGACCCAAGTAAGAGATAAAATTAGTGACTGGATGAGTGGTATCTAAAATAAAATCGACTAGAATATACATTAAAATACACATTCATTTTCAACTATAGGTGAAAAACTCTTTGGAAGTTAAAATAAAAACAAAAGTTCTTTCCAATTGTGCAAAATTAAGAAAGTTGTGGCTCTTTATGTCTTGCCTTTTTTTACATTTTATATTTTATCCAAAACTCATGGTTCAGCTTTGAAACTTAACACAGGTAACAGAAATAGGAAAGTAAATACCTCTTTGATCTAGAATTAAATTTTTGTTATCAATTCAGAAAAGTAATTTCTCATTTTATAAATTGAATTTATTTTAAATGCAATTGACAAGGGTCCTGAGACTTTCTGTGTAACACTTCAATGGTGATATTTCTCAACATATAATTTGGAGTATAATATATGTAATTATGTATGAGATTTTACAGCATGTCAGGCAGATTGTCACATAAAGTGTGTTTGTAAAATACCTGTGCTCAAAATTGACACCTGTTACACTATTGTAGCAAGCATAGGGCCATAATTAAATGAATGCCAAGTCAACAAAGTTACTCATAGGTAAGTAAAACATCTGAGAGAATTGCTTTCTTGTTAACCACAAGCATAATGTGACATCTAAAAATATCTCATTGTTTATCGTTTTTCCCCAAAAATGTTAGTGGAAGAAAGTTTTCAATAATAAAATGGATTTTGGCTGAGGGTGAGGACTGAGGTCACTGGGACTTTGTTTTGTTGTTGAGGTATTGGATTGATATTGCCTCACATAGAAAACTACTTATGAAATATATTACTCTTTCTAATGTAAAAGTCCCCTGAGGGCAAGGAGTGGGTCTTTTTAAATCCCTTGTCTTTTATACCAAATATCTAACACAGTAGAATGGAATCTCATTGTAAAAGGTAGGTCAGCAGCAGGTTGAGGGTAAGAATTTACATTCTTAAGTTTGCATATAAAGCAAAAATTGAATCTGTGAAAATGTTCTTATAAAATAGATTACATTACTAATAAAAACCAGAAGGCAGACATAACATATTTCAATAATTCCAGCACAGTTAGCTTTTCCTGCAGCTTTAGAATAGATGATTGGCTGCAGAACAGATGAGGTACTTTGCTCACATTTTAGGGACTAAGTTGACCACGAACACCCTAAAATGTACCTCATATGTTTTAATGCTATCATGATATTTAATGTTTAATGTATAGCATTGAATTCCTTTAAGTTAAATATGTATACAATGTTTCAAGGAGTAAGTAGTTAATATTATCTTGTACACAATACGGGCTCAATGAATACTGACCCTTGTACACAGGAAGACCCCTATGAATATTGGTCGAATACTTACTTGATTGATTGAAAAAATTGAAATATTACTTTTCCTAGAAGGTAAGAGATAAATATTAAACAAAAATCTCTTGATAACTTTGCCAGCTTCTCTCTAGTACAGGGCATTTGTTTACAAGGTCAGTTGATGCTATTTATAAAAAGAGGGCAAGTGTTTGAAGGCCAGAGGTTATTCCTCAACTCATGAAGCTAGGAGCTACAATCCCCTTGAGCAATCACTGTGAATAACAGCTTCAGATATGACCTCAGTTCTGCTGGCAGCTTTACAGCTGAAGGGCCATGAAATGCACATAATTATTCTGGTCAAACCCCATAGATTATTCCTGCCTTATAGGAAAAAGTGATGTCTTTGCAGTTTTCCTAAGGTATTTGTGCCTATCAAAGGGTACCAGATCTACACTTTTTAAATTAATAGTGCTTGGAAAATCTGACTTTTTTAGAACCCAGTGCAGTACAGTTGGCATGGTGCCTTTACCAAAAATGGGCTTGTTGAAGAAGTCCAGAAACATAACATGACATCTTAATAGTTACCAGTGCCATTAATTTCTTTTTGTTATTATTCTGTGATAGAGTTTCCAAACTCATTGAGTTTATTAACAAAGTTACCATCCCCATATGGGCATTAAGAAAACATGATTCACTATTTTATGGGCAAGAGATGAATAAGAACATCATTGAAGCAAGGTATCTCTGGAAAATTTACTGTTAGAGAAACCAATAGGATTTTTTTTCTCCCTAATGTAAAAACAAAAACAAAATCTTAACAGAACTTATAAGAAAGGCAATGTAGGCTTAATGGTGATTTTAAAAAGAATGTTTTGCCATAAAAACTTGTTTTTCTACTCAAAGTGGCTTAATGGTAATTTTATTTTTGTTTTTTTTCTTTTATTATTTGGTTTTTCAATTACAGTTGTCCCATTTTTCCCCCATTGCTCCCCCCCAGCTCACCCTTTCTCCCGCAATCATATCCCTCCCCGTTGTCCATGTCCATGAGTCATTCATACACGTTCCTTGACTAAACCCTTCCCTTCCTTATCCCCCTTCTCTCCCTCCCACCTCCCCCCTATTGACTGTTATTCTGCTCTTTGTTCTATTTAGTTTTTTTGTTTGTGTTGTTCTTTAGTTTCCTGTATTAGGTGATATCATATGTTATTTTTCTTTCTTTGCCTGGCTTATTTCACTAAGCAAAATTCTTTCTAGTTCTATCCATGTTGTTGCAAATGGCAGGAGTTCCTTCTTTCTTTCTGCTACATAGTATTCCATTGTGTAAATGTACCACAGTTTTTTGATCCACTCATCTATAGATGGGCATTTAGGCTGTTTCTAGTACTTAGCTGTTATAAACAGGGTTGCTATGAACATAGGGGTGCATACCTTTTTTTGAATTAGGGTTTTAGGATTTTTCAGGTATAGTCCTAGCAGTGGAATCACTGGTTCAAAAGGCAGTTCCATTTTTAGTTTTTTGAGGTAATTCCATACTGTTTTCCATAGTGGCTGCACTAGTCTGCATTCCTACCAACAGTGGCTTAATGGTAATTTTAAAAAGAACGTTTTGCCACAAAAACTTGCTTTCTTATTTATAATGATGGATTTACAAATATGACGTTCATGAATGCATAGTCCACTCTTTAGAGGAATAATAAATCAGCTTTATAAATTGGAAGCTATCATTTTTCTTTGGATAATTAATAATATCTTAGTCATGAAGCATGTTTTTATAGTCTCATATGAAGCCCTTTATAAACCTAAGTGGATTTTTTTTTAAATGGGGGAGATAGTTTTTGAAACTGTGATTAACTTTAAGACAAGAAGATAATAAATTATAAGTTATCTCTGCCTTCAGAAACGTTGACCATTATTAATGCAGAGACAAAACTAATCAACAAATTCCCTAGAAAAATGATTTATAGCAAAATGAAGTCATTATTTGGAGTGGCATAAATGAGCAAACTCAGATAAGAAAAAATAAATAGAGTGTTTTGGTTGTTTTTTCTTTTGGACAGATTGATTTCTGGTTAAGGAAATACATCTGCCACATTTAGATACTTTTGCTTGCATTTTATGCAGCTAATTTCCATAAAAATAAAAATTTCACTCATATAATGGGAGAAATAGAGATATACAAACAATAAAAATCATTACTCTAATTTTTTAGTGTTATTTATTTTGTAATGGGGAATACAATATTTGTAAAACACATAAAAATAATGTATAAATCATGAAGTCATTTCTACAGCTTGAATGAAACCCTTACATACATATTTCTTTTAGGATATGAAAAAATCATTTGGAAAATCAAGATAAAGTTTTGGCTAAACAAATTATGGAATCAATCACCTAGTAATAACAACATTTTATATTTATACAGTGCTTTATAATTTATAAAGCACTTCCATACAGAGTACATCATCTTGGTTTTAAAGCAATATTTTCCCTTTAAAAACAAATATGTATACTAATATTATCTAGGTACCACAGGTAAAAGGAATCAGAAAGAGAAGCTAGTGAAAGGTGAGGGGATTAGAAGAGAGGTGATATATCAGAAGCCAGCTTGGAGGATTTCATGGAGTGAGTAGTTAATGCTATTTATATCAATTACAGGGAAGGAATCAAGTAAAACTCAGGCTAAAATTTGTCCATTAGATCTGGCAATTGGAGGGAAAATGGGGGAGCAGTTAGAGAGAAATTGTGCGTAGAGGACGATTTACTGTGAAGTTAATGGAGTTTAAGCGTCAGGACCACTCAAATGCAAATTTTCTCCATCTTTCTAAACTCATATTCATAATTTTGTAACTTGTCTTCATCAAGGAGACCTCAAAACTATGTAGGTCCTAGAAAGCCTGATCCATTCCTGATTTTGGAAATGCAAATGAATACAGATGAGATATGAATGGAAGAGGAGAGAACTGGATGATCAGTGTGGTCACAGGACTTGTGTGTATACACAGAGCTGACTTCCAGGGAGTATGGCCCCTGTGCTCAGATAAGCCCCACACTTACACTTTGCTGCTCTGCCATTGCTGTCTTGATATTCCAAACAAATTTATCTTTTAGTTTAAGCTTTGTAAGTGAGGGCTGACCAGACAATGTGATGTGCACAGGGCCTAGGATCTTGCTTTCCTGCAGTCCTGCCTCTTTCAGAGGATAGGGTCCCAGTTCTTTGATCCCCAGCCCTCTGGCCTCACAGGTCCAATTGGCCTCCACCCCTACCACCACCCTGCAACTGCTGTTGCCTCCAGCTCTGGAAGGTTCCTGGACGTGGGTATGAGAAGGCTCAGGGTTGTGTGGGTACATCCTGCCGTGTCTTGGGGCTGAGCATGGAGACAGGCGTTTTCACCCATCCAGGCTGGCAGTATCTTCGAGTGTTTGGTGGGTGACCAGCCAGAGGTCATCTGTCAGTTAGCACTGGCGTATAGCCCACCTTGGATCCAGGTACTTAGTGCTTCCCAGTGTGGAGGTTTAAAGATTAATGTGTGGCTTGTGGTGACAGGCCTGTAGGAGAGGGGGGTGACTAGCTGGATTTTTCCAGCCCCTGACCCTCCCTGGGACATAGCACATGGGCGGGTGGGGGGCCAGGTACGGCAATACACAGAGGTCCTGGCATTCATAAGATTGGAGGGAATGCAGCCCTCCACATGGCGAGGCAGGGCACCCGAGTGACTACGATGGCCTTCACGCTGAGGCTCTGCGACTACTGGAGGGATTATCTCTTGCTTCTTCTAGCTTTTCTGATCCAGGCTTCTTTTCATCTCTTCTGGCCAGCTCAAGGCACCCTTAGGAGATGAGCTACAAAATATTAATTTTATAATTTTGGTGTTGTCACATACAAGTTAAATACTCTGATATTTGGTATTTGAGTTTAAAAGTGGCATCGCACAATATAAAGATGAATGGTAAAATTTATGCTAAAATTTAACATTTCAATTTTACTATATTTAGAGTGATATTAAATAGCAAATAAAGTTCCTCAGAAGTCAAGAGAGAGAGTTAGAGAAGACATGAAAATGCTTTACTTATACCTTTAAGGTGCTTTTTCTCTAGTCTGAACAAAAGGCCGCATTTTTATTTTGTAATGCGTCCTACACATTTTGTAGCTGGTCTTTTGTGTGTGTGTATGTTTAACAAAAAGAGACAAGGTGGAGACAGAGGGAGTTGGCAAAAGCTATCTGCTTGTTGTGCTAAATTTGATTTTGATAAGTTAGCTACCATCACCCTTGATGAAAGGAGAGAGTTTTGCTGAACTTCCTGCTTAAACCACTCAGGTGTGTCTGATTGGGAGACCTCGCTCACCTGTCTGCACCCTTGCTGCAAAGGAGACTGGGAAAGAAGGCATTTTACATTTTATGTTTCATAGTGCTAAATAGTCTCTGTTTCCAGTGAAGGGTCATAAAATTAGGAACTGTCCAAACGTGGGCAGAAGTTCAGATGCTATAGCAGTAGAAGCTGTAAGTGCCTTACTCATATCCCTTGAAACTTACTACTTCAGGATGCTCTGGCTGACCTTGACAGTGTCTGGGCTGGCCAGAAGGGCTGGGAGGACTACGTGCTAATGGGAGCTGCCTCTCTCTTCCCTCTGTCCTTGGGAGAGGAAACTTTGAGGTGTGTGTTTTAAACCATTTCCCAGAATTCCCAAGAGAGAGTTAAGCTCTTATCTGTCACTGTGGCAATTGTTTTGACAATGCACCCTTTATTGACTGCCTTCCCTTCTCTGACCCAACTCCCCTCCCTTAGTAACGTTTCTTTTGTTTCCCAAATAATCAGTTTGAACCTTTTTAGCAGGGTCAGCTTCTAAAGGAATCCAAACTAAGATACAGAACAGGCAAAAAAGCAAAAACAAAACAAAAAAACACAAACGTTTATCTCTCTTCCTGACATAAGTGTTCACTTTCTGCTTCAATAACAGCTCTCTGTTCACATTTCTGTAATAACACTTATTTCTCTGTAAGGTGGTATTTGTCTAACTAGTCTCCTTTGTTAGGCCCACAGGATTCAGGACCACATTCTTTTGGCTGTGTGTCCCCAGTGTTCATTGCAGAGGCTGAATGTAGTGGGTGCCCAATAAATATCTGCCAGTACATTGAATGAACTGATGAATGGTTATGTGTTTATCCAAACACAATGCTCATGAAAGATTTATATGAAGAGTGTAGATTGTATTACTGTTATCTTAAATCCTAATTGAAGGGGTGTGATTACCGCTGTATTTTCCAATCTGTCCAATTTATTTTTGTCCTGGTTTCTATGTAGATGTAGGCATGTGATCCACGCTAATTTGTGTATGTGAGGGTGTACACAAAACAAAGCCCTACTTTTTTATTTTTGATTGAAATTGCAAAGAAATGTTTCTAAAATCTGTCTTCAACATGGAAAACAATATTAAGCAGATTTAAACCGGGTGGTAAATTTTCTTTCTTTTAGCTGATGCCTGAAAGTTTTTGAAATATCCAGGAGGATGTGTATCTTTTCAAAGACTCAGCTCACGAGTCTATCCCATGAGCTTGGTCCTAGCATTTTCCGTAGAGATGTCCTTTAACTTTTCTTACTGATGAAATTTGCCAGCTCAGGGCTTTTCAAATCAGAGGATCTCTGTTTCCAGAAGATTAAGTTTGGCTCACAAAAGCTAATGCCACCCACATTCCAGAACCATACAGACTGTACGCTCCAAGCAAGCCCCTGTGCATGCCCTTTTCCTTCTCTGTATTAAAAAAAATTTTTTTGCAAGTGCATCAGTTTGAAGGTCAGATCTCATGATTTTATCTCTTTTTATCCTTTCCCTATTATTTTCATTATTTTTCCTTTTTTCTCCTCTCTTCTCTCTCATAAAACAATGAACAGGAACTGATGCCGATGGCAGAGTGTGGTAAAGGCATTAGGCAAGTGAATGTTAATACTGAAGGAAGCAACAGTGAACTCTTCAGGAACTTACATATAGAAGAATTTGTTAAAGTAGTGAAAGCAAAACATGCCTTTCAGTGTTTCAAGTAAAAGATTAGTTCTAGTTTGAATAATGAACATGAAAATGTAAATGAGTATCTGTAGGATAATCCTAGCAGTAAGAGTATCTCCAGAAATAGGAGTATCTCTAGGATAAGCAACTGCCTATCAAGTAAATAAATGAATAGCTAAAATGTTGGTTCTAATGTATCAAATAATTAAGAATTTAAATAAAGTTATTTTTTTTTAATTTAGTATTTGAACTAGGCATATTTTGTTAGCATGTTTTTTTCAAAACTTGTAACTTTTAATGAAACCTTTATTTAAATTTTTATTTAAAAATCACTGTTCCAAAAAAATTAAGACGTATTGGTTTCCTATGACTGTTTTAATAAATAACCAAAAATGTAATGACTTTAAATCATACAGATATATTATCTTTTGGTTTAGGAGGTCCGAAGTCAGAAGTGGGTTTCATTGGGTTAAGACTGAAATGTCAGCAAGATTGCATTCCTTCTGGAAACTTCAGAGGAGAATCCATTTCCTTTTCCAGTTTCTAGAGGTTGTTTCTTTAACACATGATTTTTTTCCTTTATCTTCTAAGCCAACAACTATGGGCTGAATTTTCACATTAAGTCATTCTGATTCTGAGTCTTCTGCCTCCTTTTTTCACTTATGGAGACACTTGTTATTACATTGGGCCTGCCTGGATAATTTAAGATAACAACCCTAGCTCAGGGCCAGCTTCCAAGCAATCTTAGTCCTCCCTTGCCATGAAATACAACATATTCACAGATTCAAGGAATTAGAACGTGGACATCTTATTTTATGCCTATCACAAGATGACTTATAATAACAACACAAAGATAGCAAAGTAACATACACTAAAACTGAGAAGAATACAACAGAGAAATAAGTTGATAGAGGCATAAAATGGAACCAGAAATTAAGTCAACAAAAAAAAAATGCACACTAACAAGGTCTTATACACCTCCTTTGAATTCCAAGTCAGTGACTCTTAAATTCTGGGTTTAAATCATACTTTTGAATGCTAACATTTTTGGTGGGATTCTTGAGGGGATTAAAATAATCAAAACAATACTATTTATGTCACTGATAATTATAGCACTACCCAGTATAACTCTATCTCCCATTATTGATAAAGCTATCATAGACAACATGACTGCATTTAAGCAGTAACTGCTTACATAGAACTGTTTACTACTTATACCTCATCATCCCATGAAATAATGAGGCAAAGGTCTTGCCTCTTCTGTAAACATTTTCCTTTTGGCACCAACCTAATTTTTATTTATGCCTTGCTCATCTTATTGCAGAGGCAAAATTATTGCAAAATTAACCTCACTTCACATTTTATCGAACGATTTTCTCAGTACGGCATTCCATTTGATGGAAATTTCCATGAAATCAGGTGTACTCAATTGTAACAACAACAACAAAGTCTAAATGCTGGTTACATATGGGTGCCTACCCATGCAATTCCAGGGGGCCAAAGCATACCAGTTCTAAGCTCCCTATCATTAAATACATAAAGAGATACATATATTAGTGTGCATCTGATCTGTAACATAATTTATAATTCATAGCATGTTTAAGATAAAAACAGATTAAATTCTCTGTAGAAGCCTACTATCTCTGATAATAGCTATCATTCCTATTGTACTTCCTATATCTCTGATGTACCTAGCACTCTAAGTGCCTTTAACTGATTTAATCTGTGAAGTGAGTGATTTCTGTTTATTTTACAAATGAAGAAATTTAGACAAAGAAAGGCTAACTGATCTCTCCAAGCTCCCACAGCTAGTAAATAACAATCTGGGATTTGAATCCAGCTAGTCTGGCTTTAATGCTGTGCTTTTACCATCAACAGTATTGCTTCAAAGAACAGAACTAAAACTGCATTCCCACAATCCTCATAAAGAGGACATCATGCCAGGCTTTTTATGAAATGTACTGCTTTGCCTAACTCCATATATTGGGTATTTTCACCAGTGGAAGGTTGGGTGAAAATGATACCTCAGTCATTGAAGAAGACTGTGTATGCTAGAAAGCTCCTTTGCCTAGAACGCTCTCCTCTTTTCTTTCCTCCCCCATTTATTTTTGAATTCCTTCTGATGCCAATCTTAGAATAAATATCACTTCTTTAAGAAACATTTCTGTATTCCACTGCTTTAATTATTTAATTGCATTTTGGTCAAATTCTCTAATAAGGTGATGTTCTTTTTCCTTCATAGCATTCATTTCAGTTTGTAATGACTTTTTGTGAATATGGTTGCTTTTGATTTAATTTGTTTGTAATTTATTTTGACTAAGATGAGTATCTTCTACCAGACTATAACTTCCATGAAAGAAGGAACCATGTCCACTGCTTGCTCCCCACTGTACCCTTAGACCTAGCATAGCGACTGTCACATAATAGGTAATTATAGACATTTGTGGGATGAATGAACGAAATCTTAGATTCTGTTTATTTGTCCTTCATTTTACTTTTTATTATAAACAATTTTCTAGCTCAAATTATAGTAACAATTGGTGGCAAAAATAATTTAAAATATGTTATCTCTGGAATTCTATATTTATTATATTTAGTAAAACATATTACCTAGATACAAGGTGAAAAATGATGTTGCTCTTACTATTATTCACTGCTCCTTGCACATACACTCAAATCCCTTGCCTCTCATTGTATCCTACCTACTCCCTTAGCCAAATCAAAATCCAGGTAAAGCTAGTCCCTTGCCTACATTGTGCTTTCACCTGCAGAGAAGAAAAACAGTGACAGCTGGTAATACCCTAAATATATGATCTCTGACTGTAAGTGGCCCCTTGGGATTTTCCAGCAAGTATACCATAGTTCCTCCTCAGTTCACTCATATTCTTCCAAAGGACTATTTCTTCTCTCTATTTGCACATCTAACACTGTCTTCCTTTTCCTTCTTTAGACTGATATCCTTGTTCTGAGTTTACTATAAAGAAGACTTCCCCCAAGGGCACATCACCGCCTCTATCCACCTCCTTGTGTTTGTGCTCGTACACATTCTGCCTTCCTGCCTGCTACCGAGGATGAATCATCTTTACTCCTTTACTGGGTTCCAGATCAGTCTTCCAGCAATTCCCTCTTCTCTCCTGCAGCTTCATTTTTTTTCTTCATCTACTGAATCATTTCTACTAGTCCACAAGATGGTATTATTTCTCCCATTTAGAAAAATAGAATAAAGCAAAAAACCAAACAAACCCAAAACTATGTTTCCCCATTTCTCTTTTTCTTTCTCTAGCAAGGCTCCTTGAAGAAGCTGCCTATTCTGCACCCCCATCCCCTCTTTTACCAGTAATTTCAGACTAAACCTATTTCAGTCAGATTTTCATATTCTTTCCACCACAGATGTTCTAAGTGGTGCAATATCTTCTGTTCTGCTTTGTTCATGATACTCAGCATTTGCATCTACCGCTTGGTAAGCAAAGCCCAGCCCACAGTCAGTGCCCATGCCTGGCAGGACCCATTTGCAGCCCCTCATGGTTAGCAGCATCAGCCTGACTTGCCAGCTGTGTCCAGGTCCTTCCCACTAGGGAATCTGCCACATAGCCATCTGCCGTCTTTGTTTCTCTTGGCAGACAGAACAGTTTTAGTGGCATTTTGGGCCTCAGAAGGTGCAGGAAGAATATGTCAAGATTCAGCCCTTCCATGCACTGCAGTACTCTTATATCTTAGCGGTCATGTTAAGGGAGGACGTGGGGACAATTGCTGGTCAGTTTGAGTCACCTTCCAAACCTGGAAGGCAGTTCTTCTGATGGACATCAACATACCCTGCTTTAAGGCACCCATTTTAATTTCCATAGGGCTGAATCCCATAAGGGCATTCCTTTAATAGACTACATTTTCACTGCCCTCCTGTTTGATCATGTGGCCAGGCCACTGCCCAGGAGTCATCAATAAGACCAAACATTGAGGCTTTTATCACTGTTCGATTCCTCTACCGCTGCTAGGAAACAGCATGCAATTCAGTCCACCGAACCAGTTTGTTCTTCTTTCTTTGATCTGAGTGGTGGCCTTCCAATGAAGATGTCCCCTCACTGAGGTACTGCTAACCACAAACCAAGCAGCTCTTTGTCGGTCAATTGAGAGCTCTTCATAGGGCCTTGTCCGAGTGACGATAGAATCCAGCAGCTCCTCACGCAGTTCCAGAGTCAGTCCTAGGAGAAAAGAGGCTCCCTGCTCATGAGTAACTCCTCCTTGCAGTATGATCCTGTATAAATCACTTCCATTTTATTATGAAAATGTTCTGAGAACTTCCACCCCCATTAGAACATTTCTCTGACATCAGCCAAGACATTTCAGGTTTCAAGAGTATACTATGTCCTTTAGTCATACATGTAGCTTCAATTAATGTCCAATAGCAAGGTAGTACTGTAAATGCCTCTCAGATGGAAATTTTCTGGTCCAAAGTTTCAGTGCTTGTTGGGAGGTACTCACAGGTTTTTGCCATAAGTCCTAGTCTAGGCTCCACAAAGAGCCAGAGAATTTGTTCCTACCAGCCTCTATCCTACACTGTGTTGACTCAGGTAGCTTACTGATTCCCATTAGCATGTCTAGTTCACATAGCTTGAAGGGCAGATTTGCATACCTTCTGTTTTACAAAACTAGGTAGGGAAAATGTTTTCCAGTCAGATACAATGTTCATCCCCATAATACAATCAGGTAAAAGAGACTTCACATAAAGCCTGTTCAAACACACAAATTCTCCTATGAACTTTTACCTTAATGCCATCAATTCTTACATTCTTAACTGTGGCCCCTATTAGGACTTTGGAAGATTTTGATTTTATAGTATAAGTAGGGGAAGTGTTCCCCAGCTAGACATAATATCTATTCACATAAAACAGATAAAGTTTAAACAACTTTTTTATATAACATATGCTTAATTATTTCAACTTTAATCATCCTATCAACGATTACATATTCACATTTTCTCAATCTAATTGGAGCATCATGGGTCAGGGCTTTACCAGTGAGTTTTGGTACCATAGTTCTAGGGAATTCTATATCAAAGAGTCCCAGAAATTTCTCTCCACTTTCTGACCATTTTACCCACTCGTGTGCTTTGGGTGCCCAGTAGGGGGTCAAGCCAAGGGAGCCTGGCCCTTTTTTCAGTTTTTATCTTGATTAATCTGCCTAACCACAGCTCTAAGCAATTGTAATCACTGGTCCGGTTTCTCATAGTAATTTCTGCCTTCTGACTTTCTAAATTTCTCCAAACAGAACTAAATAGAATGGACTTTTGGAGGTCTTTTAGTGTTGGGCAACCCATGGGGGATCCCTTTGGCCCACCCAATCTTGTGTAGTGCTGTACTAAAACCTTCGTTTTCTTCTATCAATGTGCATTTTCTGCATCCCATTTCTTGATAACCATCTAAAGATTTTCAGCCTGCTGGCGTGAGTCCCAAGACTCTCCCCTTTCTAATTCTTCTTTGTTTCACTCTTATCAGTATTGGCTTTATTCCTTTTTATTTCTTAATAACCATTTAAAAATTCCCCTGGACTTTCCCCTCAGCCTGTTCTCATTTTCTTGTTAATTAATCTAATGTTTTTATTAACATCTGTAAGGCCCATGAGGGGAGGCTGAAGCAGCAAATTCCATAAGAATTCCTGAACTGTTTTCCTGTTTTGCAGCAGTGAGATTATACTAGGTGCCCATGTGAAAGGGATCCCTTAATCTCAACATTTACCGTAACCTGGTCATCATAAATATCCCGGTCATCATAAAGCCATCACCCACGTGGCTTGTTTAGGAAGCATATCAGCTGTTTCATCTGGGGTATTTGCCCTGGTATCCATAGGAGTGGTCGAGCAATTCTCCACTTCAGGGTACACAGACCTTGGAGTGGCTTTAATCCCATCCATGAGACTGGCTGTTCTCTAGGGAATAATGTCCTGTGTGTTGATTGTACAGAGCTATGGGTTTTGTATCAACCCAAACATGCTCTCTCACTCAACAGGTTTCAAAACTAAAGACACTCCTCTCAAATTACTCACTCTCATAATCCATTTCAGTAAAAGGTTGCTCAGGGAGCTCATGATACCGATTTACAAAACAAAACAATTTCTTCACACCAGTGCCTCTGGTGTCAATAGTTTCCTGGTTTTGCCCTTGTCCCACATTGACTATCTTCTTCATAACCAGAGGTCTTAGAACTTCTTTCTGTTGTTTCTGCATAAATTTTCTCTTGGGAGGGGTGGCGAGGTAGGCAGCTTTGAAGCTAAGAACCTAAGCTCAGACTCACTGAAATCTGGGCTTGGTCTAGCATCAGGGTCTGGCCAGCTCCCTCTGTTATTTTTAGTTTAGTTAGTACAGATAACAATAACCAAGAGAGCAAACATTTTGCCTCTTTCTTCTTAGTCTGCATTTTGTTATGCATCCGGTGGATGAACTCCCCAGGAGTCGGAATCATCTCTAAATACCATCAGTAACTTTCACCTTTAACAGCTGGCTGCAGCACAGCTGCTGCCGCCTGTGATGAGTGCCCACCTAGGGATCACAGGCTCTTCAATCCCCTCCCTTTCATCTTCTCTCTTTGCAAAGCACCTGTGTCTGTGAGCCAAGGATGACCTAGCAAGTTCCACTTCACTGACACCAACTCTTTTAGGGTTCCTAGACCTATTTCCAATGCCTTTGGGGGGTGTAGGGCAGTGGGGGGTACTTTCCACACAACACCAAGCAACTCTCAGACACCAGCAGAGTATCTGCGAATTCTCCTCAATTTGGATACTATCCACCCAGAGATAACATCGTATATTTACAATTCCTGAACTACTTCTCTTACTTTGATCTCTCTCTTGACCTTCAGACATACCCATTTGCCCACATAACATAACTAAAATTGTTCAATGATACACTCTCTCTCAAAATTCATTGTACTTGCACTCCACCTCATCTCAGGAAATGGCATATTTATTCTTCTACTTATTTGGGCCAAAGTTTTAGGAGCCATTCTTGACTTCTGTCTTTTACTTTCAGGTAGAATCTGGAATCCAGTACTTTTTACCACCTTTAGTATTCTGTGTAGCTCCCTGGTCCCAGCCACCATATAGGTCACATAGGAGTCATGGTCATTTCTACCTGGTGAGATCAAGAAAGACTTGCAGGTAACACTGAAGTTGACTCTTGAAAATTAAGGGCAACTTTGCCAGGTAGATAGAGGACAGAAAAAAAGTCTAGGCAAAATGAGAAAAAGATATCATGAATCTGCTTATGATGTTAATAGTGACTTTAATAAACAGCAGTGATTTAAATCTCTTTGATTTATCTGGGTATAAAGAGTTTTAAAGGATATGAAGAAAAAAGACTAACTTCGTAATGACTATTTTGATAACTATATTGGAAAGACAAAGTCCATACAGGGATGTGAGTAGTACTAATTTTGTTTTTTAAATTAAAAAATTTATTTGAATTAACAGGTGAATAGACATGAAAAGGGAATTCGGTAGTTGAATCAGAAGGTATAACCATGTTGATCTCCAAGGGTGTGTTGACTTGAGTACAAATGTGAATGAACTTTGCTACTAATTTGTCAAAATCTAGCTTTAGCTGGGAGAGTGTAGTTTGGTTGTGTTAAGGCTTCTGCAGCTCTCTTGTTACCAGACAAAAGGGTATTTTTGTGAGCATCAAAGCCCAAACAGACATGAACAGGAGCTTGCAGCAAAGAAAGTAAGATTTTATTTTTAGGAAGCAGTCCATACCTGGAGACAGGTGAGCTGATGCTCTAAGACCCGGCTCCCCATGGCTTCCATGGGTTATATAAAGGAAAAAAAAAACATTAATCACTGTGGCTGAGGGAGTTAGGGTCATAGACAGGGTTGTGGTCTCTATTGATTGATCGGTGCTAGGGTACAGCTAGCTGACCAGTGCGTGTGGTCCTGTCAGCCATAACATCGCTTGTCTTGTTTTGCTGAAACACAAGTGAGACCTAGATGTTACCTCTTGTTTGACTGAAACTCTTCTCCATGGTAAATAGCCCCAAAACTCTGTTCCCAAGATTATTTTATGCCTACCAGAACCTCCCTGTCTTGAGGGCTTAATAATAAAGGGAGTGGATGTGCAAGGGAGAAGGAGACAGGTGAGTCAGGGTGCTGGATGAGGCCAGTTTGAATCAAAAAGAAAGAAAGGAGAAAAAGTCATAGTAAAGAAATGAAGTTTCTGCACAGTTACATTATGAGCAGAACCACCCACCTCCAGATGCACCAAATATTTACCTCTGTACTAGCAAAGTCCTTTCTCGTATTTGGCCACTTGATGACAAATGCCTGCGTAAGCTTTGATGTATGGTTAGAATTACCCAGCAGGAGGGAGGGGAGAAATAATTTTGAGTGAGGAAATCGGAAAAGGGAATGAACTCCTCAAGAAAATTGAAATTTTTCATTTTAGAGAGTCATTAAAGTAGATTAAAATTTCAATGTACTTAGAATTCAAAACTTTCTCAGTGTTTCTCTGTAAAATTTAAGTTTGATTTTTATCGAAGTAATTGATATTCATAGTTTTTAAAAATAAGTTTATGAAAAACAGTAGTTTGCCTGCCTGACTTCTCTCCACCCCTAATTCAGGCTTTCTAGAGGCAACCACTTTCAACTCTCAGAACTGTTTCTTGTTATTTTCCTCTGTATTTCCAGATAATATGCTCATGACACTATTTCTTTATTTTTGAACCTCAGACATGTTTTATCACATCCTACTTCAGCAATTTTCAACCTGGTGTGCTTCAAGAATTTTTAAAACATGAAATACATGACTGTTTAGTCAGGGGCACTGACTTCTTTTCCCTTAGAGTGTTAAATAAAAAAAATGGCAATAGCCAACACAACAACTGCCCTCCGGTGTGAATGAGTCAAATTATACCTAGGTTTTTGTCATATCAGCAAAAAACGTATTTTTTGGTGTGCCACAGAATTTTAATAATTAGTTTATATGTGCCATCAGATGAAGAAGGTTGAAAATGGTTGTCCTATTCTGAAAGAGGAGCAGTTAGTCTTCTTACCACCCTCCCCACCCCCATACCTACCTACAGCTTTGCTTTTCTTCATTTTCTAAATAGAGTTATTCTGCAATTTCTAGTTAAGTCAATATTGTAATGTTTACAGTATCAGGATTGTGAGAGGGCACTTTGCGTGTATGATCAGGATAGCAGCTTGTGTGCACAGAGAAATATTTGTGTTTATTTGTGATTTTAAGCAATGATTCGATTCCTTAATGTTATAACTTCTAAAATGTTTTACAGATTTTATTGTTCTCTCTATAATCTATTAGTACTAATAGTCATTTATGAGGAGGTCTTTTCTTAATGTTTGGTCCTGTTTACAAATTTATTTTAAAATCCTGTAAACAGCAATAAACTTTATTTTCTATTTAATATATTTAAGTGTTTCATTTAGCTGACTAATAAGTACAATCAAGAACTTGAACAATCCTAATAAATCTAGCAAAGTAAACAAAATTATGGTTATTTCTAGTTATCTTAAATATCCCAACATGTCTGATATGTTTTCCAATATTATCTTATACTTTCCAAATAAAAACTTGAAGACAAAATCAAATGCTTCATAATATTGAGATGAAATTTTTAATTAACTGATGTGTTGAAATGCCAAAATCTTACATACCAAATTAAAACAAAGGTATTAGCATATTTTTATGGGCTAAACTTAATATGACAGTTCATAATTGACCCTGACTTAACTACTGTTACAGTAGGGAAACAATGACCTCTTCCTAAGCAAATTGGAATTCCCATCTCCATGGACCTTGTTGGCCAAGACCAAAGCCTAAAATTATTATTATTTTTTTAAGATAAGCCCTTAAAAACAGTCAATCTGGTCCATGTGCCTGGGATCCCAGTAACTCATAACTTAATTTTTAAGTTTAAGTCTAGATTCTTCCATTCTTATACCTCCAAGATCAAGTTGCTTCATCAATCTATTTGATTACTCTGGATGCTAATGTTCTCAATTCTTTTAATATTGTTTAAGTTTGATAAGGTCAGAACATCTACAGATAATGAAGTAACATTTGACTTTATTTGATATAGTTCTCATGTCTCCATGTCATTCTAAGTGACAATTATTATATGAGTATTACTCAAACTGAGCCACACGATGCTCCACTATTACATTTTCTATTTTCAAAATATTATTTTTCATTTTTTTACATTTGTTTTGCTATTTTTTTCCTAGTATAGTCTATGGATTCTAAAACATGCCCTTTTTGTTTTACATGTTAACACATCTGAAATTAGAACTCCAAAAATGAAACTTTAGACATACCTTTATCAGTTTATTTTGTTTGTACTTCCTCATTATATAAAGTCATTGTGATATAAATCCATGTATATCTAGGTCTAAATATTAATAAATATAAATAAGACATTAGTCATACATTATTGGAAAACGATTTTTTTCTTAGTAGTATATAAAATTATGATACGTTTATAGTCTGTCTTTTCTCAGATCTGAGGAAAGACACTCAGTTATTTATCCTACAACTCTGAAGGAAGTGCCCAATTCCTTTCAATATTGCCAAGCACATCAGGTCATGCCTTGGTGTTTCTCCCTATTCTCGTCTGATCTGGCTGTTCTGAGTCTGCTGCCCAGCTGTTGTGGCCCTTCCTTCTCTATTTGCCCTGGAACTTTCTACTCTCTATTGTCATAAAGTCAGTGTTCCCAGGATCTCACATCTCCTTCTCCTTGGGTTATTCCCTCATTTGGGAGAGCTCATCCTTGAAATCTTGAATTTCTGGGAAATATTTTAGTTTAGCTTCATGTATATTTCTTGATAATTTCCTCTCATCTGTGTTATTTAAACAATAATTTATTTATTTATTAATTTTTTAGGAAACGTTATCATTTAGATGCTGCTCCTCCTAGATTGAGCTTCTATTTTTCTTGTTTCCTGTTTTCTATTTTTTACCTTTTTTGTTTGCAAAATCATTTTCTCAAATTTATCTTTCAGACCTTTGATTGAATTTTTAATTTGTAATATTTTATATTTAATGTTTGAGAGTTCTTTCTTGTTTTGCTAATATTTCTTCAAAATTGTATTATTTTGTTGTTTTCATATCTTTCACAATGTTAAATTTATTACATTGTAGAAGTTTCTTTTGCTGCCTGTATCGCTCCTGTTTTATCCAAGTTGCTTTTTGTGTTTGTTTGCTTTGCTCTCTCACATTAAATGCTTTATTCTGTGGTCAACATCCTTGGTCAGACAATTTGTCCAGAGAGGAATCCTCCAACTTCTCTCAGGGGGCTGCAAACCTACTGCTAGTTATCAGTGAGCTGAGTGTGGGGAGGGAGCTGGGAGAGGGCTCAGTGAATTCCACTGTTTCATTGTGGTGCCATACCTCGCTCCAGCTCTACCTCTGGGTCTCAGTCTAGAGCTTCTCAGTTCAGCCTTTCCAGAGAGAAAGCCTCTGTCTTCATCATGAATCATGGGGAGGAAATGGCTTGAAGTCAAATGCGTATGGCTCTAGTTCTTCTGATGAGATATTTAGGTAGAGGAGAAAGGTATAAAATGTGCATTAATAAGCTAATGAAAACTTAAAAGACAAATAATACCAGAGGAAAAACAAGACTCAGTCATATCCATTTTCTTTCTTTTCTTCTGTCAGTCACTCAACAAGTATTTATTTAGTTTTTACTTTGCACTTGTAAAAGACAATCAGAACACAGTGATGATTGTCAAGAAGCCAGTCACAATTCCTGTTTCATGGTGCTTAGAGACAAGCCAGGGGAAGAACATTAAATAAATCATTACCTAATCAATCATAATTACATTATGTAATTACATTTTCATGAAGTACTATAAAGTAAAAGAGTGTCATGAGAGTATTTGGAAAGGGGAATAACATATCCTGATGCCTAAGTGTGCACATGAACTATGAGTTAACCAAAGTTGGGAGGATGGGGTGGCGTGGAGAAGAAGTAAGACATTCTAGGTAGAGGGAGTAGGGTGTTTAAAGGCCCTGCAGTCCAGAGCCTAGAAGATAGTTGGCTTGTTTAGGAATAGGAATGAAGCCTGTGTGGCTGGAATATAGTAAATCAGATAGCGAGTAGCAGCAAAGAAGGTGGAGAGCAGGGTGGGGCAGTGTATGCAGGGTGCCCAAAGCCAGGATAAAGATTTGGGGAGGAACTTGATACAATTAGTCTCCTTGCTGATGGAGAATTTATTGAAAGGAGAACGTTTAACTGCTGCGTGGGTGTAAAATTATATACTCTTTCTGATACATGATTTGGACAAGTATATCCAGAGCCTTTAAAAATTCATAGCCTTTGTTCTGTTACTATAACTTCTACAATTCTAAAAAAAAAAGACAAAGAGTTATATACCCATATATTCATATTTGTTTATAGACATGGAAAACTAGAAACAATTCAAAAATCAAATAACTACAGCAACAACTACATGTAGTGATTATTCACTGTTTGTAGCTATTTATATATGTTAACTTCTAAATTTTAAAATAATTTTATGAGATAGGTAATATCAATGTTTCTATTTACAGAGGAACAGTTTTATAGGGAAAGCACCGAGGGTTAAGTATTTTTTCCAACATCACAAGGTGGTGGTAGGAGACCTGGGCTGTCTGAATCCAGAACCTGAGCTTCTTACATGAAATTACTAATTGGCAGATAGTTAAGCACTTTGCAGACCAGAGGATGGAATAGCCTACACACATTGAAATGAAGTCGTCAATGAATATATTATGACTTGGACAAAATGTTTAGAATATAGTATTCAATAAAAAGATCAAGACACAACATTGGCTATGTAAGCTTTTGATTATCCAAAATAAAAGTTGCATATATGTGTGTGGTATTATTAATCTGTACTGGGTATAATTTTTGAGTCTTCTTCTCCTCCCTAGATCATAAAATTCTCTCCTTCTTATACTAAAGGGCTTTATTCCCAAGCCCATTTCACATGATAGGCATGGAATACCCACATCAGAAACTGCTTTCTAGACTAACTCTCAAAGACAGAAATTGCAAGCTACTGATGTGCTACATAAAAGCATTCACAGGCTTACTTGAGAAGCAGGTTTTTCTACTCCCTGAAAGACAGACCTGTGAAGCAGAAGAAGCAGCCTGAGAGAACAAGCAGATGGGAGGAAGGAATTGAGAGACCTCAATCCTTAGGGAGAAAAACAGAGCCTTCTCTTGCAAGTACTAGGTACGTATAGACTCGACTCAATGCCAAGCAGTCCTCCAGTTGCTAACTCAGGATTTTCACCAATTACCACATTAGTACCCCAGAGCATCTGCCTCCATCCAACTTGTTCTTGCAGGCACTCCACTAACTGAAACCTGTAGGGGATTTACATGTCCAGTGAGGAGATGATGGCTGAAATAGACTTTGAACTGGGACTGAGACAGCAGTTCATTTATTTGTTGCACAGACATAGAAACAAAGAAGAAGTAATACAGCAAAATGTCAACCATGCTCATGTATTGATGGTGATTATAGGTGATTATTATATTATTCTTTAACATTAACTTCATTTTAAAATGTGCTATGACATATAACATTTATAATCAAAACGTGTTTGAAATGAAGGAAAGATAATTTACAGTCTTCATGGAGATATGTGTCTGATATATGGCATTTCTATCTCCACACTGGGTTTGGCCAAGAGCAGTGCCAGGAGTTCTCTTTGAGAGTCTGTCTGAGTTTAGTGCTATTATAAGTAAACAAATTCAAAAGCTCAGAATTCTTGGACAGCCAATGGCAGAGTCTAGAAAGAGAGGAGCCGTCTGAGGGGCCCTAATTTCAAGAGAGAAGGAAATTAATACTTTTTTTATGTGTTGTGCTCTGGACTGCTGATCTAAATTGTGGCCTATTATCTCTTCTGAGTACCTTCCTCCATAGTATTCATCCCAATTGCACTTAATCTTACTCATGTAACTAATGCCTGTCTCCTTCACTAGACTAAAAACTCTACAAGAGCAGAAGCTCTATCATTTCCTTTTCTTATTGGAAATCCAATCTATTATACTTGGTGCATAGTTGTTGCTTGACTGAATGAACACCCAGATCCCATTCATCTAGATGGAAAAGGAGGTTTTCCCAGTGGTATTTTAGAGATTAGCAAATGTTAAAATAACTCTGAGAACTTCTGATTTGTAATCATGATCCAAGCAGAGGTATTGCAATACAGGGCATGTATCAGATCTCCATATCGTAGGTCAATATGGAGGACTTGGCCCCTAAAATGAGTCTTAAATAATATAGAGGAATTATCCAACTAAAGAAGAGTAGATTGTAGGGTGTTTAAAGCCTGCGGGAGGCAGATTTGGGGACTAATCAAGGAAAAAGTTCTGACCTGATGTGGCAGTTGTACATACAAACTTTATGAGCAATACTTTGACAAGTACAGGTGCACAGGAAGTCCCTCACAGTAGGCATCTACCCAAAGACTTAGGCACTGGGGTTGCTACTCAGAAGGAGAGGAGAGCAAGGAAATTTGGAGGGACAGGGCAGTAGACAAGAGAGGAAGATCAGATAGTTAGAGAAGGAACTTAAGTGTCCAGATGGTGTAGCTCAGCAGCACAGGGACTCTCTGTGTCAGAGAACTCCAAAGGGCAGCAACAGCTCAAGATCTTTATGGCCTGGGGCTTATCTTATTGATTGTCAACATATAGACGGGGAGGTTGGAGAAGGTATGTTAAGCAAGCAGGCTCTAAATGGCTAAAAATCTGCTTATTTGTGCTATTTTAAAAATAAATGGATGTATAAAAATTTGAATTTGGCACCAGTCGGCCTATGAATTAACAAATCTCAGCATTCTGTGAAGATGTAAACAATCCAGGAGCCATTACAGGGCCCATCTTTAGCCCATTTGTGTAGCAGGCACTCTGGGCTGCTTAGGTGTTCAGGTAGCTGGAGCTGTTGGTAGAAATGGGGCAGTGGCAGAAGAGCGGGGCAAGGATTATGTATGAAGGAACCTTGTGTGTTGTTCTGAGAGGTTTTTTCTAAAGCTAAAAGCAATATAGGGGACATTTAATAGATCTAACCAACAGAAATGTTTAAAAAGTACTAAAATGTGTATCTTGAGTTGAAGATACATCTAGAGCCTTGCTACTCAAAATGTGGTCCATAGACCAGCTGGACTGGCACTGCCTGAGAGCTTATGGTAAATGTACAATATCAAGTCCTACTCCAACCTTGTCTTTTAAACAAGTACTAGGCTATTCTGAGAACCTTACACTTTGAGAATCACTGGCCTGGACTAAATAGATGGCCACAGATTTACCTTTACACTTCAAATATAGACTTATACAGAAGAGATTCACTCATTAATTTTTAGTTCTTTCAAAGTTATGTATGCATAATATTTAAATAGTAGAGCAAATCTACAAGGCTTGTGATGAAAAACAGCAGTATTTCACCTACTCCTCCATTCTGGCTCCCCAAAGGCAATCTCTTTCCATTTTTGGGGTGTAATTTTCATATCCAAAAATACTGTGTTTGTAACTCTATTTTTTAAAATATTAGGCTTCACCACTAATTCTTCACGATACAAGATAATTATTTAGTACTTTTTCATTTCTACTCCACACGATCAAAACTCTCCTTTGTCCTCTCCACTTATTTATAATTTTTAACTTAAATCTTTATGCAGTACCTACATTGACATCACTCTAAAAATCCTATTTACAACTGTAGTTTAGTATTCTTTTCTTTTCTTTCCCGCACAACTTCTTGTTATGTCCTTGGAGCATTCTTTTTCCATGAATGATTATTCATTAATCCACTATCCTTAAACTTATCAGGTTGCTCTCTAAGACACAGCCTTCATCCTGAAAAATCCTTTCACAACCATCTCAGCAACAACCTCCATTTGTCTCTTATGCTGGGTTCCATTGTCTTCATCCATATCTTCCTCTTTGTTTACTCTATTATTTTGGTGGTCATTGTCATCCTATAGGTACCTTAGAAATGAAATGTTTGACATGTATTTATTCTACCCTAACATTTAATCTGTAGTTTAGTCTTCTATATTATTCTCCTCAGAAGCTTTCAGAATCCTCTCTCTATCCTCACTCAAGTTTCTGCACTTTCAGTCATGTGCTTTGCTATGGACCTACTTCATCTCTAAACTGGACACTAAGTGGGCCCCTGTGTCAGTTCCCCAGGTCTGCCATAACAAAGTACTACAAAGTGGGAGCCTCACACAACAGAAATATGTTCCTTCACAGTTCTGGAGGCTACAAGTCCAAGACTAAGATGTCAGCAGGGCTGTGAGGGAGAATCTGTTCCATGTCTCTCTTGTAGCTTCTGTTTACTGGAAATCTCTGATATTCCTTGGCTTATGGATGATCACCCAAGTTTCTGCATTCATCTTCAAATGGCCTTCTCCTTTTGTGCATCTATATACTGTGTCCAAATTTCCCCTTTTTGTAGGGACACCAATCATAACGGATTAGGGCCCACCCTATTACATCATCATAACTCGATTATATCTGCAAAGGCCCTATTTCCAAATAAAGTCACATTTTGAAGTACTGGGAGTTAAGACCTCAACATATTTTAAAGGAACACAATTCACCCCACACCAGCCTCTCTGAATGTGAAATTCAATTCCTTTAGTTCTAGGAAATTTTCTTGAATTGTTTCATGGAGAATTTTTTTTATCCATTGTTTGTTCTGTTCTCCCTGGAACATCTGTTAATTTGAATCCTAACACTTGTGAAATAATCTTATAATTATATTAACATTTTACTGTTTTATGTCTTTATTTTAAAGTCTATATCTTCCAATGTTTTTACTTAATTTTTCATATTTTTTCATTATATACAAACTCACAATACCCCATCCACCCACACATTGTCTTTGTTTTGAAGACCTCTTTTTTCATTTTCTGAATATTACTTTGTATAGCTTCCTGCTTTTGTTTTAAGGTTTTACTATATTACCTTCTTTCTGATAATAGTAAAAATATGAGTTGAGGTTTCCTTTACTTACTATTATTTGTTTATTCACTTCCTTTCCATTTTTGTTTGTTTGTTTTGTTGTATTTTCTTACTGATGCTCCTTAACCATCTGCACAAATTTAGGGGTAAGAAATAAAAAGCTGAAATGATGCATTATGTGCATACTCCAGGCTTATCAACCAGAGCACTTCAATCTTGGATGCTCTGAGACATTCTGAGGGTTCTATGAGGAAAGGGAGGAAAGGTTTAGTATTTTATTTAATGTCTCTGTTTTAGTATCTTCCAAACACCAACTGTGCCTGGTGTTCATTTACTTGTGGTAGTTAGCCTCTAAAAATGCCCACATTCCCAATGAACTACATATCTTGTAGTTATATTTTTCTGTAGTTCACTTGCCTTGCATCTAGACTGGCCTGGGACTCAATTCTAATCAACATAAGTGGCAGATGTAACGCTCCATGACTTGCAATTTTGTATCATAGACTCTTTGCATCTTCCACCTGGGCTTGTTGGGATGTTTGCTTTGGAAGAAGCCAACCTCCGTGGGAGGATTTAAACTAATCAAAGACTGCCAAGCTGTGATGAAGACAAACTGGCAACATGGAGAGCCTCTGTAGAGCGAATAACATCTGGTCATTCTCTAGTTGTTCCAAGCACCCCAGCTGAAGAGTCAGGCATGGAAGTGAAGCCTTCATCTTGAACATCCAACCTTTTCAAGCCTTCACAGGCTCCTGCCCAGCAACCATCTGTTTATGACTGCATTAGAAAACCCCAACGATAATTGCCCAACTGAGCCCAGTCAGTCAACAGAACCATAAGTTGTTTTGGTAGATGATTATATTATGCCACTACGTTCTGGGGCGAAGTTTGTTACCCACCTCTAGGTTATAGAAATATCTCTAGATCACAGGATTTCTATTTTATTCCTCTCCAAAGAATAAATATTCAATTTTCTGTTGAAGTGGGACAGAGTTATCCACCTAAATGTGCAAAGCAAAGTGGACACCTGAGATCCTAACTGCTCCTTAAAATGACATTTGAATGATCTCCTGCATTTCAACCACATCCTTAACCTCATGGCCATCAGTTTCTGAACTGTTTGGAAGTGCTGCAATTATTTCATGTTACTGAACAACTACCATTGAAGCTAAGAATTTAGCTTTCTCAGGTTTCCTATGAAGTTATCGCATATCCATCTGTGTTCTAGCTTCCAAAATTCTGTTTTGGTTATTCTCCTGTTCTTTTAGTCTCTGGTTTTACAGCTTTTAAGGCTTTTATTTTGGTGAAGTATCTTTAATCAAAGCTCCCTAGAAACCATTTTATTAAAGGGCATTGCTCAGAGCAGAACATTGTAAACAAAATAAATAGGGCTTTCAAACAGATTAAAACTAATTATTTAAAAGGATGTAAGTCTGAAGGCCCACTTTATAAAATCTGGAACATCGGCTTCAACTATGGGAGTTCCCTGAAGGACTTGGCCAGGTACCGTTTTAAGCCCATCCTTACACAAGACAATACACAGTCAGGCAAATGATGTGCTTAAAGGCACCCTGCCAGGGATATTGAATAAATATTTCTTGAACTTATAATAGGATTTCAGAAGGATTTAATATGGCTCTTTCCTTCAATGTCTCTTCCTTTCCCTGGAACTGTCCTGCTACAGTGCAGTTTTATAGTTCATACATACTTCAAGTCACATTCAGAAATAATTTGCTACAATCATTTTGTTATAACTTATTATAGAAGTATATTTTTCTGTCATAAGCAACAAAAATAACAATTCTTAACTTATTTTGAGATGAACCATAGCTTTTGAGAACATAGCTATGTATTCTTAATTTTTTTCAGTATATTATTTTGCTTGTAAAAAGCAATATGCTTGTCCATAGAGGGTTCAAGAGAGAAAGAAAACTTGGGGAAGCTTATGGAGGACAAAATTAGGCCGCAAATGATTTAAACAACGTCAACCTATTAGAATTTCCCTTTGATTTTTGTGTCTGATGATATAGTTTTAGTTTATTCAAGTCCTTAATATGATTTCATAAGGAGCCCTCAGACAAATCTTTACTTCTAAAGGTAGTGTAGCATGGTTATTATGAGGCTTTCATTTTAAGTTAGTTGTCTAGTATGCTTGTAGCTTTCATCAAATCCACTAGAATCCCTTGGGAATGGAAGTATTTCATTTTGCTGCCCCCTGGCAGACATTTTGTTTACTGAATATTGTGAACTGCCCTAAGGAAAATGAAAACAAGATTGAGGCTGCTTTGTCCATCCGTCTCCACAGAAGACAGAATATTCTTTTAGGTGTTTTTGTCCTATGAACAAATATTACCACCGGAATGAAATTTGTTTGAATGAGGACTTTGCTGAAGCAAAACCACCTCATTAAAATTCTTGGCCTCACTTTCTCTACAAGGGGGAATAGTTCTTATAAACTGAAGCCAAAAGAGAATATTTTAAGCAGATAATAAAAGGGAAACACTGTCACCACTGTTTTAGGCATTTTACCCTAAATTTGACCTGTGAAACATAAAGTGATATACAGGCAGAGCTGAAATTCATGTATGTTCTCAAAGGTATCTGGGATGAAGAGCACTTTCAAATGACAGATATTAATTTGTGCACACCTGCTAGAAGAGAAGAGGAAACATCATCTTGACTAAGTTTAATTGCTATCGGAGCATATGAGAAATAATAATATGTGGTTTGTACACCCTCCTCCACGTGAGAATCAAGGTTGTGTGATCAAGATCTGTGGATGACTTACAAAATGAGGGCAAAATAGTATATAAAGCATCAATATTTCTTGTTTCCATTTGCTGTTTTTGAGAGTAGAAGGAGCAATGAACTATCTTAATGGTAACAGAGGAGTTGTTATAACTGACAGGTTCACAGGGAATCTTTACCAAGAAGTCAGTGGGCAATAACCTAGTCCTGCCTGTAGCTCACTTTTGTCAGGACGGTTCTGGAGCTGGGGAGGTAAGGTGAGGCTGAAAAGATCTGAGAGGTATCTGGTTTGAGTATCAGTCAGTGACTGCTGTTAACGTGCTCTGGCCCACCGGGATTTTTATTGATGTAGGTAGGATAGAGTAATTTTATCTGAGGTTTTATTTCCGAAGATTAGGTTCTCTTCTAAAGTAATTGAATCAGAATCTCTGGGGGTCAACCAGAAAAATCTGCATTTTAACATCTTTAGATGATATTTAGGTAATAATGAATCTCAGTGAGGCAATTTTTGCTATACTGCATATTTTCAACTGTATTGCCTCTTCACACTTGAATGGTCAAGAGTATATGTCTGATATCATGTTGTATAGAGTAGCAACTTTCCTAGATTCTACTTTTACCTCCTTGTATAAATATCAGATATGAATCCCATGTGAGTATATTCAATAAAGAACCTGCTTGTGTTTAAAAAGTAATAAAAAATCCCATGTAGAATTATACATTATTTTAACAAAAGCTATCTGAGAAGTTCAGCCTGATTCCCTATTCCAGGGTCAGCATCACTGCCTTCAACAATATTTTTATTTATGAAGTTCTGTGGACTTCTCTTAGAATAATGAAAATAGGTTAAAGGGATTAGCACCAAAATTCTCAAATATTTCTTTTTGTGAGCTAGCCCTGAGTTAAAGGATTTCTGCTTTTTTCGCCATGTAAGTGTAAGTACACATAGCCACATGTTTTTAATTTATATGTATTCCATATCTATGTCAATGTTGGTCTGTTTACCCTGGATTATGTGTTTTATTTTTGTTATTTAGGTTCTTGGTTGTTATTGTGTTATGTTTTTCTTTGTATTTTTGTGCTATGTATCTTGGAGAAGAGATTTATTGACTAAGGAGGCTAAACAAGATGATCTCTAAAAATCCATTCTAATTCTCAGACACACTGACAAAACAATAACTTTCAATTCTTATAAACTAGAATACTTCTAGCAATTTTATGGATTCTGAATAAATAGTGAGGTCCATCTTTAGTAGATTCTTTTTTATTTTTTTACTTCTCATTATTCTTTCTTTTCCTTTTTATTAATAGGTTTTATTCTGTTATAGAAGTTTAAGATTTACAGAAAATGTGCATAGAAAGTAGAGTGTTCCCATATGCCTCCCTATCTTCCCCCCATTGTTTTCCTTATTATTAGCATCTTGCACTAATGCATACATTTGGTATAATTGATGAACCAATATTGATATATTATTACTGAATGAGGCCCATAATTTTCATTTAAGTTCACTCTCTGTTCTTTATGGTTCTGTAGGTTTTGACAAAGGTGTAATGCCACACATTCCCCATTACAGTGTTGTGCAGAATAGTTTTTGCAGCTCTGAGAAATCTTTGTGCCCCACTTATTCAAACATCCCTGACAACCACTGATCACTTTGCTGCCTATATAGTTCTGCTTTTTCTAGAATGTCATATAGTAAGAATCATGCAGTACTAGCCCTTGGACTAGCTTCTTTCACTTAGGATTATGTATTTAAGGTTTTTTCATGTCTTCTTGTGGCTTGATAGCTCATTTTTTCTGATCGCTGAATAATGTTCCATTGTGAAGCCTCCCCATACCTGCCGATGGGTGCTTTGGTGAATGTTCCATATGAGCTTCAGAATAACATATATTCTGCTTTTGTTGAATGAAGTGTTCTAGAAATGTCAATTCAAACCATTTGATTAATATTATTAGTCTATGAATGCCTCTTCCTCTGTATTGTACATGAATATTAAACATAAATTTTTACCACTTTTTCATTTTCTCCTAGCAGTAGATTTTTATTAATTATGACTATCAATTACCTTTACTTAGTGTGGTTTATTTTTGGTGGGAAATATTCCTGGAAGTTGATTGCAACTTTTTTAGAGCTAGCTTCATGGCCACACAGGGCCCTCTGCTCTGAGGGACTTCACATCTGGTTTACTGCCTTATTGTCTTTGCCTTTTAATTTGTAATGACTTCATTTTTGAACTTGTGATTGGTAATCGAAGTCCAGCAGGACAATGAAGCATGTCGTGAACAGAGGAAATGTGAACAATAAGTGTATCTGCCTTTCCTTTCCTCTTCATTGCATGCAGCCTTCAAGATGCCCTGGAACACAGAATTATGGTGGACGCACAATGTGTGGAGATTCAAAGGGTGTACAAATTAAGCATGTTATGTAGAGTAAGCACTGATGGTCTGGAGAGGCCATGCTTTTCTTTGGAATAGGGACTTGCTTCAAACATAAAAAGGGCAATGGCTTTCTTAAAACAAGTACCAAGGAGCCCTAGTAAATTCCTCCTTACTCATGTTACCCCTCATATTAGCCAATCACTTAAAAGGAAAATGATGACAATGGGAAAGAAAAACATAGTTCCTTTTCCTTTCAGTCCTTCCTCATGCATCAGTAAGCTGAAGGTAGAGAATGTTGGTAGAATGTGTGTGGATCAGGAAGCAAAATAAAAAACAGTTGAGTTAGTTTTGTGCATCATCTCCAGCGTTTTGATAAGAACAAAATGCATATGTTTGTATGAGCTGTAAGTGTGAATTGTGGAAATTCAGTGACATAACATGCAAGTTAAATGCCCTTACATTTGCATTTAAAATTGCTATTGAAAAATATAGAGATAAAATGATAAAATTCATTTTAATACTTTAAATTTTTAATTATTCTATAAGTAAAACAACAAATAGTAAATTAAAAAGCACCATGATAATTTAAGAGAAGCACCCTGAAAGAAAGGAGAAGATGTCAAATTTTAGCACGTTTAACCACATCTTTTTCCTGCTTTTAGCACAAGGTTCCCACATTTTCATTTTGCATAGGGCCTTGCAAATCATGTAACCAGCCCTGAACTTCTGAAGGAAAAATATTTATTATAAAGAACAAAGGAGTCAGTTGTACTGAAATGAGTATTTCCTTAAAACATTTGCTGAAATGTATGACTTAACATGGCAACAGAGAAGCTGTGCAATAATTTACAAAGAAAATGGTAGATTTACTTGATAATTCGAAATATAAAGGTTTTGTACCTAAAAATATATTAAATTAATGATAAGCTGGTAAATTATTTATAAAAACAACAGGTAAAACATTAATAATTTTACATATAATGAGTTTTTCCAAATCAATATATAAAACATCCTAAGAGACAAATTGATAGTACTTATAAACAGGCAATTTATAAAAGAAGAAATATAAAATGTTAATCATGATGGGGAAAATATTACTTCATTAATAATAGAATACTGAAAATTTTTAAATGAGTTTTTTAATGCTAAGTTGACATTGACTGATGTGCAATGAAATAATCATACACATCCATTGCCTGTGAACAAATCAAACTTAGTTTAGACTCATTATAAGCCTGTTTTGTCCTGTTATTAGAAGCCATCAAATAATTATATACCTTAATTCAGTAGTTAATTTCTAGGAATTTTATATAAGCAAATTAGGAGAGATGTATTCGATATTTTTGTATAAGGATGCTGGTTTTTACTTTTCAGTATTATAAATAAAGTATGGTGGAGGTCTGAAAATATGTTCACAAAGTTTTCAACTTCTTCCTCCAAAAGGTGAAGCCCAATTCACCTCCTCTTGAGAGAGGGCAGGACTTAGTGCCTTGCTTCTGAGTAGAATATATCGGAAGTAATGGTGTATGACTATGTTATAAAATGTATCACTGTTTCATGCTTGCTGCCCTCTCGGTTTAGTCGTTCTGGGGGAACACACTTGAACACCCTCGGAGAGATCCAAAGAACTGAAGTGTCCTGCCAAGAGTCATGCACGTAACTGCCTTAGAAGGGAATCCTTCAGCTCAACAGGTCCTCCGGCAGATTAAATGCAACTTGAAATGTAAGTGGTGGGTAGGAATGCTGCACAGTCTTATGTAGGACCCTATAGAGGAATCACAGAGAAGATTATAATATTGGAGAAAAGTTTGCCATTTTCTATGAGAGAAAATAGTCTCCTATTGAGAAGCATATTTTCGCTTGCTGCTGGGCTTTAGTAGAGACTGAACATCTGACTACAGGCCACTAAGTTACCGTGTACCTGAACTACTGTACATTTAGGCACACATAGCAGCACTCTGTTATCAAAGGGAAAGGGTATATACCACATTTGGCTCATGTAGTTCCTGAAAGCACTAGTGAGTTGCATGAGGGTGTGGCCCAGGTGTCCACAGACTACTCCTAACTACATTGCCTTCTTTTTCCCAACCTTCTCGGCCTATGGTCTCATAGATAGTTCTCTATGACCAGTTGCCTGCAAAAGAAAGAAATTGGGCCTGATTTTACAAATGGTTCTGCAGAATGCACAGGCACCACAGGGTGAATTTCTGCACCATGATAGCCCTACTCCAGGATGGCCCTGAGAGATAGTGATAACAGGCAGAAATTCAATTTACTCATTTTTCCTAGAAGGAGAGATGATTAGGGTTATGAGTATAAACCTATTTCTGAACTGTGGCTAAAGGGTTGGCTGGATAATAAGGGACTTGGAAATGATATGATTAGAACATTGATGACAAGGAAGTTGGGGAAGAAGTATGTGAACAGATCTAACTGAATGGGCATCCAGCATAAAGATATTTGCCTTCCATGTGAATGCTCACCAATGGGTGATCCCAGAAGAAGATTTCATTAATAAGGCAGATAGGGCAACATGTTTTGTAAATGTCAGTGAGCCTCCTTCCCCAGCCACTCCTATCTCTTACCAGGAAAGAAAGGCCATGGTGGCAGAAGGGAGGTTATGCATGGACTCAGCAACAGGAACATCAGCTCACCAAGGCCAACCTGCCTACAGCCATTGCTGACTGCTAAACTGCCTTTCACATCTCCTTCCATGTTGGCAATGCTTCTGCCAAAACTACCATTTACAGACTTACAGAACATCTTTCCATCATCATGGCATTCACACAGCATTCCTTATGACCAAGGAAATCAAATCACAGCAAAGACAATGCTCATGCTCATGGAATTCACTGACTTGCCATGTTCGTTTGCCACAAAACAACTGATTTGATAAGATGGTGGAATGATGTTTTAAGAATTTAGTTATGGTACCAGCTAGGATGCAATATCTTGTGGGGCTGGAAAAATGTCCTCCAGGATATGGCCTATACTCTAAACCAGCATCCTGTATTTGGTACAGTTTTAATCATAACCAGGATTCTCATAGCCAGGGTCCAGAAATTATGGGACAGAACTTTGGGCTCTGCTTGCTGGAGTTTGTAATTCTAGTGGGAGCAGTTCTTCCACTAAAGGATATATTCTGTTGAGTTGGAAATTGAGACTGGTGTCTGATCGCCTGGGGCATCTCAAGACATTGAACCAACAGGCAAAAATGGGGATTCCCATACTGGGTGAGGTAAATTTTCCTGACTGTCAAGGAGAAATGGGTTTCTTCTGCACAATGAAGGTCAGGAGGAGTATGTCTGGAATGTAGGAATTCTGACTCCTGACTCTTTTTCTTTCGTGTAAGTTTGAAGCAGCTTGCTCTTGTAAAGATAATGCTTATGTGTTCTGCTCTGTATTTTGTTTTTGTTTTGTACCGTTTATTAAGTGTACAATTCGCTGAATATAGGACTTACACTTATTCATTTTGCAATTATTGAATGAAGAATGAACAGAGAATGTAGAGTCAGAACTTAGCATAGTGGATTGTTTCCCTAAAATCTCAGTTTCTTAATTCTCCTTTATAATTGGCAACATATTTCCAGAGTAATATGATAAAATGATCCATGAGCAGTCACTCCTTACAATGGTTTGCATTCTGTACACATTCTTTTATATTTTTTAATCCTTTTTTGTTGCCCTCAATGCTCCTTTCCTTTATCTCTACCTTAGCAATGTGGTTGCTGAACAAATTGCTTCAGGCTTTTAAAGGGAATAGACTAGCCTGCTTTTTGTCATGATTAACTTTTGGGACTTACGAGGGAAGTCGCTCACCAAGTGTGGGAAGAAATCATTCACTGTCCATATGTTGCTGGCACTGATAATGTATAAAATCTATGGAGTGAGACTGCACAATTAAGTTTGCATAACTATTAAGAACATTTTATTTGAAAGTTGGAGGTTTTGTTTCATTTTATGTACTCTCACATTTTTCTTAGCAATAATTTAAACTCGAAAGGAGTTTGCACCATCTTTCATTGTCTTGAAAAATATTTAAAAATAATGTGAAAGTAGGAAGAATTAAATGGATAGGGTGAGGGTGGGTTAGAAATTTGAATCCAATTCTGTTTTTAGAAAATGCATAATATCAATCAACCTGGACTAGTTGGTAACTAAATTATCAGGAAATAAAGACTATTCATTTTTATGTGGGTGGAAACGTATGAACAATATTCTGTCATTTATAGGTATAAGAGATCATATCTCTTATAGGTATTTCAAGGGAAAAAATCTGATTCAAGTCTTACAGGTATATTTCTATTCCTATCTTGAAGAGGAGACACAGCTAAAGTTTGCAAGTCTAAAATGGCATGCCCACAAGTCACATAGGTGAGGGTATGGGGCCTAAAATGAGGATTCTTTCCACCCATGTCCATGCTTGTGATGGCTATTTATATATATATATATATATATATATATATATATATACATATATATATGTATATATACATATATATATGTATATATATATATTTATTTATATATATATATATATATTTATATTTACATTTGGGGAAGGGGGAGAAATGCTTTGCTGTAATAGCTTCACTTTTATTGTTTCCTCAGTTCTCGTGGCCTGAATGATTACTGGCATCGGCCACCTCACAAGGTATACGTAGAACAGAGTGCTGTGGGCTTAGCAGTAGGGATAAGTGATAGGAAAGCTAGCTGAAAAATGGATGAAATCCAAAGAAGGGTAGTTGTCCATTCTAATGCACGGGTAGTTCTAGAGATACATTCCTCTTCTATTAGGAGAAAGCAATGCAGTGGTTTCAGAACTCAGAACTAAGTTCTAAAACATGTAAGCCATTCTTAATTCCTTAGTTTTACCTTCATTTACCACCTATATGATTTTGACATGAGACTGTGGTTTCTTTGGAATCTACAACACTGTCACATAGTCAGTCCTATAGAAGGCAAGCATTTAAGTGACAGATCTTCAGTTATATGGGTTATATTCTAAACACAGAGATCAATAAGACAGAGAAAGACATAAGGCTAGGACAGAGTGTAAATAAACTTTACTAACATTTCAGATTTCATTTAAATAGAAAATATTGATTAGTTTACCTTATGAGAAATTTTATAATATAACATCTAGCCAAATCATATTGCTAAACAAATGAATGAAGAGAGAAATACAATTTAAATATCAGTCTCCTTATTTAGACTCCTTTGAGAACAGCTGTATAGCACAGCTCAGGAACTCAGGCTCAATAGTCAAATAGCAATGGTTTGACTGTAGGCTTCACTAAAGTGGTGACACCTACAGGACCTTAGGGTTCTCTAAGCTTTATTTTCCTCATTTGTAAAATGGGATTAATAAGTGCAATTGCCTCTTGAGGTTGATGTGAGTATTAAATGACAGTTCATATTAATATAAGCTTTTATTACATTATGTTTACTTTTCATGATTAATAGAACATACTACTGGCCAGTATTAGGAATATATTTACTCTCTTTGTGACTACACACCCAAGACTAGGTACTATGAATGTGTATATCACAAAAGGTGGAAGTGGCATAGTCAGAAGTTGACTTGATTTATTTTTGGGAGTTTTTAGGCAGGAGCCTCCAATCAAGCAGAAAGGGACTGAGAAGGATGGGGAAGAAGTGATTAGTATAATGTGCCTAGTGGATTAGGCTGAATGTGGAAGAAGTGAACCCCTTACAAGGGTGAGATACAAGAGGAATCAGAGAAGTTCAAAGATTGGATCAAATATGAGGTAGAGAGAGAAGGTGTGGTAGATGGAAGCTTGGAGGAAAGGAGATTATGCTGGCGGGTTAAGCAATGGTACATATACTTTCTGAGGTGGAGCAGCTGTGGACAACGTGAAAGCTCAAGTTGTGGTAATGCTGGAGAGAAGGAAAGAAGGGATAAATGGAATTAATTGTAAGAGTCAAAGAACCAGGAAACCAGGGTGACAGATGCGTGACTTACATGTTCACAGATGCTTCCAGAATGATGGCAAAGACGCCTTCGGAAATGAAGAGGAAGAGGATAAGTTACGTATATCGATGAGGGAATGCAAAGGGTGCATGCAGTAGCCAGGAACCTCAGGTCTCTGGGGAAAAGGGAATCATTACAGAAAGTTCACTCAACATTTAGTAGCTAAAAGACAAGTGTCACCCCTTGTCACTTGAGATTTCTGAACAAGAGCCTGAACTTGAAAGCACTTATAGAAAAGCAGGATTTGGAGACGGAAACCAAGTTTAAGACTAGGAGGTGAGAAGGGTGGAGGGACATGATCTTCACCTGAATACATTAGAATCATCACCTGGGCTTTTAAAAATCACCCATGTCTGAGCACTTTCTAAAATCAACTAAACCTTAGTAGAAGTTCAAGATTATTACTTAATGAAATGTTTAAGTAGGAAGTAGGAAGTTGCTTAGGTTAACAATGAGTCAGGTGGGAAAGAGAGATGACCTAAGGCACTGGCATTTAAGGCTGTCATAGGGATGAGAAACATGGAATTAACAGTTTTCTGAACGTGGGATGGGACTTTAAGTACCTCGTGCATTTTAACTGTCTCTGCACACTTTCCTGGTAGCATCCATTGCTCCCATAGTGGCTACAGGGTGGGCAAGAAGTGAAGGAGGCAGTAACTGCTGAGGAGAAAAGCTTGGGAGGAAAGGTCAGAAACAATATATTTACTTTTATTTCCTCCATGGTCTCATTCTCTCTTTATGTCTCTCTCCTGTTTCACTCTCTGCAGCCCCTGTAAAAAAATAAGCACCTTATTTAGTTATGGTCATTATTGATGGTGGATCGACAGCTGCTTCATTATTTCCCCTTTCTCTCCGGACTCACAAAGTGCCTTCACCAGTTTTCTCAGAACCTTCTCACAATGTATCAAACTGGGGTCCCAAAGCAATGGCATTAGGGTTGAAGGGTCACCTGAATGGTGGGTAGCACTCCCAGCAGGAGATGCTTCGAGGCACCCTCTTCTCCCAGAGCCATAGATACAGCCCAGACAAGGAGGCAGCCAATGTCTGTGGCTCCCAGATCACCTAGGACCCTCCGTGCAGATTCCTGAGCATCCACGCCCTTCTCGTTGGCAGCAGCTAACCAAACTTTTTCATTCATGTAGCTGCACGTATAGGTGTATGTGTACGGCTCACCTCTTAAAAATCTACCCTGGCCATAAAATTCTTAGGGCCTGGATAATCACTTTTTTTTAAAAGGCTAGAGCTTTTTACTTTTATAAATAGACTAGAATACATATATATTTTTAATTTTATTATTCCCGGAACTACTTTTTTTCTGCAGAAGGCCTAGTAAGTAATTTATGTAAAAGTTTCCTTATTTTATATTTAACCATATTAAAGTTTCTCTTGAGTAAACCCAGTAAGAAAAGATCTTGAAATTTTTGTTATCAGTAAAATCTTTTAATTTTAAAATAGGATAATTAGGAGCAAGTAACAGCTGCACAAACTTGATAAGCAGTAAAAATTCTTAGAATATTTTTAAAGCAATTATACAAATAGAACGTTGGAATTCTGAACTAAGCACACCAGAGGAAGAGGTCTGTTGGTCACTTCAGAAAACACATTAAATATGAGTCAGCACAGAGATGCTATTCTGGAAAAGGCAATCATGGCATTAAAATGCTAAATGATAATTTAGAACATAGGAAACACTTGGCACCTTTCCCATTAGGTACTCAAATTGTCAAAACCTATACATGCTCTATTCTGATTCTGTAATTAAATATGGCATTGTACATGGAGAATCTTCAAAGGATGCCAATATAAGATAATGCAAGCAAAAAGGCAGTTAACAAATTGATATTATTTATCTGAGGAAATACATGACATAAGAAGTATGATACAGTCATCAATTTGCTGGAAAAGAAAGTCCTTTGTCAAAAATAACCCCCCTCCCTGGCTGCTGTGGCTCAGTGGATTGAGCGTCGGCCTGCAAACCAAGTGTCGCTGGTTCGATTCCCAGTCAGGGTACATAATTAGGTTGCACGTCAGGTCCCCAGTTGGGGGCATGTGAGAGGCAACCACACAGTGATGTTTATCTCCCTCTCTTTCTCCTTTCCCCTCTCTCTAAAAATAAATAAATAAAATTGTAAAAAAAATAAAACCACATTATAGTCTTAAAGAACACCAAATTTCAAACCAAACAAGCATGGAATAAAATCATGGCTCTACTATTAACTTGAATGATTTTGGGAAAGTAAGTTAACATCCCCTAGTTTCTTCAGATGTAAAATGGGGATGAACTATTATAAGGATTAGATTAAGTTACATAATGTAAGTAAACACCTAGCAAAATGTCTGATAGGGAGCAATAATAGAAATGACACTAATAAACTAATAAAGCCTGCTGATGGTATTGACACCCATTCTGACAGCACTGGACAGTGGTTACGAACATGATTCCTGAAGCTAAATTGCCTGGCTTCGAATTCCAGCTATACCATTTGCTAGCTGTGGAAGTATGAGCCATTCTCATATTTTTGTCACTTGTTAACCCTGGATTGCCTATATAGATTTTGTGAGGATTGCATTAGTTAACATGCATAAAACATTTAGAATAATTTCAGAGACCATTCTTTTCTGCCTCTTCCTTTCTCCCTTCCCTTTCCACTTTCTCTTCCTCCTCCTTTTTATAATTGGTATAGTTTGAGGACCATACTTTTGGAACTTCTAATAAGTTGTAAGTATGGATAGTGAATCAGTGCAAAAAAAAAAAAAAAACAAAAAAAAACAATCGATACTGGTCTCATTTGTTTGGGTAGACCTCCCTTCTTCCTTTCCATTCTATATAGTAATTCCAAGAGCATTCCCTAATGAAACTTCAGTGTGCTAATCTCCATGTAGAGTCTACTTTCTGGGAAATAAAACAAGTGACAGTCATTATCACTATCCTCCAACCAATAATGACATCTTCATGACAATAATAATAACTGACATTAGAACATTATGTGCTGAACACTGTGTTAAATGCTTTATGTTTATTATCTAATGTAACTTTCAACAGTTAGGTACTATTATTACCCAGATCTTATAGATTTGGCTGTGGTGGCTCAGAGAAGTTGAAATTTCCTTGGTCACCTAGCTATGAAATGGTGGAGCCAGGATTTGAAACCTTGAAGTTCAACTCCAAAGATGGCACACTTTACCATGATATTATGCTTTCACTTAGAAAGGTGCTCAATAAATATTTATAGAATGTTGAGGTGATTTGACATTTTCATTGAGTTGTTTTGAGAATTGTCTCATCATTATAAATTCCTACTCTAAATGGACTCATTGCTGATAACAAATGCAAGCAACTAGGTAAGTAGGTAGTAAAAATGGAAAGAGAGAAAAATGTCAGGTCAAGACATTTCTCTAAGGGAATGTTTTGCTACAAAGATAAATGTGTTAAAGAATGTTGAATGCATGGTAAACATAAAAATATGCTCAATGTCACAAGTAATTGGGGTTTCAATGGATACCCACTAAAACAACACTGAGATATAATCAGATTCACACAATTTGTAAGGAGCTGATAATGTCAATGTTGGCAAAGATGTGGGAAACTGAATACCACCATACACTGCTGATTAAAAATGTAATCAGTACTTTGGAGAACAATTTGACACTATCTAGTAAATTTTTAAAATACATACATGTTACCACTTTGCAGTTAAATTCCTATACCTAGAGAAATTCTGGTACATATGCACTAAGAGGAAATATATGGATGCTCCAGCAGCATTTTTTGTATGTGTGAAGGCAACAATTTCTTAAAAGTTCAAGTTCAAGTATCTATCAATAAGAGAAAGGATAGATATATTGTGGTGGTATATTTATAAGACAGAATATTCATACATTATTTAGAATGAGTGAATTCAATGTCAAAAGAAAAAAACAAGTTTCAGAATATTAAATACAGTATTATATCATTAACTTAAAATTAAAAAAATAATCAATATATGTATATTATTAATGGATACAGAGATAGGGTAAACATATAAAATTGTAAACTGTTTATAGAGCAAACCCATGATAGTGTTTATCTTCTTGAAGGAGAAATGATGTTTAGAACAGAACTGGTGAGAGAAATAGAGGAAACGACATTTCCTCTGAAATTTTATTTCTCAAAGCAGACTGACAATAACAAAAAATATCTGAGGCAAATATAAAAATAAATCAACATATTCTGTATGGAGATGATGGGTTTTTACTTTTGTACTTTGCTTACCTATGTACTTTCTCATTTTATTTATGCTTTTCAAAATGCATTAACAGTAAAAATAATAAAAGAGAGAACATGTGTATAATTTTAATAATTACTTTGGGAAATGAAATTTTAATCAAAATGTAATGATTTGAATAGAATCTAGATATGTAGGCTATTTCTAGTTTGGCTTTAAAGTGTAAAGAGATTTTAAGATGAAAATTAGGAAATTTCCTCTTTCTTTAAAAAAACGGAGTTTTTGTCTCATTGTGGGTAACTTAGAGGTGGCCTTTCCTGTGTGAGGAAAGTAGAATGGATCAGTAGTTTCTTGTAGGGGACTGCTTTGTGTGGTATTGGGAACTGTATCCTTACTGTGAGCTAGGCCTTGCAAAAGGCCTGTAAATCTCAACTGGAAAACTGGGAAAGCTGGAGGCAGGCATAGTTTCCCGTGGGAAATCAGGCTTAAAGAATGCATATTATGCTTTGAAGCTTGCTCTGTTCTATATACTCATCCTTAACATAAACAAAATGTCCAAAACCAAAGGCTGGAAAAATGTAGGAAAATCTGCACTTAGTGATCCTCTGGCGCCCAAGTGTCCAGTGGACCTTGACCTAAAGCGATCACTGTGTTCGTTTCATTGTTCTCTGTAATCCTTAGAAGTTAATAGTAATCGAAGCATTTGAGGTTAATTGGTGATTTATGTGTCCTGACTGTATACTTCTATAGATACCCTTCTCAATAAAAGGCACGAGGAAAGGGAGTTTGGGGCTTTTCTATCTTAGAGAGAAATGCCACCTCTCTTCCTACCAGACAGAAATCAGTGTCCAGGATAACTCATTTCTCCTCATCTGCGATCCTGAAACCTCTGCAGGACAGACAGTTTCCACTGAGCCAGGCCTTCCCCCAAAGTTCCTAATCTTGGCTGGTTTTAGTAATCCCCTGGTGAGTCCTTTGAAATGCAAAAGTGGGTGCCACACCCCAGGTTTATATACAGTATTCTCTGGGGATGGAGCCCAGAGATTTGTTTCCTTTATTTTAGTAGTTCCTGACGGCTCCCAGGGTGTCAACTAATTAGCCTGCTTTGGAAGTGTACCTACATATGTCCCCTCAAGTTCCCTTTCTCCTGATTATTTTTAAAAGATTAATTAGTTTAGTATAGGAGTGCAGTGTAGTTGTCACTCAGAAACAGGGTGAGGGCAGTAGAAAAGTTTTCCAGTTATAAAGTGGGCATTTCTTATAACAATGATGTCACTAGGCATATTCCTCCTTACCTTATAAATCAGTACAGGCTTAAGAAGTTCTACTGTACAATCAAACCTCAGTTCCTAAATATCTCCCATTTTGAACAATTCTGTTCTCGACCAAGTTGTTCATGAAAAAATGTCTCAGTCGTCAAGCGAAACTTCGCTTCTTCTTCTTTTTTTCTTTTAGTTCCTAGATTTTTTTTAAATTGAGAAATACTCTCCAGAATGGCATACATCAGCTTTTGTAGGATTTTTGAGAAATTTGAGTGCATGGGCACTGGCACAACCACCAGGAAAGAGCTACAAAGAGATGGCCCAGTTCCAGAATGGTGGTATTCCATTTTTCAAGCTAATAATGTATACAAAAGTTAACTGTCACCTACTAATAAAAAGCCTATTGTAGTGGGAAACAAACAAAAAATGTCAGTCCTCTGAATTCTCTCCCTATAATCCTGACTCCCACTTGCCAAAGGCAACACTACCCACTCTTGTAAGTCTATCTGGCATTTACCTCAATGCTTCTAAATAACATGCTTATAATACTGTTTCTCTCCATCTCTCTCTTTTTTTTTTTTTTTTTTTTTAAGTTTTAGACATATAAATTTGGACTACTGACATCTACTTTCTCTTTCTACCCAATATACCTATATTATCATTTTTGAATAAACATTCAATGCTAACACTATTAAATATTATGTAACATCAGAACATATAGTATTACATGATTACATTTTTTCCTTGTATGACTTTTTTCCTAACCAGTTTTTAAAATTAATTTATTTGTTTGCTTGTTTATTTATTTTATTTTTAAAGAGAGGGGAAAGGAGAAAACGAGGGAGGGAAACATCACTGTGTGGTTGCCTCTCACTCGCGCCCCCAACTGGGGACCTGATGTGCAAGGTAATAATGTGCCCTGACTGGGAATTGAACCAGCAACACTTGGCTCGCAGGCCGACGCTCAATCCACTGACCCACAGCAGCCAGGGCTTAAAACTTCGCTTCTTGACCTGACAAAGCTTTCCTTCTGATACAGTATTTCTAATGGGAAAAAAAGATTTGGTTTTCAGATAAATCACTTCTTGAACACCCTTCCAGAATGAATTAAGATTGAGAACCAAGGTTCCACTGTACTTACAAAACAGATAATTTCAGTGTCCTCTTGCAACAGACAGTTAGGCATGAGCAGAATGAGAATGATAGGCCAGGTACTGAAGGTCACCAGGGCAGAAAGCCCTGGGCAAAACTGGTGTGGGATCCTGACCGCAAGGGTGACCTTTCCTCCCCTAGCATACTGCTGGTCATGTGGTAGACCCCCATAGAGGAAGAACAGGGCAGACAGAGAATAGCCTCATGTTACTCCTTTGCATGACCATGCCCTTAAGCATTAAGCCTTCAAAGCAATAAGGTTCCGACCCTCATCAAATAATCTCAGGAACAAGGCCTTGAGTCTGTTGACCACACAGACAGAGTTGTGGTCAAATTAGGGATAGCATCTAGGCCTCAGTTGTGTTTCAGCTTAAGACTCAGAAAAGCAGCAAGGCCAGGCAGGCCAATGCCATGGCTGACATCAGGACCAGCTTCCAGAACTAATGCCCCCTGCCTTAGTGCTGACCAATTAGTGGAAACCGTGACCCTGAAAGAACACACCTGGAAAGCTGATGAATATTCTATTGCGATCCTCCCTTGGGACCTCCCTTAGGCTCCCCACCTTTTGGAAGCTGGTAAAAGCCCTCAAGACTATGGACTCAGTAGCTCTTTCTCTTTCTGGAGCATGCCTGCACCTTTCCCTCTTTCCTCCTCCAGTGTGTTCTCTCTGCCTTTCTTTTTCCTAAGCTCCAAGGGCCCTTTTTTTTTGCCTCTGTAACTTGTTTCCTGAGCCCATGAAGCCCAGCTGGCTCATCTTTTCTACCTCTGTGACTTTTTAAACAAACTTTCTCTTGTAATTTGAGTTCCATGGCTCTGAATTCTTTCTGCTGAATTCAAGTACTGAGGTTGCTGAACCAAAGTCTGGTAACATTCTGGTGTCATTTTGCAGCTAGCATTCTTTTATATAAAATCCAGGATGCTTTTCTTGCTTTGTAGTCACTTCTCCATTTTTTTTTCTTAGTTTTCAAGAATGTTACAGACAGCTGAGTATCTGCAAGAGCATTAGAATTTTGGGTGCTAGGAAACAAAACATTATTGTAGTTCTATTTGTATGAAGTTTCTTGTCAGTACAAAAAGTAACTAGCAAGCACAGATCTTTGATTCTGAATTGCAGTGTTTTTTGTACTTTGCTTACATGTGAATATAACTTCCATTTGTACCACAAAATAAGAATAGGATAATGATTTGTGCCTGCGAGGCATCTTCTTTTTGAGAAAGGCCTCACGATAAATCCTTTTGTGGATTATTGTCAGAGTTATATGTCTTACAGTACTTGAAACTATAAATATATGGGTCATAAAGGGAGTGCCTCCTGACAGAATTTTCATCTGTATCTGCCTTACAGGGGTTTTCTGAAGGCTGGAAAGAGGGAAGACAACCGAGGAGAAAATATCAGAGAAGTACAGTGGTACCTCGATACTCATCATTACTTCGGTCCAGAATTCTTGACAAGTGCCAACACTGATGAGTACCGAGCAAGCAATGAGTGATGAAGTATTTTTCTCATGCAGGGTGGCATCATGACTCACAGTCCTAAACTCAGTACTGAAACATTTTTTTTCTCATCAAAATGCAATGAGTATAGGGTTTGATGAGTTCTGAAGCCAACAAGTATCGAGGTACAGCTATAGTTTCCTTGTGGAAACATTTTGTGTTCACTAGTTTTTAAAGACTATATCCTAGGAAGTAACCTAAATTTATATTCTCAATTTCAACATGAAAAGGAGAAATAGCAGGTTGCTATTAAGTGTGATTGTTTTGACGGTTCCTGTTACTTGTTTCCTTCAACTTGAACGTGGAATCTAATTTTTGCTCTAACATTATGTCTTTAACCCATTCTGACTCACACATCTTCCACTTTGTCCTCATCTAATAAAAGGGAACTCTAGAAGCCATGCTATTCATGAAGTTCTGTACCATGATTCTTGCCCCTCTGACCTTCTCTGTTCTATTTCTGGATCCTACATGCAAATCCAGGGCTGTCTGTACTCTTGTGCATGATCCCCAAAAAGGAGGAAGACATCTTCCCCACAGTGGTAATCTGATGCTTCCTTGTCCAATTTTAGTCTGATGATCTAAGAGTTTGTACTGATCCTCCAGTCATATTTGAATCTGTGTGCTAGATTTATTTTATAAATATTCATTATATGTTTTTAGGACCTTACATATATTTTTATGGTGCTGTCATTCTAGAACATTTTTGAAACACATTGTTTAGAAATGCCTTCTCTACACAATGCCTTGTACAATAAGAGCTCAATCAGTGTTTGTTGCATAAGTCAATTACAAATATGTACAAGAAAAGTTGTTTCATAAAAATACTTCAAGTTAGATCAAAAGAGCATTTCCTAATTTTTAACAGCTATCTTATGCATAACACATGTCACTAGATAACTGAAATGTTTTAAAAAATAAACACCCCTTTGGAGATTATTAAATATATGTGCCACAGACTGAAAATGAATTTCTCAAACAGATAATTTTAAACAATCTTCAATTAATGGTGGAATTCCTAGAAGGAGTATATGGGTTCCTTCAATGAATTCTTAGGAGGATTATGTTCATTTAGTTGATGTTTGATGGTGTTATTTTAAAATCAGTGACACTATTTTATAACCATCCTTTTTACATTGAATTTCCTAGAAAATAGTGTAGTTTTGTGCCTTTGTTGACTATAGCACCATTAGATTTTACTTTATGGAAGCCATCTAAGTTAGAGAAAGATTGCTTCACCCCCGCCTCCCCCAAGCAAGAAATGTCTAATCCTTGTAAAGCTACAATGACTAACATACTCAAAAAAACATAGCAGAAAACATTTTACTTTCCTCTTTAGTGTCTTATCAAGAATGTTGTAGAATTATAGAAATGATCTATTGATTAGGAGACTAAGACAGAGTCATTACTTCACAAGAAAAATGTATTGATATGGGCTGGAGGTCCACAATTTTTTTTCTATAAAGGGCCAGATAGTATATAGCTTATAGACTTTGTGGCCAGACAGTCTATATTCTAGCTACTCAATTGGAGAGTCATAGTGTGAAAAACAGCTGTCGACCATATACAAATGACTGTGTTGTAATAAAATTTATTTCTAAAAACAGACAGGATAGCAGACCAGATTTGGTTCATGAGTGATAAATTTACTCAACCTTGATCTAGCTCAGCGGTTCTCCACCTGTGGGTCGCAACCGCTTTGGGGGTCTAACGACCCTTTCACAGGGATCGCCTAAGACCATCAGAAAACACATATATAATTACATATTGTTTTTATGAGTAATCATTATGCTTTAATTATGTTCAATTTGTAACAATGAAAATATATCCTGCATATCAGATATTTTCATTACAATTCATAACAGTAGCAAAATTACAGTTATGAAGTAGCAACAAAAATAATTTCATGGTTGGGGGTCATCACAACATAAGGAGCTGTATCAAAGGGTTGCGGCATTAGGAAGGTTGAGAACCACTGATATAGCTAATGGGGGCTGAATAATGTAAAGGTATTGCAGGTATAGGAAACAGCATGATAAAAGATCTGAAGCAAGAGAGCATATGTATCCCTTGGCAATTGTAACACGAAGATAGACAGTATAAGAAATGCAGGGAATGAGCTGAGTAAGAGAGACTAGGCTGCATTGTGAATTACCTCATATATCAATTTAAGGAGTTGGGTTTACCTTGGGGGGATTCTGACCTGTAAAATGGATATAAATCAACTTGTTCATCTTCAAAAGTAAGGGATGGAAAGTCTATTAACAGAAAAAGCACAAGGTGAAAAATCTTATTTTTAACATTTTTAATCATTACCAAAGGTTAGATTATTGGACACATTATCATCTTTTTCTCTTCAATTGTATACTGTTTTTTTTCTGTACAGCAGTTACCAAGGACCTGACTAAGGCAGCATGCACATATATCAATGATAGCACCCCTCAACCGATTCTGTCTTCAATAAATTGTTTTGCTGTTTGCCTAGAAATAATGGGACATTTTTGGAAATTACTCCCACTAATGACTTTTCTATAGAAATTAGAAAAAAAAAATAAACCTACTGGAGAGAACAGCATTTATATGAAATGCTAAAATAGTCAACTACACAGTTGAAAAATTGCCCTGTAGTTTAGTAGATTATATATGACAATTGGTCTTGAAAATAGTTTAAAATGTAATTCTCCAAGAAAAAAAAATTTCAGAAATCAACTGTTAAAACCTCATTAAGAGAATCTTGGACTCTTTTGTTTTGCCCAGAAATTGGCTAAATCTATAACAGCAAATTTAAAGCTATGTGTTATTGGATAGCATATATGGATACAACTAAATATTATTTTTAATCTTAATGTTTTATAACATTAATTATTTAAATAATTGAATAATCTTTAATGCTAATAATTATTTTTATATAATTTTAATATTAATAATATTTATTTCCATGATTTTCTAACATAAGAGGAATACCATGAAGACATGAGTGACAGAAGAGATCACAGGAGAAGCAGGGTGGCCATGGAGCAGTGTGGCCGGAGTCAAAAGCCTGGAAGTCCCAGTTCCATCTAAGGATCTGCAAGTTTGGGTCATTTTTCTGAGTCCAAATGTACTGATTCATTGATTACAATGAAATAGGAATCATGAAACACCAAAAAACTAGCCATGGAGGTCAAAGCTCCAGGGATTGCTAGAGACCTGTGAATATGCCTGTTCAGCTATAACTGGACAGTTGGGGGACAGGAATGTACTGACCCTCTTCATAATTTCATCCAGGCGATAAGTGAAGGAACCAAAGTGACCCTTTTATAACAGTGGGGTTTTTTTCCCCCTTGATTTGGGACAATGATCATAAGATTTCTCTCTAATTTATGTATAGACTATATTATATCTAAAGAGTAAGTAATCATAAGTCCTCAAAGAAAGGAAAACTTTTTGGCAAAGAATTTTTAAACCCAGTATAAATATCAAAGAAAAACTTTTAATAAGGAATCTTCAGGCACTATCTGAGTCTTTTTCATAATAAGCAAGTTCTTTCTTAGAAGGGGCACAAAGATATTGCCACACTTTATGCAATAGTGACCAGAGACATTATTATTGATGTCTTAATCTCCTTGCAAAAGGGAAAAATCATTTTACTGAGGTGCCCATAAAGTCTTAGGTTCTTTTTGGGATTTTCCTGATGTTTTCCATTAAAGTAGAAGAACATTGAGACACAGGTCAATATGCATCATGAAAAACAAAACACAAATAAATGTCTTCATGTAAGAAATGCACCTCGGATATTGTGTCTTCTCAGGGAGGCTTAGCATCACATGGCAGGTGATCTCAGCAACTTTGATGAGGTCATTGGGAAGCCCATCCTGGCAGAATGCCCACAAACAGGAGGTTTTAGACCAATCAGAAGGAACTGTGTACCATTCAGCAATGAGATCACTAAGTAGACACTTGACATTTGGACAGTATCTGGTGATGAACTAATTGCTGAAATGGCACAAAGTGTGTTTGTCATCTGCTGGTATATTATTTTTTGACTGGTTCCCTTGCTACTATCAGCCTAGTTTTCCTTTTGGGAACTAGCCCTTCATTGCATATGGTGTTGGTAAGGCTGTAAGTCAAAGTTTCTAAATAAATGTTTATCAGAAGATCAAGCAAAGCTAATCAAACATTCGGGTCTGCTGCATGGGCAACAGCAGACCCTCCATATTACCCTGCCCAGGCTCTGTAGCTTCAGCGTCATCGCAAGATGTCGATTCAACACGGGAGGAGACAGATACCGTGTCACTCCCGAGTCGGACTGCACAGCCATTCTCGGCGGTGCAGATAGACTCTTAAGAAGCTACACCATCGTCTCTCGAGACGGACGGCTGCCGACGACGAATCAAACATTCTCTTCCAGAATTTAAGCCTAAAGAGGAATAACATAAGGACACAAAATAATTGGAACTGATCATTTTAATTGAAAGGCAAAGTGACATTTTTTTCTATCTGCTCAACAATAACAACAATACACAACAAAGTAAATAAACCAAAAATTCACCAATTCCACCATCATCAGCAACACTCAAATATAAACTGATAGCCTGAGAATTTTGCATAAATGTGGTTATTCCTGAACCAGAGCAAATGCTGTTCTGTCCCATGAGGGATACTAGTGCTAGTCATGTTCTTTCTTTTTGAAAATAATCAAGGCAAATACATAACATAACTTCACTTTAAAAATAACATCAATGATAACTTTGTAGTGTCAACTATGAAATGAGAGTCATTGTCACACCTTCCAGGTATATGATGATTAAAAATAAAAACACTCAGCCTTTCACCAAGCTTTTGAAGACACACATAATCTTTATTATCAAATATTCTGACTTTTGTCATAGTGTGTCAGCCCATTCTTACAAGTTTTGTCCTTCAGTCTGCAAACTTACTGAAAGCCAGTGTCAGGCTACAAAGGCTTCACCACATGGTGGCACTCTGGTTGTGCCTTTAGTGAAATTCTTAGGAAAAGTGTTGATCAAATCATGAAGTAAAAAAAAAAAAAAAAAAAAAAATCCACTCAGCTTTCAATGGTCTTAGGGAAAAAATGGCCTCTAGTGTTTTCTCTACATTCCCCCTGTATCATTCTTCTGTTTTTTTAGAGGCCTGCAGGTGCCCTTGACTTTGGCTCATGTAGTTAGTTGCAGCCATCAGTGCCCAAAAGTGAAGACCTGGGGACACTGCCTGATTCTGAACGGTAGGAGGCTCATTTAAAGATACTTTTGATTCTTCCATGTGACTGACTGTTCCTCTCTTTGCCTGTTCACTCCTCTCTTTGTCCTCTTCTTCCTAATGCATCACTGGGGAATTTCCAGACCAAATGCTAACTTAATTAGTTCTAACCTACCTTAGATAAAATGTGCGTAGGAAATAAATAAAAACAGGGTCTAATGGATGGAGCCCTGAGATGAAGTCATACCCATCTCAACTTTAGATTTGCACAAAGCACACAGCTCTAGAGCAGGCAAAGCTGTGGGAGGGCAGTGCTGTTTGCCTCTCGGGAGCCTGAGTTTCTCTTGAGAGAAAGTTGCCTGAAGATAAAGGAAGGTCCAGGTCAGCACACCTGGAGAAAGTCTGACCTAGTGATTTCTGATAGGTAATTCCTAGGAGGCACAATACCATTTCAGCCGAGTTAGAAGCAGAGGAAATTAAAAATTGATTGTTCAAGAAGTATTTTTTTTATCATAAAAGAAAAGCTATCAAATTATCTGTTATTTTTGTCTAGTTGTGGAAGTGTATTAGATTTCCATTGCTGGTAACAGATTTCCACGAACTGAGTGGTGTAAAAAACAGCCATTTATTAGTTCGCAGTTCTGTAGGTCTGCAGTCTGGGCATGGTTGGCTGGGTTCTGTGCTCCGAGTAGCACAAGGACTAAAGTGAGTTCTTGTCTGGAGATTCAAAGTGTGGGAGGGGGGAGTCTGTTTCCAAGCTCAGTGTTGGTAGCTGAGGTTGTATGACTGTGGTCCCGATTTTCCTGTTAGCCGTCAGCCAGGGCCACTCTCAGCTCCTTGCCCTGTGGCCTCCACAGGCAATTCTCAGCATGGTTTTTGCTTCTTCCAGGTTAGGCTGAGGAGCAAGTCTTTCTGACTTCTTCCTTTAATACCAGCAGGACAGGAAAAAAGTCTCTCCACTCTTAATAGGTTCCTGTGGTTAATTCGGTCACACCCACCCAGATGATCTCCCTTTCTTAAGACTGAGTGATATAGGTCCTTAATTACATCTGCAAAGCATTTTCACAATAGCACCTAGATTAGTGTTTGATTGGCTATCTGGAAGATGTGTGTGTGTACACCAGGAATCAGCATACTATCTCAGAATAGTTGCTTTCTTTGAACTCCACTCTCTGGTCCCAGTTCTGATGTCAGTAAGTATGGCAGCAAGGCTTAAGAGATGTCCCAGTGTACTCTGTCTTAGGAAGAGTTATGGTCTTAATCCTTATCACGGTCCTGGACTGAATCGGAGAATATAAAAGTCGCAACTGGAAAAGTCGTTAGAAATGGAGTCCCATTTATCTGAGACCAGGAGAGAGAGGATCAGAAACCCCATCAGGGTCACACAAAGGATGGCCCATCAGGCTGTGGCCAAAACCTCTAGCTTCTTCAAGTCTAGCTTCTTCCAACCAGCCAGTGCTGCTCCACAGTAAGGTTTTCACCTGGCTGAGGGGAAATGAAGAAAATAGGAAAAATTTAGTAAGTTTTTAATAACACTATTGGTTTATTTAAATAACTCCATTATAAGATTTTACTGTTTATATTTAGCCATGAATAAAATATAGGTCTTTTAATTTCTAGATCAGGACATAAATGTGACATGCTCTTCAGGATACAGGGAGAGGTTTTTTAAGAGAAGAAAAAAGAAAATCACATCCAAAATGAAAATGTGATGATTCAACTATCTCAAGTGCTTAATTTACCTTTTAGTTATTATTCATATATATCCTTCAAAAAGTTCATTGCCCTTAAACTCTTCAAATTATTTTACAATGCCCCCCTCCCTTATACAAATACATACCTTGTAGTGGCGAAGAAATTTAGGTATAGAAGGTTTAGGTATCATTATTATGGTCATTGATATTCCAGTGATTGTCAAAATGAAGCCACAGAGTGCCTGGATTTCTAATCTATCCATCACTCTTGTTTCTGACATGCAGTCCAGGTTCATTCTGCTACGGCATGTGTGACCACCAACCTGCCACTTCTGTGCAAGTGCTTATCTTTTTATCGCCACATAAGAATGATGATTATATTTAGAGATGAGAGATTATTTTGCAGCCTAGAAATCCTAGACCTGGAATAGCAAATGGGGTCTAGACCTGACACTGTCAGTAGCTGTGATGGACTTGGGCAAGTCACTTTGTTAAGTTCTCTGAGGCTCAGTTTTCTTGTCTGTAAAACAAAGTAATAAGATAAAGTGATTCCCACTGGTGGCTACTGACGTGAAAGTCAGGCTCCCTTACGTTAAATTAATTTGTCTTACTTGATTTCTTTATACATTACTTCCTCCTTCCCACTCCGCTTCCCCCCTTCTGCTATTTATTTCTGTGGCTGTTACAACTGTCCCTGCTAATATCCACATTACTGTGTCTACTACCAGTGTTACTACACTGCTGTCATATTTACTGCTATAGTGATTGTCTCCAGTATCACTGTTGCCTTCCACTGCATACAACCTCATATTCAAAGTTCAAAATCTCAGTGAAACAGTTATTATTACCTGCATTTTACAACTGAGAATAAAAATGTTTGGAGAAATTTTAAAAACTTACTGAAGTCACATTACTAATCAGTGGTAGGTATAGAATTTAAAACTATCTTCAAAACCAGAGATCTTTATTATAACTACCAACATGATATTTATTAGATTCTCCTTATCCAGTGTTTGCTTTAATAGAAAAATAATCTTTTAAACATGACTTAATAGAAATAAAATGGACTCTCCAGGGAGATGAATTATGTTGTGACTTCTGCTCCCTGGCACACCTGCGTATATACCTGGATTTGAGAAACTGAGGGAACAGAATCTAAGGCTGAGTTTTAGTTTATTCAGAGGATCTTTACTGGATACCGTTCCATGGCAGGCACTGAGAATGTAAAGGTAAAGAAGACACAATCCCTGCCCGAGGCAGTGAGGAAATTGACTTTGTTTTCCTGTAGCCGCTCCATTGCTTTCCTGGTGGGCGGGCCCAGGGGGAAGGTCACGACTCTGCAGTCTCCTGAAAAGGAAGGCTTTAAAAGCTCAGTGTCACCTTCCTGGACCTCAGGGAAAGGTGTGCAAAGCAGGGTCCTCAAAATGGGCTTCAGATAGATGCTACCCAGTTTGGGGAGAGTGACTTTTCTTTGAAATGGAAAGACTTGGCTTTGGGGCCTAATATGGAAAGGGGACGTTGAGGAAGGACTAGGGCAGAACATTCCCTGAGGCACTGAGGAGAGTTTGGCTGAAGATGACTATTTTTAGTGATAAAAATAAGAATGAACTCGGAAGCTTAGAGGCCTAAAACAAGGCATGGGAAGACAGATACCTTCTCTCAGCGAC